>NC_135165.1:5467750-5775500 GCF_050948215.1 Halictus rubicundus
ATAAAATCGCAGTGTAAAAAGGGAAATCGCGAGAGCGAGTAACGAGTTTTAATTAGTCGAAGGGTGCCCGGTAATGACACAGTAACGTACCCAGTACAGTACAAAGTGTGCTTCCACTAGTGTCAGGCCGATCCCTCAACGACAGTGGCGTCACCCATGGCATTGCGGTGAGGCAAAGGTAAGACACCAAGAGACTGGCAGCATTACACATCAACGTCTTCCCGTGCAAATTTTGCAGGGAAGGTAAATAAATATACACCAGCAACGTCAGCAGCAAGAAGACGCAGCTGATTATTTCTAGGGAGCTGGTAATCACATACCTGAGAACAATAAGAATCCAACAATTTTATAACAAAGTCCTTGCTGTGTTTCAAACTTGAATTGATCTACTTGTTTTGCTAAACAGATTAAGGTACTTCCTCTTAAGGGTTAATTATTTCAGAGTTACGACTAGATTGCGAATATTAGAGCTAAATAGTTTTATTATGTTTACCTGTAATATTTTTAATCAGTTAAAAATAATGTATCAACATGCTTTTAGTTCTCTCTACAGTTTTATGTTTCACCTATTTGTTTTTATCACGAATGCATACAATCCGCAGTGTAGTTATGACATATTTATAAACGCTAATGACTCTACAGCAGGTTGTTGCACTGTGATGCAGGAAAAAATCTGCTTGTTCATTTGAAGAAAGTGAAACCTCTGCATTTATTTGAGCAGGCCACAATTAACGCAAATAAATTTCCAGGTCATTGTTATGAATAGACTGCTGATTATATGCGTTTATGATAAAAATGAGTAGGTAAAATTTGAAACAGTAAAAAGATTGAAAGTATTTAAAGATATTAAGAAATTAATTTTAGCATATTAAAATAATTATTGAAAGAAAGAAATGTTCATTAAGCTCCTGCTTCTTGCAATGGATATAGACAAGTTTTCTTTTGCATTTTTTATTTCTAGTTATGATAGATCGCGCCACTAATCATCATATTTCTACCTGCCACGGCAACGCATCTGCGATGCGCATGGTGCATCGTACAAATTCTGTTACGAGGAAAGTAGTCACCAACTAGCCTCCGATTCTCGGAATCGCATGCTAATAAAACGAAGTCACGAATCTTGACGTGGGGGCGACCGATAACCGACTACTGAACTCATACTTGCACAACACTGATGACACGCGTCAACTATGGTATCTGGACACGCTTGACTATATACGCATATTTATCGCAGTTTGTAATGTCTAACACTTGAAGCGTCAATCAATCTTTTATAATTGGATTATAATTTCTGTGAATTTATTTTCCATTGAGAAACTCCGATGTTTAATTGGAAATATGAATGATGACTGCCAGTCGGAAAATTGTGACGAATCAGTAGAAAAAGTGTATGATACAGCGAATGAATGCATAGACGATCGCAGCATTTCGTTGTTTCTTGTACTCTCATCAGACAAATGGGCCTTTCACCATTGTTATTTATTCCTCTGCTCGAAGATGTACGAACGTGCACAATATCCACATCGACGCTAAACGATTTGGCTACCTGGCATCGATACAAGTACAATATTCATCGTCGCGAGGAGCGGTTCCCAGCACTTTTCCTAAAATTCTATAATCCTTCATTTCAGCATTTCGGTGGAAATGATAGTTTGCAGAAATTTTCAATTTCGTACAATTCGTTAAATTCTAGGATTCATAATTTTCTGGGAACACAATGTTCTCACTTCCGTCGATTGCAACATCGAAATGCTTTCGCCACGTTATGAATAAAAATTATATTATTAAACGCTGCACGAGATTAAAACCTTTTGTGACAAATGCAGAAGAATATTAGAACTGAATTTAAAGCACAAAAGACACAAGAAATTAATTTTTTATGGAAAAGTTTTACCCACTGACACTTATTTAGGAAAGAAGGAATAATCTTATTCTCTTTTATCTTAATAGGTAAAATTGACTCAACTTGGTTTTTGTTTCATCAATTTTTTATGAATTTCAACGTAGCTACTTTTTTCGCATAGAAGAAAGCTCAATTACAATTCATTTAATAAACTCAAATACATACATCTTAATTTGAATAGAGACATTAATTTACTTTCGGCTGATATTTATTGAACTTTTTGTTTGAGTTTGCACGAGACGAGCCAAATATTATTTCTTTCGTAAATTTACGAAAGTTATTTATTTTACATCATGTGTCTTCCGGAGATTCAGAAATTGACTTGAAATTAATTTTTCTCGAATTTTGGCCACGCAGGGTGAGTCGAAGAACAAGAAAAGAGGATTGTGGAAATCATACAAATTTCCATGAAATTAATTTCTTTTCGGATTCGGAATAAACAGAATGGATCGAGAAACAAGAGAAGCGAAGGTCCGTTTGGCAAAATGACTCAGACACGAACGTGGTCGTCCACAAACTGCAAAACAGACGAAACGCGCGAGTTTCGTCACGTATTTCCATCGGATCTCTCTCCTGTTTCGACTGGGGCTGTACTTGTTTAAACTTTACAAAGTCAAACAAACCGTTCGACATTCATCGGCTTAAAAGTTTCCAGCCTCGCGGATTAATGCGAGCCGAACGATAAGGCGACTGTCTCCGAATTATGGCTTCATCTTTCTCGCATCGTACCACCGTCGCGATAAAAGAGCCTGTGTTTTCCATTCAAAGAAATTCGGGGACGCTTTAGAAGCGGTTCTAGCAATATCCCGAAAAACTTTTCCACCGACGCCGGATATTAATGACGATCATTTTTTCCCTGTAATGAATGTACCGCGGTGTTTTTTTTTTCTTTTTTCGACGCCGGGAGAGAGTCGGTGGAATGCGAAACGCTTACACAGCACGGGAAAACATACAAATACGAAGATATTTATAGTTGGACGCGTACATTCTGCGGTTTTGTAGCAACAATACGATTTAATTTCAGTTTTCAGCGTCCTAGAAAACGTGGCGTTCGAGTGAAAGAGAGAGAGAGAGAGAGAGAGAGAGAGAAGTTCAGAAAATTCTGCGTAAACAGGTTGTAATTACAGCTATCTCGTAAATGCCGAATGACAACAAATATTTGCACGAGTTCAAATAAATTCGTAGCCATTTCATTCTGTTATTTCTACCTATTTTTGTGGACAAACATACCGTGCAAATATTTAGACAGTGCTTTAAAATCCCATATTTCTTGTATCAACTTTATATGAGCCGCCCGCTTGCCAAATCAATTAACTCCATGAAACAGAAAGTGGAGAAATATGATGAAATAATATACACTTTTTTTCAAAATTCCCTTTAAAATAAAAATTGAAATAAACATTGCATAGTGCATAAATACAGATGTAGCTTTCATATAAAGACATGTAGAATGAATAAGACAGAACAGCCTTGGTGTAATCTTTTGGGTGACTAAGGGAGTTAATCGATTTGATAAGTGAAAAGAAAGTAATAACATCAAAGTCAGTCTTCAAATTATATTTTCTATTGCAGAAAAAGTTCATTATTTAACATTTTCCAAAAGACGTTTCGCAAAAATGAAAAATTACTGTTTTCATACAATATATTATTATTTGTTCTTGATTTATCAGCAATATGAATGATGGCTCGATAGAATTCTCTAAAATGAATGAATTCAAATTAATTCCTACTAATTTAATTCTATTAATTCCTATCTATTTTTCTGGACGACCAAAGTGTGCAAATATTGAGATTGGTATTAAATATATCTTGCATAAACTTCACGTGTTAAGGATATCATAAACGTTACTTGCTGAGTTATTGTTTAAGAGATTCAAGAATGTAATCACTAGACTGCTCTATGCAATTTCCCATTTTCATAGAGTATTTTCTAAAACTTGAATTGAAAGAAACATCTCTTTGACTGGGAGATTCATTGTAGGAGGGCTAAACTAAAAATGATTTCACGTGCCATAAGCGCATAAAGATGGACAGTCTAGTAATCGCAGATAATAAGAAAGGTATCTTACTTAACAGTGGGAGTGTCACGTTCGAGTTCTGGGAAGCAGACCAAAGAAAGCGCCGATCCATTCTCAAACACATCCAGGCAGTACGAATCGTGTAAGTTTACCATTTCGGCACTTTCTCGAAGGTATCCTTCCTTCGTCAAACCCAATATTTCATGTGACTCGATGAAATACACATCGCGGCACTTGCGACCGAACAACACACCGTATCCTGAAAAATGATACTTTAATCGAACGATTTATATTAACATTAAGTGCACAAAGGAGATTCCGATGAAACTAATCAAAGGGTGTAGCCGGATAAGATAGGGCTCCCAAAGAAATCCCTATGTGACAAGTTTCAAGTAGTCACGACGAGACACAACTAACATAATACTATAAACGTGGTACTCTGAAAACATCAATGTAAAAGCGGAAATTTTATGATTCCGAATTTTTTTAAAAATCGATTTTGCAACCAAAAATTCTGACATAATTCATTGTCATGCGTGCTATTAGGTAGAATGCTCTTGAATTTTTTCGTAATTTTTTGTTGAACAGAAGACAAGGAATAGAGCATAATTCATTAAACCGTACCGGCTTGAAACTTGTCACAGAGGGGTTTCTTAGGGAGCTCTAGCGAATGGTCTGACCAGAAATCATCTTATCCGGCTATACTCTTTCCTTGAAAAGTAGTATCGATTTCAATCTACGAAATAATTGCTGCTGCTATCTACTAATTGCTGAACCATTAAAATTTCAAGCTAATATATTCATAATAAAATGATTGCGTTTAGAAATGTCTTTGAAAACGTCAAACAGCAATCTTTTTACGCCTGATAAATGAAGAGTACTCGTCGAAAAACAGAGAGATTTCTTAACGAGCGTTAATTCACTAAATCGATTCCACCGTGGACGTCGAGCTTCTAATTAAAATTTTCAATTTGATAATCGAGTGGATTATGGCGAAGCGGTGCTCTCGCGCCGATAATCAATTTCTAGAGCTAAAGTAATCGGTTCGCAACAGATGTAGCCCATTGATTCGCGAGATAATGTCGTGGGAACGCGATCAATTCTCGACAACGGATTGTTAAATATCTGAAAATGTTGATTAAATTTTTTCTCTGGCAGACCTGTGCTGCTCCAGGCCGTCTCCGTAAAATTCGAGACCGCATCGTAAAAAGCGCTCGGCGTCGAGGATGAGTTCCCATTAGTGCAGCTGAAACGGTGCGAGAGAATACGGTGCTCTTGACAACACTTTCTCACGCAGCTGTGTTCCTGGCAGTAATCTGCGTTCCTGCAAACCCGAAAAACTAGTCGGCGGCTCGTCCTCGAATTCGTAGTCAGCTCTAGACAACTGGTGTCGATGGATGCTGGCATCCTCTCGCGAGATCCATCCTCCGATAATGTCACCTGCGAACAAATTTCCCGCCCGGTAAGAGATAATTAAGAATTTTATGCGTTTGTCGCGTTCACGGCTTCGCGAATGCCAATATACGTATACTCGAGGGAAAACGATAGGAAAAAGCGTGCCTGTCGATAACGGATGTGTCATTAAAAGAAACGCTGAAGGTCGTGGCGACTCGTAAGCTCGGCCATACCTTTATCTCGCCTCGCGAAGATCTAGCTGGGCGATTTACGACGTCGTTCCCAGTATTTGACAAATCTGATAATCCCGACGTTCACACCGCGTCAGTCATTCCCCGTTGTCAACGAGCACAAGCATTATTTTCGCGGCTCGTTATCGACGGTACAAAGAGCCGACGTCCTCCCTCGTCCTTCTTCTTCGATCGTTCACCTGCCGCGCTTACGAAATAATCACACGGAAACGAAGCGCGCGTGTCGATACGATGAGACAGTCTCAGTAATAGTCTTCGGGCGCGCTTCCTTTCCCGAAAGCTATAAGAAAGAAGAATCTCATGGTCGCGCGGAATAACGGTACCGTCGGCGTTGCTTCCTGTCCTTGGCAATCGGCGAAAGAGATAGTCCTTTCTATTTTCGTTGAACGATAGGAGACATATGTATGTGTATACAGGCGGTCCAAAATGTTGTATTTCCATAGAAGAGGTGATTCTTGACGCAATGTGATGTAACTTTTTCCTTTGCGAAAATTTTCTCCGCGGCTCTGTTAAGGAGTTACTAACATCTTACTTGCTTTAGAACATACAATATAAAATAATATGTGGAGAAACAATATGTGTACACTGTGTTCAACTTCTACCTAATTTAGAGTACTTTTGTATTGTTTTGAACTGTATTAACCCTTAGCACTCGAATGGTGACTGTAAGGCACCACTAAAAATTGCTGTATCATTATTCAAAATATTTTTTACATTATTAAATTTGTTTGTATTTAACAAATTACTAAACATTTCGGTATTGTACGAGTAAGTTGCACCATTTTCGTATGTATAACAGGAAAAAATATATATAGAGGGGCAATATTTTAGGTTGGAAGAAATGTTTCATTTTGGAGTTAAAATTGCTTCGAGTGCAAAGGGTTAAGAAAAGCAGTAAGGATATACATCTAGGTTCTGTATCTTAAAATTAACGCAGACAATTTTTATATTGCATAAATTGCGCACATTTACTTCTTAATCGTTTTATTCCCCTTGGACATTTTTATTATTTTGTGTTTCACCTATTCATTTTTCTCGGCAGTCTAATTCTCGGTTTTTTTTTAGAGCTTTGTTGGAAAGGATCGTTTAATACCTCTTTTATCGTTTAGCGAGAGCCAGAAAAATGTAAAGCGGAATTTAGTGGCGGAATTGGCAAGAGATCTCCAATCTGGAAATTCAGAAAATCGTGAAACTTTGTATGCATTAAGCAATTTTCTTTATTGCCGAAGGGATAGTCTCTGAGGGTTTTGAAGTTAATGTTTGAGTATACAGCTATTTTTCCTTAAAATATTAATATAAATTCTATCGAATTGTACAAAATTTATCAATTATTTGTCTTAGAACGTTTCTATCTCCAAGTTTGCGAGTTTTCTGGGTTAATTTGAACTAGTTGGTGAATTTATATACATATACATACATATATGCTGTACATATTCCTAAAGCTTCACAATTTTCTGAATTTCCGGGTTGGGAAATAGTGGACTGGCAATATCTGTTGTAAGGTTAAGAAGCACATTAAGAGCGCGTGTTACTGTTTGCATTGGATTTAAACGATTAGGTGCACGCGATTGCGATAAAAAACCATCTTGTGATGCCCTTCCATGCTTTCTTGAGCCGTGCTTGCTGCAATATTTACACATTATCCATTTTCTCACACTTTGATCTAAAGAATCATTTAAAATTTATTTTACAGTTCAACAAAAGCAAGAAGCTTACAAAACAGAATTTAATGGTGAATGTAGTAAGATGAGAGCGAAATGGGGATGAAAATAGTTAAAGGAGGACTAGAAAAATTTGTGGCAAGGTGCAGATGGTGGCCAGTGCACTGAGTTACGATTTACACCGGGTTTAAACGGTTAGGTGCATTCGGATGGTAATCGGAGACCTTCATTCGACACCCTCCGCAATGCGGTTCTCGGTTTTAGCAAAGCCGTATCGTTCCTACGCCATTGCAAGCCGTGTGCTGCCACGCCCTGTAGATCCTCGAACGATGAGTCGGATTTATTTACCCTGCCGCGTCCTTTTGCTTGCCGTAATAAAGCCAGCACGCCCCCTCGAACCACCCCTGCACGGTGGTTGCACGCGTTCGAGTCGAAAAAGAAAGGGGAGCAAAAAGTTTGGTATTTATTACAGCGCGAACGATAAAACACTGCTTTTGGGAAAAAAAAGAGTTGGCCCAGCAGATTGACAGTCTCGGGACGATAAACAATGCTGTAAATAAAAATATTTCTACAGAAAGGGAGCCGCAGAAAAGGAACTCGTTACTGCCCGTAAATCAAGTGTTCTGTTCCAATAAATATTGTGTGACACTTATACTACTTATAATAAAAACTCCACTCTGACGTCCTCGGAGGAGTAGGGTCCTACCCCCGTACCTTCGGAAAGGGCGTTACCTTTTCCCGAAGGAAAGCGTAAGTAGCGGTCATCCGAGACAGAGTCAGTCCCATTTTGACTCTCAGACGTGTCTGTCGTTCGATACACATGTGCCCCGTCTACGTCATCAGTGGAATAAAGTGTTAATCATAATTGACGTGCACCCTTTCACCGGCAGCCTAAGTCAGTTGCAGTGGATTGCGGATCCTTGTGCAGAATAAAAGTGCTCGGCAGACGATTACAAGGATACGGTTACCAGGTAAGAATTTTGTTCTTGCCTTAATCATTTTAATAAATTGTAAATAATTAGTGGATACTCTCTTAACACTAGAACTACCGAGCAATAAATACGACTGATGTATATTGCTTTATAATAATGACGAGGCTATATCTATTCAAACCTCTCACCATTTTTATTCTAACCTGTGCTCCGATAAAGAAGTTCAGTCAAAAATTTCTGATGGAAACATTTTTATCGTTTCAGTAATTGTGAAAGAAACAATTAGGAACCAGTCATTTTGACTGGTTCGGTAGTTCTAGTGTTAAGGTCTTTCAATCTTTTTACTGTTTTAAATCGCAGCTATTCGTTTACGTTATAAACGCATAAAATCCACAATCTAAAAATGATTGTAATTTGTCTGCTATTTGCAACAAAATCAATACAGAAGGTACTATTAGTCTGAGTAATATCTATTAAAATAAAATGATTTATTCGGTTCAGTTGTGGGGTGTAAAATAACGTGATTTATTCGAGGAATAAATTCTAGCATCGACAGTACGTTATTTTTTTCTTTTTTATTTAACATACAATAAATCCGTAATGAAAAATCGTAGACCAACTATTCAACATGCGTCATAAAGGGGAGACTTTTCTTTACAAAATCACATTGAAACGGACTTGTAAAAAGATTTTCCGAACTGTGTAGAATTATTTAAATCTATTAATTTTTAGATGAAGCAAAACAACTTCCTTTTCTTTTCGATGTTATGATAAAAAAGAGTCTTTGGAAAATTACTTTCAGGGGCATGAAAGTAGAGGGTGCACCTTGTCAAACGATCAAATGCAGAAAATTGTTATAGTTTTTTACGCGGAATTGCACGGATTGAAAGATCGGTAATTATTCGGTTACAATTCAGTGTGCTGCTTTAATTTCGTGGAATGTGCGTAAAAAAAATTCGCCGAGATTTCCGCCGAAGTTTGAAAATATTGTGTCTTAAACGTTCTCGCTCCGCGCGCCATAAATTTCCATATTCGACCCGCCAAAAAACAAATGGTCGATATTTATTACGACCGCGCCGATAAAATACCCGAAGCGTGGGCGCCGCGGCGAACGGCGACCGATATCGGAGCGATATCTCGCGGGTAGTATCGATAGAAAAAGGACGCCGCGAAAATTTAACTGCGTGCGAATTACACGTCGCCGCGGGGTGCATCCTCGGGGCTGCATGATATTCCTGGAAACGGAAGTGTGATTGGTGCGTTACTTTCACCGCGACCGGCGAATGATCGAGGGAATGGAGTTCCGCCCCCCGTCAATGTATATTTTGAGTGACTAGAAATCGCTGATTCCGGCCAGGATGTTCCCCGCAACGACGTGCGTCGAGAGATTAGGCGATTGACTCAAACGCGAGGTCGTATATAGCGAAAATCCACTTATGACTCGGGAAAACTGTTCAGAAAAACTCGTGACCGGTTAATCGATTTCATTACCTTTGGCAGAAAATCGTCGATTTAATTCGCTGATTTAATCCAACATACTGAACGGTCCTGTCTAACTGCAAATGTTTCCTCAAATAACTAGAAATTTTCTAACGTCGATTACAAGAATTAACCCTTTGCACTCGAAGCCATTTTAACTCCAAAACGAAACATTTCTTCCGACCTAGAATATTTCCCATCTATATATATATTTTTGCATGCTATATATACGAAAATGGTGCAATTTACTCGTACAATATTGAAGTGTTTAGTAATTTATTAAATACAAACAAATATAATAATGTAGAAAGTATTTTGAATAATGATACAGTCATTTCTAGTGGCGCCTTACAGTCGTCATTCGAGTGCTAAGGGTTAAATTAAAATGAGCTTAATACAGCAAGGTGAATGCTAAAGAAACAATTAGTCTAATAAAGCGAGAACCATAAAATTTCGAGTATCGAATCCGTGATAGTTTTCTTTCGAATGACTTCGTCGGAACGTGCAAAACAGCTGAGTAAACGGCGCGCTCTTATAGCTGCGGATGAAAAATAAAATTTCCCGTGCGAAACGCCCGAGTAAAATTCAACCGAATCTGTACCTTCCGATGGAGCACTATAAATTTTATTCCCGAGATCAAACAATCCCCGAAACCACGCTCGCTTTGGTTAAACGGTACCCCTTGTGTCCAATAATAATAACAGCAGTTGAAATTGAGACTTTCTTCGAAATGCAAAAAATTTATCGAGATCGTCTTATCTTCGGTGTTATTTGAAAAGGCTTCTCTCGAACCGATTTTTAACACTTTATCGACCGGTCGTGGTTGAGGCTGCCACTCAGTAAGGACCGGCTAAATTTTCGCTATTCATTGTGTTGTGCTTATTGCTTTTGTTTCAAAGGAATGTAATTTTATTGATATTTAAACTTTATTTTGCATTTATTTTATGTAATAAAGGGCCTTATAAACTAATATACATAGAATATATTCAAGGTAATAGTAATTCAATGTTTAATAATTCTTTAGAGTGTAAATCCGCTTAATAGGCTAGCGGTCGATAAGCATTGGCAATCGAAAAGCCGATTAATAGGCTAGCGGTCGATAAAGTGTTGAGAACGATTAAAATTCGAAGAGAAACGTCCTTGAAAGTGAAAAATTTCATCCGGTGGAACAGGTTTGGCGACGAATATTTGCAGTCGAGATTCTTGCCATTTAGTCGCTTCATTGGCCATTTCTCGGTGGCAAACATGAAGGCAGTAGTACCGTTCGTTGGCCCGACAGCGTGTCTTCGTGTGAAAGAAAATAATTTCTCGGATGCGTTCTGAATTGAACGCACTGGTTCCCAGGCTTACAACCATGTTTATATTTACTTAGGAGTGGCCGGGAGAACACACGTTCCATGGAAACTCTGGTGGTGTATTTCTCGAATGTGAAAGAACCGGCAAAGGAAATATTTTTGTTAACACGACACGTTGACTTTCCGCGATATACACCGTATCCTCCTGGAATAGCGTGCGAAACGAACTGCTTTGAATTCTACGGGAATGGTCGCGCTGCCACCCTCCATGCGACGCGCTTTTTCATTTCTTATCGTGTGGAAAAGTAATCGAGCCATTCACGTTCGTTTTAACACTGCTATTACGAATATTACGTTACTGTTCTTCCTTTCAGCTGTAATCAGCATAGAAATCTGCACGGTTTCAGCGTAATTAACCCGCGCCTTCGGCTAATTCTGCTTCTTGCTATTTATTTTCCTGTTCGCTAAGAATATCTTGCAAAATATTTCATATTATTTCCATTCTATCCAATCTATGCGCGATAGATTATTTCATAAAAAAAACTCTTGAAAATAGAAGCTCAGAATATTTTGGATAACTTTATATCTTTTATGAAATGCATACGGTGACGATTGTTGTTTCATTATTTCTTGTTCCATTCAATTTGCATACAATCTTTAACGCTTTGACCGCCAAACTAGAAACCTCAAAACTTCCATAAAATCGAAGTAAGTTAATGAAATAAAAATTAAAAAAAAAATTAAATGATATTGAGTAGTCCTCCAACTTTTCTTGCATATTACAGATCCTAATAGGTATAATGAATATATTAACGTGAAAATTCATTTTGAAACCTGGAAAAATAATTCCGTAACCAACAAATGGGTGACATGGCAGTCAACGTGTTAATACTTCTTCATAAAGTTGGAGCTGTGAATTAATTCTCGAAGGAAATAAAAGATTCATAATAGATGTTGCTCAGAACATTGTGGGTAGTTTTAAATCTCGCAAAGATTGCAAATTTTCGTGAAGTCTTGGATACGTATTAACAAAGTTGGCACAGAAAGCTAATTCTCGAAAGAAATAAACGCGAAGGAAGAACTGATAAGCAGAATATTTCGGAGAACTTCGAATCTCTGATAACGAGTACACGCAGAGACGATCATTATCGTTGATCATACCCAATTTACATGTAATTATGTAATTTGTGAAGTTGGAACAACCAATTCTCAGAAGATGAAGACAAATCATCAATCTTGTCTGTACGATGTGAAATCACTGAAATTCCGAGTAATTAAGTGATTGAAGACACTTGTGAACTTGACTGCAGCGCGGATGGAGATCGAAGACAGAGATTATCCTGTGTAACGTAGTTGTTCGCACGTTTTCCCATTCGCAGCGGCACAGTTAGGCTCCTTGTTATATTTAGGCAAGAACGGGGATTTCCTCTGCCGGCAGATGATGAAGTCATACCTCGCGTGTCGGTTTCTAATAAACGGTGTTACGGCGTCGCGTTCATCGCCTGCAAGCAACGAGACAAAGACTGAGAGAGCTAGTTTGTCTTTGTCTTTTTCCTGCCGAGAACGTTGTTATGAGATTGTTTTGTTTTATTGAGCGTTTCAATACGCCTCTCTGTGCCTTGATCGATGCTGCGGACGGTAATTGACTTTATATAAATTTCCATTTTCTTATGTGATTTCACAAAATTCAGAAATAAATTCACACTGACATTTAGATGCTCGTTATTTGTTTTTCGAACTTGCAAAGTGCGCTTTGAATAAATACGTCGTAGTCGACGCGTTAATATGCATCATCAAGCAATATGACTACTTAACAACACGGGCTTACAAACTTCAGAAAACCAATTTTCTTTTCCTTAATCGATAGCAACGCCCTACATCAGGGACGGGCATTTTTGTCTCAATTGAGACAGGACTGCCCCCACCATAGCGTCGTTGCCATAACACCAGCGATTGCAGGCGTTTGCTGTGCCCATCACTGCCTCCACATACATATTTTATATATCCACTTCTACTTCATATTTGTCAACGAAAAAATTGCCGCATACTCCCCGAATATAACATAAATTATCCTAAAATTTTCACAAAAATCCAATGCTCAGTTTCTTAAAAAAAATCGCAAAAGTCAGCTTGTTTCACTATCGGCGGTCTAATCCTCCTCCCTCGCTCATTTTTCTTATCACCATTGTAATAGACTTTTAATGCCTGTTCTACAAGGTCATTTCCTAATCGCCTGAATCTCAACACTTTTGATAATTCATTCCCACTCGCTGTTACTGCTCATTCATCAACAATAAATTATCTTGTCAGGTTGTTTCGTACAAAGATTTTAATCGAAACGAAGCCGGAAAATATTTTGGAAATTGCAACGCGGAGAATGATTTCTGTTCAGCTTGTGGTCGACAATGGACTTTTTCAAACGTTTCTACACGTTCAATATGTTTTTCGAAAACGGTCGATAACCCTGTTCGCCTGTAAACGATAACGCTATCAATCGTGAATGGGCGGCGCTGAAATGAATTCGCCGAGAAACAAAAAACGACGATATTTCGTAGAACGTCGACACATAAACAAATGTCCACGCGATGAACCACGTCATCGTGATTAGTTTATTTCTGGTTCCCCCATGCAGAAACAATTTTCCATTTTGTTTACGAAATTTCCCTACACGCGTTTGTTTTCTCGTCGGCCACTGTATCCAGAAATAGCACCGCGGTGTTGCCCGAACTATCATTAGTATGATGAATTCTTTTCGTGATTTTCATTAAAATGAAACCCTAAACAGCCCCGGGTGTGGCGGTACATTAGAGCGTCATAGCTGGACATTTTACGCGTGCAGGTAAATTGACACGGCTAATTAGCGGCGTTCTTTTCCGCGGAACTGTACACAAATTGCCAATTAACATCACCGTTAACCGAAGTAGATTGATCTGCTCCGAGCGAGTGGAGAAACTGTGCCGAGGAAGTGACCCGTTAAACAATTGAAAATTCTGAAAAGCTCTAATACGCACACGGTAATTCTGCAAAATTTTGATTCAGAGAGCTCCGTCACATTGTTTTTAGGAAACTGATATTTTGAAGAATTGTTGTTGCAAAACGTTTAAGAAACGTGCGAAGCTACAGTATTTCTGGAAGTTTGAAATTTACATTCCACTTAGAACAGTCGAGAGATAACGCGTGAAAGTTATGGTAACGAGGTGTAATTGCAATATTAACTGTTCGACTGTTAAATTTTAACTGTCGTCTGCCAGGAAAATTGATTCAGAATCTTACAATTTGGAAACCGCATCGAAATTTGGAGCAGTTCCAGTTCGAAAACGTTTAAGACATGCGCGAATCTACTTCTGGAAGCTTAAACTTCGTACTGCACTTAAAACAATTAAGAAGTATCATATGACATTGAAGATAACGAAGCATGAATGCAATATTCACCGTTGATCTCTTAAATTTTAAGTATTCTCTGCCAGAATAATTGATTCAGACTGTAGAATCTTGCCTTATGGAAACTACATTGAAATTTTCAAGAGTTCCTGCACCGAAACGTTTAAAAAATATACAAAGCCATTTCTCGGAGCTTAAAACTCGTACCGCACTTAAAATAATTAGCGGATGTCGTGTAAACATTATGATACCTCGGAATTAACCATCCACCAATTTTTTAGCTGCCTCCTGTCAGAAGAATCGAAGCTACATTTGGTTTCCTCTCCAACTGAAAATTTACCCGTTCCTAAAATACATACCATGAAACGCTTCGTCCCTCTCTAAATGAATTTCAATTTATCGGATTTGATTAAAATATGAATAATACACAATCGTCGAATAAAAGCATTATCGCGAACCAAATAAACGAAAATGGGGAGGATTTATCGCGCAAACGTTTCTGCACGTTATATTTTCTAAACTTGATAGAATGCGCTCATAATCGAGAGATAAAATTCAGGATAAGTTTTCAGACTCACCCATAGCGATCCTCTCTCGAACTGGATGTCCTCTTCCGCGATCTCGTAAGTGACCAAAGCACCGGAAGCGCAGTGACGCGAACCCTTGGACACGTTAACGAAGTGAACGGGCAGTTCCGGCAACAGTGAGAGGAACTCGTGGGTGTTCGTATAGTTTTCGGGAGAATCTACGTTCGTTACACAGGATTTCGCGAGCACGTCGAACACTTTGTCTTTCGGGCAGCATCTTCTGATATTCAACAGCTGCAACGGTGACGCGTTCGGCTGTTCACGTTCCTCGACTCTGTCATTCTCGCTGTGCCGGCAATTGACGGCTATCAAAGCGGACTCGTTCGTGGATATCACCTGCATAATTTCTATACAGCTCTTCTGCGCCTGTGGATGAAATCGATCAAAATTGTTTTATTCGAATCGCCGCGCCGCTTTTATGGCCGCGTCGTTTCAGGGGGAGTGCCGATCCGCCGCCAAATAAAACAGGAAACCGAAATGGCCGCTGTTTATTTATAAATATTGACGGAAACTGAAATTGACTCGACCGGCAAACTTTTGCGAAACGGGGCTAATATAAACGGCGATTTTTCGCCGCGCTTCTTTGACTGTTCACATCGCAATCGAGGCGAGACGGGATTCTATTTTTCGCGGTTGCTTCAGAGACGATTTTATTTTATTCCGTGCCACTTGGCTTCGGCGTGATACCATAATTCGTTGCTTTTGCAAGATATTCCCCGCGATTTCAGTTTTCTTTATTTCATGCTCCTCGGAAAAAGAAATCCCTGACGCTTGCTGTGAAGAATTTTGATGTTTCGTTGGTCTATTTTATTTCGAATTGTTATTCCAAAATCTCGAATTGTTCCAGTGATCATGAAAGTGAAGTAAGCCACGTCTTCCTTCTTCGAGATGCTTCTGCATCTGACTTGGTAAAAAACTATTTTCCATTGCTAAGGAATCATAATTGTCCCCTCATTATATAATTATTAGTAAAATCAATCGACGTAACACATAATTAGCGACAAGATAAATTTGTTTGCGAATTTTGACTTGCACCACTTTCATAATCATCGGCACGTACGAGGAACGTCTCGTAGAGTATCGCGAATAATTCCAGCGAGCTGTCAGATGGAGAACGATCGGTGGAAGGCGTCGATGCCGGAAACGAGCATCGGGGAAAGAGGTCGCGCGATCAATTCTATTCATCGCGTTTAGTTCGGTGCGACACGAAAATTTACGAGCGGCAGCGAGTTAATGGCAAAACGGCCAATCCGTCTCCCACCTGTAGAAAATCGGTGGTGTTCAGCGTCGAGAGGTGCACCGTATTGACGTCCTCCGGGCGCTCGCAGATCGGAAATTCATTCTGCTGGTCGGTGACCTCTGGATCCACGATGTAAAGCTCGGACGTGTCCCCCTCAGGTATGGTGCAGACCACTTCCGGGAAAATCGAGAGAACCCTGCCCGCCGGGCAACATTTTCTTAATCGCGTCTCCGGAACGGCCAACGTCAGAGAAACGATCGTCGCGAAAATCAGGCTGCTCCTCGTCATCCTGACAAGCTGTTGCACCTCAAAGGCTTCGACCGGAAATTTCCACGCGAAAGATTTCACTTTCCCTCGGCCACGTCGCGGTCCTGTCGTGCTCTGCCTCGCCAAGCACTGCTGCAAATTATAATAATTCCAAGGTAACAGTCGTGCGGATTCCCAAGGGTGGGCTCCTCGAACCCCATACTCTTTATTCATTTCTCCTAAAAAGAATTGTTTAAAAAAAAAATTTTGTACTATTTAACACTAGAACGACCGGAGCAGTCGCAATTACTGAAATTGTAAAAATGTTTTCATCGGAAATTTTTTAATGAATCTCTTCATTGAAGCACATATTGCAATGAAAGTTGTATCAAGTCTGAATGGGCACAGTCTTGTCACTGTTACAAAGCAATATACGTCAGTCGCATTTATTGCTCGGTCGTTCTAGCGTTAAAAGTCTGATACTTTATGAACATTTTACATTGCATTTAGCGTCTCTCCCGGAATTACCCTAACTCTATTCTCTCAGAATGAATATTCACTTCTGACTGCATCGAATGCTTGACTGTATCTGAAAATGTTGCCTCGTGCCATGACTATCAGCTCTGTGATTCAATTCTTTGTTCTGGGATTATTTGTTATTCTTTGGAGATAGACGGAGCGTTTGGGGTCCGCTTTGCGTCACTGCCGCTGCACTTACACCGCGATGCGTAGTCTGGTTTTTCCTTTCTATGCACTGTCATTTTTTTATTACAGCAACGGGACTTCGGAATTTATAACTTAAATGTACAAACGACGGTACATAATTTTTTGAGAATTTTTCACCCAAGAAAAATAGTACTTATTTAAAGTTTTCCAACCTATGGGTTCGAGGAGCCTCCCCCTGTTTGGGAGTCTTAGGGTTAACCCTTTGCACTCGGCGCTATTTTCATTCTAAAACTAAATTGTTCTTCCGTCTTAGAATATTTTCATTTTATTCATTTATATAGTATTTAAATGTTTACTACTTTATTAAATACAAATTTTGTAATGTAACAAATATTTTGTAATATTTTTTGCAATTTCTTTGAAATAATGCCACAACAGTTTCTAGTGGTGCTTCAGAGTCACCAATCGAGTGCAAAGGGTTAATAATTCAATTCGGTCGGGATCAAAGAATTGCTGAATCGTAGGTGGTGTTTAAACTCGTGTAACTTCGTGAAGAACTTGGGATCCTCTAAACACTAGGTTTACGGAGCATTAAAAGTGAGTATTTTACATTACTTTATAAAAATAAGAAGAATGTGTCTATCCAAGTTTTTAGCCATTTTTTAAATAATATATACCTAAGGAAATAAGTTTGTTGAGTAATTCCACGTAGATAGATCTTCACAATCTCAATAATCGTAAATTAAAAATATTAGAACCCGTCACTTAGTGATCATGAACACTCAACCTAGTGTTAAGGTTGTATAACTCACAAACGATCCTGCTGCGAAATAAGTAGCCGCTAGGATGGTATAGTCTTCGTGGACGAACGCAATGCGAAATTGGGGAGCGACTAGGTTGGAGAGATCTCTGGTTTACTATGGTATGTCGCGAGCTTTTTCACAAAGTTACAACCAGTCAAGCTTTAACACTTTGACTGCCAAACTAGAAACCTCAAAAATTCCATCAAATCTAAGTAGGTTATTTAATGAAATAAAAATTGAAAAAAATTAAATGTATGATATTGAGTAGTTCTCCAACTTTCTTGCATTTTACAGATCCTAATCAAATTTGATACAATAAATGTATTAACGTAAAAATTCATTTTAACACATCTCGCGCGGGAAGCGACTAAAGTCGTTTTGTGCGGATTTCACATCTTGAGCGGGAAGCGACTAAAGTCGTTTTTCATGTATTATTGATGGATTATTGTTATCGATGGGTTTTTGTGATGTTTTTACAATAAAATCGGATAGACATGCGTTGCAAAAATACAAAACGTGCGTTGCAAGAATGAATGCAACACGGTAAGACTTTGGCGTCAAAGTGCCCGCGCAAGGTGTGTTAAAACCTGGACAAATAATTCCGTTACCCACATATGGGTGACATGGCAGTCAACGTGTTAAACGTCAACCATCAGAGTGTGTATAAGTACCTCAAATCAGTTCCGACCGAAATTACCACCGAGTTATCGATCTATAAATCATCCCCACCCCCTCTGAGAAAACTAGAAGCACGCCAATTGAACCGCTGCTGTATATCACTAAAATCACTGTGTTCCTTGAACCGAGGACTCTCGGATCGATCGGTCGCTGGAGTTTCCGCGGCGGGGCGGAAGTTTCGCACACCTCCGAACGGTTTGCACGAAGTTGACACTGCATGCATATACCTCTGCACGTTACACTTGTCCCCGCGTCTCTGCATACGGTTAAACAAACGAAAATCCCCTAAACGTCGACGTTAGCGCCGGTAAGAACCGACGCGGTCGTGGCTGCCACGATTTCCGGCGAGATCTGTGCACGTTTTACCAGCCGGATCATTTTTCCGCGGTTGTTTAACTTTGACTCGTTTCGAGGCTCGATCCCCTTCGACGCATGGAACTTCCGAGAATCAACAACTAAACCCGTCTTGCACGCTCTCCCCGTACGTGTACCGTCTTTCTCCCCACTTTTCTTTTTCTATTTTTATATCACTTTATTAGATCCTAGCATGATGGTACGCGATCATTCGAAGAGCTCGCTCCACGATAAATCGTGAACGTTTGTGTCAAAACGCGCGGAACACGTGGCCGGCGTAATGCCGGCTCTCTCGTTTTTACAAGCCATCGTAACATTCGAGACAATTTACGCAGTCCGATATAGCCGGCGAAAAGAGTAACTGTGAATCTGTATCGAACGCGACGACCAATGAGTAACAATATTTTTGTGAAAACTCGGCTACGTCCGATTCGACGATCTCCAGAATCGTACCGGCACAGACAAAAGTATTGGCACAGCTGTTAAACGAGCTTCTAATTATACTTGTCAGAAAAGACTGTATGAAAACCTGAAGGAACGTTGATTTTGTGACGCTTACGAATTAATAGAAAAAAGAAACTAGATTCAGGAAAGTCTAATTAACAATCAGAAATCGAATGCTTTTCGATGCTTGTCCAAAACAAGTAGTAACAGTTTAAAAGACATTCTGTGTGTAGCTTGAATTATATCGATAAATAAACACGTCCCAAAGAATATTTTTATCTCAAAAATTTTAAAGTTAAATATCTTTGTCAGTGGGCAGTGAGTACAGGAATCGTTAAAGACGCGTGTATAAATTGACAAATTTACATTAAGACAATCAATTTCTAAATGGAAGGCTAACTACATTGAACCGTTATTATTATTATTTTTATTTGTAGGAAATATTGATGGTTGCAAGTTGCATAACATAAAATTGTAAGTTGCTATAATCAATGGCTAGTTCTGCCGATACTTTTGTCCGTCGCTAAAACTGACAAAAGTGCGGGTTCTTTCGTGTAGAATACACAGTGGAATGGGCGACCTAAGGATATTGCCATAAAATGAGGTTAATTACAATCGTTAGGGGTCGGATCGTTATCTCAAAACGGAACGGACTTTCCATTCAGTCCAATGCTTTTTGGCTTTCTAGGCAGCGATAATGGTGACCATTTGGTCAGAAAAATTATATCCGTATCTGGGTCTCGTGAAAAAGACGTGTAAACATTGATTTCCAAGAATATACTAGAATATAATGGAATATCCTGGAATATACTCGAATATACTACAACACACATATACTAGAATATAGAGAAAAGCTTGTTAAAATTTATTGACTAAACGGCAATGATCAAATAATTTTCTTATACTAGTGTTTCGAAGGAATAATTATTAAGGAATAACCTGCAAGACATTTTTAATAACTCTGTTTTGAAGCACAAGAAAGTTTAGAAGAGTCACGCAATTTCCAACGTGATAAAGTTATTAGTGATAAAAAAGGTCAATTAGGTTGTCCCAAAAGTTCGTTTCGTTCTCGATTAATGCATACATTGCAAATTCAACCCAGTTTTTCGAGAAAGCAAACGACTAAGGAGGCATAGGGAGTAATAAAGCGTTAACGAACAAATGATCAAGAAAGAAACTTTTGGGACAACCTAATGTTTGTCTCCTGCGTGTTGCAATTGATGGAGACAATTTTTGCGTGGGGATCCACGGGGCAATAATTTCGTCCACTAATGTGTTTGTTTACGGACGGTAGAGAAGATACCTGCAGCAAACATTACGAGAGACATTAACGTTGGATCTATGGTATCTGGATTCGCGCGCGGTATTAATCGCCGACAGAAGGCACAATCGATTCCAGGAGCGTTGTTCGTCGGTTTTCCTTGAATCCAACTCGAGTCCCAGCGGTAATCTCGGAGTGATTCAGTGTAAGAAGTCTCTGGTCGATTAAATCGTCGCTTCAGTTGCATAATGCAACGGCGCGGCAGTCACGCACGCGATGGTATCACCGTGTCTCCCCGTGGGAACGGCCGGACAATTAAAAAGCAGCTGTTTCACGAAATTAGCTGGCGCGTTTCGAGGGAAAAGTAATCCTGCCGTGTACGAAGGGGTCGAAAGTTCGATGGAAGCTTTACGCTCAGCCCCGACGTCTTCGCGCTTCGTTGGCCAAAAAGCTTTCTCGTCGCTCCGCTCCGACGGTCACAGGTACCCTATTGAACCAGTCTTCGAAATTATTAGCTGCACAAATTAGGGACTCCCTCGAATTCGGTGCTCCGATCATAACACAATTTTATTGGAATTTCTTTCAAGCAAACGTTGAGCACAATGTCAGATCGCACCCTTAAAAGTTCGTTGCAAAAGTGACAGAAGAAATGCAATTTTCGAGTTATTAATTGTGAAAATATCATTCACCCTCATAATTTGATGGGTGAAGTTTTTTGAATTATTTTCTTTTTGTGTAATTGCGCACTGCTGTATTCTACTGATTCATTCTATTGTTAGTGGTTTCCTGACTCGTTTTTCAAGGTTAAAAAATACTGTGTTATACGCTTTGTATAAACTTGATTATCGAAATGTTAATCGTGAGAGCCACGAATTAATTTGTACAATTAATAGTATTGTCCCCCACCTTCTCAGCTACCTCACCTTCTCGCCTGATTAATTTCAAAGTCACAGGATCTCCGTCTCCGTTCCGAAGGCGAGCCTTTGATTAGAAATCACGTAACATCAACGCTTCCGTCTAACACCTGTTCGCGGAATTCTATACACTTCGATACAACGCGATTCTCAACAGTGCAAAATTTTCTCGATTTTATAACGCGCACATTAATTGTCGAACACTGACGAACACAGCTTCCCGTGTTATCTGATCGTCGTCGGCTAACAATAGAAAACTAAATTCCAGAAAGTTCAGTGAGTTATGGAATTTTGTTTACGCAATGTCTATTCGACGGATGAAATTAATAAAGTTTCGCGATCGTTTAAACAATCGATAAATCGTATACTATTTAATGAATCGAATTGAAAGAGGTAACATTTTTCCAAAGAATAGAGAAGTAGCAGAATTTCCAAAGAATAATTTTTACTCTGTAGCGTGAATTTGCTATGGCAAGAAATTGCGTAACGGGGATCCAGTAATTCCAGTATCGATATAATTTATGTCCAAATAAAAAGAGACAGAATCCGTTGAATATCGCGAGATTACTTTCGAAGTTACTTTCCCCTGCAGCTGTTTTGCTTTCGTTCCTCGTTTTCTTTCGTCTTTTGCGTTCTCCATTTTCTACTCGATCAGGCAATTCAATTGCGTCTCTGACATTATAAGGAATATCGAACGAATCGGAATAATACTGTTCGAGCGTGTTCGGTTTTAACCAATGAATGTATAAAATGTTCATAATAGCTTCTTGCGACTGCGCATACAAAAAAAAAAGAAATACGTAGCAATGGTAATTATTTCTTAATGATCCCGTTACTCACAAAGTTAATTTCCCCGATCTAATTTCACCGTGTCACTCGTACTATCGACTCTGTTCTACTTTTCCGCGTCTCCTTTTCCTCGTTTCCATCATTCTCTCGACCGAGGCAATCTCTGGCACTCTCTTCTCGTATTTATTACCTTTCCGCACTTTTCTTTGCACCGTAGTTTCTTTGCTGAAGCCGTTCTTATCACAGCTTTATATTTTCCAGTAATTCTCTCTTCCTTTACAATGGCACTCGTTTTAAACGAAAATGGATGAAAAATGCAAGAGAATCTTTTTCACAACTATCTCTAAAGAACGCATGCTGATTTGAAAACGGCAACGCAAGAATTTAATCTCTTGCAACCAATTGAAGATTGTTTTCTGATTCGTCACAGAAATTTAAGAAAAAGAATTATTAAACATTGAGCAATTTCTGTCTTTCAACGGTAGCGTATCGATATTGCCATCGAGTCAAAACGTTCAAAGAAATTTAACGAGGTTGATCAAATTAACGACGTCACTAAAATTCTATTTTTATTTTAACTTTGAACCGTTTGAGCGTGAAGGATATCGTATTCTCAATTTACGGTAGGTAATGTAATTTTTATTTTATTTTCTACCTTAAAACAATCAATTTTTCTATGAAAGCAATGCTTTATGAAGCATTAAGTTCCAAATGTACGTTTAACAATACTACACACGAGTAATAAGTGAATTTATTTCTCGTTTGCTCTTAGAATTTTATTGTTCACTGTGTTAAGTCTTGTACATATAAAAGAATATTACTTTTAGTACAATAAGAACCGCACAAAGTCTAAATAAATTCAATGATTTTTATAACGCATACCAGTTACTGTTGGGGCTCGGTAGGTTTACTGTTAAACAAACACGCAGTTGAAAAATGGCCCCAAAGCATTCCAAGAAAACGGTGTTGGAGCCTTTCGCGGAATCTCTTGCTCCCCGAGCGGTGAACAGATTCAATCAAAAAATTTACCTTCTGACTCGTTTCTAGTCCCCGTTGATTCGTTCGATGACATCATATCCTGCCCTCCGAATCTCCAGCTCGTTCGGGACTCTGCCGTTTAACACCAGCACGTAATGTTCCTTTGTCCCCGGGGATTCTATCGAGTTCATCGCGCACAGTTAACCCCCATCTCTATTCTTTAGAGCTCCCGAGAACTTCTATCCTCCGAAGATTCTTCGAAATCAGCTCCGACCGAGCTGCAAAAACCGATTCCTATTTTCCCCCGGAATTATCCCTTTTCAATACATTCCTTCCAGCCGAAGGGGCAACATTTTCAACGGGGCCGCGGGCCTCCGAGGCGGGAACTTCAAGATTTCAAAGTCTTGAAAGTCTTCAGGCTGCACTCCCAGCGTCTCGTTCCGAATTTCACAGTACAAGTATCCCTTGTTCAACACTGGACCACAATGTTCACGCGAAATCGAGGGTCTGGACGTTTGGACAGCTTACGCGCACCTGGCAAACAAATATTTGGAAGGCGAACGTCCGAATATTTGTCTTGACAAGTATTATTAAAAGTTAAACAGTTAAATTTGAAAAACTATTATTTCTGAAGCTGGTCACTAATTCCATAAGTTGCAAATTTGATGGTGAATTGCACATTAATTACACGGCACATTTTCGCGACCCGTCTACCGCGATACGTAGGGGATACAGTGGTGCTCGGTTAAATTTGACTGGTAATGTAATACTGGAATTTACCATTGGTACTCATCCTCAGTGGACAATAGTAAAGAATAAAACACAAGAAAGGAGACGGACGTACTCCAAAGAGGTGCCGCAAGCGAAATGTCAAATCCGACCATTTCTGTTTGTTTTTTCTCAACGTAGGAGCACTGGATCGTCGACATTTCTCTGATTAAAACGAGTCCAAACACGACGTAGATCGGACCAGTTTTACAAACAACTAACAACAAAATCTAGGACATATGTACACGATTACTAAAATTGATCAAAGTAGACCGATCCGGGTCGTGTTTCGGCTCATTTTAACCAGAAGAACCTCAGCGATCCGCCGGCACCGCATTTAAAGAGTTAAGAGAAACATTGCTGAATTTGAAATTTTCTTGATTGCACTTTCGTTTTGGCGCGCGCGCGGCGTCCCGTTTAAGTGTCGAGTCTCGACGGACTGCGTGACTACCTCGCTCTCGCTCACTGAATCAGTTCTGTTGCTTCGTCTACCTGTCGAGTGGAATCCTCGAGGAGGAGCGTTATCTTGTAACGCGCGGATTTGACTTGACACGAAACTTTGAAAATTCAAGCGAGCACCGCCAGTATCGGATACGCGTTTCGCGCAGGATTGAGAGCTCCGCGACGCTGTTTCCACGGGAAAGAAAAGGTGTGTATCGTTCACCTTGGATCAGGTTTGCCCATCCTCTGGGTCCGCGCGACCGGTTCAGCATATCGAGGACTTGCAACGGCGGCGGAACGCACGGCGAATCCGAACGCAGAAACGCAACTGGCCGTCTGACGCGGACGGACGGCAGAGATCAGGCAGAAATTCGACTGGGCTCGCCGCAGGGACGACAAGAAAACCATACAGAACACGCCTCTTTCCGCTGGCGCCTTCTCCCCACTTACCAGCCTAGAATTCCCCCGTACCGATACACCGGCATGTGTGTATTCCCATTCTTCTATCCGCTATATCCCGCGCCGTCGTTTAATCACGCGATTAATGCCCCGTCGCGTGTAATGACTACCCAGGCATGTCAGTGACGAAACCAACCTCATAACGAGCCTGTAGGTTGATTGCGCCGACACTCCCCGCTTGTGGGACAGCTGAACGAGGAACGGCTAAACGGGAAAACCGATCTGGTCGACTTCTGACCGCCAAATTGCGCGATCTTCTTTCCCGAGTCGTATTTTCCTTCGTAAGTTTTCTATGTTCCTCTCAACACCTTAACTGGCACATGTCATTCCCAGAGATTCGTGCAAAATCAGAGTAATTTAATTAATGAAAGAGAAACTGGAAATGTTAACCTTTTGCACTCGAAGCTATTTTAACTCGAAAAGAAAACATTTCTTCCGACCTAGAATATTTCCCTTCTATATATTTTTCTTTCGTGTTATACATACGAAAATGGTGCAATTTACTCGTGCAATACTGAAGTGTTTAGTAATTTATTAAGTACAAACAAATTTGGTAATGTAAACAATATTTTGAATAATGATACAGGAATTTTTAGTGGCGCCCTACAGTCGCCATTCGAGTGCTAAGGGTTAAATGTATTATAGGGGATGCTGTCTTAACTCTATCGAATTCTAAGGATCTTAACACTAAACGTACCACCACCGGTTGAATGACCGGTTCTATATTTTCTATTTGACAATTTTTGAAATTATAAAGATGCTTTCATGAGCAAGGATTCAATATAAAATATCTTTAGTAGAGCGCACGCATTGTAATAGGAACCGCGCAATGTCTAAATAAATTAAATCTTGTCATTTTTATAAGGCAACATGTATCTGTTACATTTATAGCTCGGTACGTTTAGTGTTAATAAAATTCGGTTTATCTGGATATGTCACAATAAAAATGAATGTCTACATCAGTCATATATGACTGACATGGCAGTTAACGTGTTAAAGCGTTACAAAACAGTGGTGAAGCTATAGGTAAAGTTTTAGGCTTGCAATCTCAAATACTGAAGCTTCAAAATTGCCTACCTGTTTGGTTGCTAAGGCAAGGGTTAAGGTGGGAGTTAATGGCGACTGTAAGGCGCCACTAAAAATTGCTGTAATCATTATTCAAAATATTTTTGACGTTAGTTTGTATTTAATAAATTACTAAACACTTCAGTATTGTACGAGTAAATTACACCATTTTCGTATATATAACAGGAAAACAAAATATATAGAAGAGATTAGTTTCGTTAGAGAGATAAAGAGATAATGTTTCGTTTTGGACTTAAAAGAGCTTCGAGTGGAAAGGGTAAAAAGTGCCATAAAACAGAGACGAAGATTTAGACTTGCAATCTGAAATACAATCAAGCTTCAATTAGCTTAAAAATTGCTCACATATTTAATTGCCAAGATAAGGCTGTTTACTAATGCTTTTTTACTCAGCATAGTGTGCTCTATATACAATAAGTGTGTGTATAAATATCGAATGGTTTTTCTTAACACCCTGTATAGATCTCCTTACATTGAATCGTTTCCATCGCATTGGAACAATGAAGGCTCCAAATATTATCGGTACTGTTCAGTTAATCGAGGTTCTTTTAAATCGTGGACATAGACACGAGCAAATACTGTTTGTTCACTTTAATCGGAAAAATCTCAAAAAACGAAACAGTTCTGTTATAAAAATTGTACCTAATTCCGATCGAGCTTCTTTACCCCAAAAACGGTTCAGCCCGCGTGAGCAGGGACATTTGCAGAAATGTCCTGCGCAACTCTTTAACAGATCATCGAGAAATGGGTGTGGATAAATGCTGAAATTTTTATAGAAGCAACGGGATACCGTGACGGCCATTGTTATCCCCCCCGGGTTTCAATTACGTCTCGTTGGTTTTCGTCGTCGTAGCCGACATGAAATTGAAACGTGATCTCCCGGAGGAAGACTGCAAATTAATTTCCATCCGGGCCGGTGTTTATCGCTCTGATTAATCGCCACCGTCGTCTGAAACACTGTCGTTTCCGTGGCCGACAAGATTCCCGTCTCTCCGGACGCGTTCTTGCCCCTTTCGTCTGGCACGGAACAATTTTTTTAAAGCCGCCCCGGATCATTTGTCAGCCGCCGACGCATCTCCGGTAGCGAGGATAAAACTGGATTCATAGCCGGTGCATAACCTCTTAGTCAGGATAAGCGCGAGGCTTCTAATTAATTCGCGAAAGATCTCCATCTCGGACAAGAACCGTGAAATATCACCCGAATCATTCTTCCCCGGACACCAGGCACATTTCGGCTCCAAACACCAGACTCTCCTAAGCACTCGGCTCTTTACCCCTCTCCTCCCCCCACCCTCCCTCCCTCCACATCCATTCTACTCCGTTCGTTCAAACACCGTCTTGTTCGCCTCTCTCCTCTCCTCTCCTCTCCTTTTTCTTCTCTTCACCTAGAAAACGATTCTCTCGCTTCTTTTGAACTTCTTTGTACCTTTCGCGCCGCGGCCATCTTCTCTCCCATTCCGGTCGCTCCGCTGCTGCAACCTCGTCCTTCCTTCCGTTTCTTGGACCACACTCGCCGAAACACCGTCACATTGTCTTCTTTCTCCTTTGTGCTCGGCTCCGCGCACAAATTAGGCAACTTCACGACTTGAAATTTCTTCGGGACTATGTCCGAATTTATGCTTTATGACCAGCGTGTGTTCCACAGCTCGTTCTTCTACTCGGTGCTTACTTGAAATGTCCAGGGGGACATTTAATAGCATGAGTCTGTTTTAATTCAGCTCATTTTAACCCTTTGCACTCGAAGCTATTTTAACTCCAAAACGAAACATTTCTTCTGACCTAAAATATTTCCATTCTGAATATTTTTTTTTCATGTTGTATATACGAAAATGGTGCAATTTACTTGTACAATACCGAAGTGTTTAGTAATTTATTAAATACAAACACATTTAATAATGTAAAAAATATTTTTAATAATGATACAGTAATTTTTAGTGGCGCCTTACAGTCGCCATTCGAGGGCTAAGGGTTAATTCTTCGGATAAGTACATTGGATCAAAATTGGCAACGTATAATTAGTATTCAATGGTCAGTGTCCTGTACTAGGCTATTCAGTCAGTATAAAAAATGGTACAACATTTCGTGAACATTCTCGTTCCAATACGAATGCAACAATTTAAATGATGAAAATTTAAAAAAAATGCATGGCAATTTATGAATATAAATGAATATATTGTGTGTAAAGGACAAAATTATTATGAAGTTACTATTCCGTCATTTCTTCATTCTATCATTAGAAAATAAAGTTTCATTTACTGTACGGTACTTTTCACATGTTTAATCAAATTGAGTGCTAGGAGAAGAACAGTCCAGTAACAGACTGCGTACCTTTATGCGTTCGTGGTTGTATGTAAAGAGTTGAGAATACAAGGGAACGTGTGTATTAATACAAATGAATATTTTAATTACGAGGATAATCGATAAAAGAAATATTTGCCACGTTCCGGTTCTCATGAAATTGAAACTGAAAATACGAATTTGCATGAAAATCCACGGTACAGTGATGCAAACAGAAGTTAATGGAGATTGGTAAATTAATTTCTCGATTGTTTCGCGATGATGAAATTCTTTATCAAACAAATGACACAACTCTAATGACAGAATGATTTCTAGAAAAACTTGTTTGCGATACGCATGTCTCCACGCGATTGCTAGCGACGAATTTGTACCACTTAAACGACAATTTTCTCAAGTGATAGCGGCTACAGTATCGAAATTTATGACGATGTAATTAATGTCCTCTCTCCCGAGAAGCGAAGCAAAAATATATTCCATGACTCAAGCAGGGGGAAAGCGAGAATCGTAATCTATGACGTAAATCGCCCTTCGTTCGATCATCCGCGACATCGATTATACAACACTACATGTACTATGTGTACTATAAACACTGCTACCGTCGCTACTACTTTAATTGTCCGCTCTACTGTCAATTTATGTCTGAAAGTTACCGTTTGTTAATTTCATATCGCATTTTCCAAGACATAAAAATGACTGGGTTATAGGGGTTGCAGAAGTTTCAATGGTCCATTTATATAGTGGACATTTTCAATGAAGGTAATACGGAACAGTACGTAATATACAGCATCATAAAATCTCGATAAAGAAATAACGATCTCTAAAGCTACTTCTGTATATTAGTTTCCGCGGAGCAATAAATGATCGAGTCAATAATTGATCCTCGCGCGAGCATCCCTTAGTGCAAGATAAACGTTTCCAGCTTATATTTTCAAACAATTACTACTGTACTTATCAATTTAAATATACATATTAAAAATTAAACAGTGTAGTCACAAGACCGACCGAAATATAGATATTTCTAAATATCAGATATCTTATTTCGAAAACGAAGCATAAATAAAAAGGCGAGCAAAATGTTGAAAAATTTATTTGGCAAAAATGGCACATAATATCATCGATAAAATATTTACAAAGCTTTTACGCAACAGCGTAGCGAGATATTATAAAATTCATGCTGCACGGCTAAGAGTTGAAACACGTTCTCCCACAGTTCCTATGGAAAAATCTTAATCGCGTTAAAAGGTGAATGTTTAGGATTTAATTGGGAAGTTTGATGCGTGGAATTAATATTGCTCGCACGAACGGCTCGAGATATGGTAATCCTCGGATTCTTGGATTATTTTAGCTCTCGGCTTTCCGCGTACCGCTTCATTGTTACGGCCCCACTCGGCTCCGCCATTCAGACGCGGAACGACGACGGAAACGGACGATAGAGACGTGACAGAATTTGAGGGAAAACTCGCAAGATCCCAGCCACGCTTCGTTCGCAGCACCGTTTCACGCACAAACGAAAATTCTATCCGCGATACCGGCGTTCGTATCTAACAGATCAAGGATAAGTACATACACCGAGCTGGATAAAATCCTCTTCTATTCTCCCCGCTCTCTTAACAAACCACTCGAAAACATTACGCAACTTTGTTCCCTTTACATAATTCGCATACGAAATCTCCCGCAGCGATTCGCTCGTCCGCGAAAGTTTGCCAAGTTTCCATCAAAGTTCTTTGCAAACAATAAATCACCAATCTCTCTCTCTGCTCCGTGGAACGACTTGAAAAAGTACGAAGCAACGCAGATTTTTACAATAACTCAAGCTATTGCATTCTACGGTTGCTAAAGCGAATAAAACGCAAGCGTGCTATCTGGAAACACTGTGTATTTGAAAGCATCGTAATAAAATTTAGGACATACAAGCGCCCTGTAACTTCATAAATGATGTAATACATCATCTAGGACCTATTCTTCGAACGTGGCCCTACTCAATAAGCACAAAGGAGGAGTCCCCGAAACGCTTTTATTGCCGGGAAATTTGGAAACCGTTGCCGGGGAACAAATTTTTGGCAACCGGCCCTGCATTTGAACGCTCGCGGGAGTTTGTTAAACTCTTTCGTTCGTTTCACGATTCGTTTCACTCTTCCCGGCCACCGCGAGAGCCGACAACGTGCGAACAGATCGATACGAGGTAGATCTCTCGATATATCGAACGATCTCTGCCTTTCTCGACAATTTTTCCGGGTACCAAGAACAATAAAACCTTCGTCGTCCGTTCATTTGACGCGGTTTCACTGCGCGCACTTTTAACAATATATTGTTTCGACATTTTCTGTTTTACGAGTGTGGGTGTACCTTTAACTGAGGGTGCAGGTACATTTTCAAACGAATTTTATCGCTTTGTAAAGTTCCTTGCTCTTTTACATGATGGAATTTTACCGTGCATATCCTTATCGACGAACTGCATACCTCTGAACACCATTTACGCGTATTCCTTTATAATTGGAACAAGGTTGCATTTATTCAGACATCGCATACCTACGTACATACTTGAGTGAACGTTGAGTATATTAAAAATATTTTTACGAGGACAATTTGAAACAAGAAATCTGAGACAAGTCATTTTAACCTCTTCTGGTGGTTAAAAATGGTACAAATACATTTTCAGAATGAAACAAACCTCTTAAGATTTATTAAAATGGGTAGGCACGTTAACGGAAGCGTATTAGAAGCAGGACGTCTTTTGTTCGAAAAATTCTTAATCGGCATGAATGCAGAAAGGCTACCGGTACTGTCCATTTAATAAATCGCATTGGATCATGGGGTAAAATAAAGACGCCGTGCTGCCGCCCATCTTCTCCGCGGAAACAGAGGTCATTAATAAGTTACGGGAATATCGTAGGAAGTTGGACAGCATTACAGAGAGCCCTCCACCCCCCCCCCCCCCTCCCACGAGTCTTGTTCTTTCAGCGGACGATCCCTAAAGGTTGATTAATAAGTCGGTAGGTCTTCGTCTGCCACTCGTGCTTATTGTTCTGCTTCTCCGGCAGTCGTCTTCGTCGTCCGTTGGCCACAAAATGGGACACGAAGCTGATGACAATGTAGACCCGGGACGAGCAATCTTCCCTCCCCTTGCCCCCCCCCCCACCGTGCGAACCCCCACACCCCGTTCGACTTTCTTGCACCGGATAATAAAACGGTAGTCGTTTATTTAATATCTCGATTGCCTTTCCACTCATCTTCCTCGAGACTTTCCTCGGTACAGTGCTCGCGGCAAGATTTTCTATAATCCGAAACGACTCGGGCCGGGTCTGTTGCCACTGCATTATGACCGAGGTCCACCGTTCGTTTGCGATCTTGGAATAAACCGCGTATCACTGTGCATCGAAGAAAATATCCTTTCGATTAGCACCTTGAGCGCCGCGGGAAAGTTTGCTTCGCGCGAGTCTCGTTTATTTATATAATTATCATTGGTTACTTGATAGAGAAAGTCGTACGCTGCAATTCAATTAACACCAGGTTTACGAAGCACTAAAAATGACTATTGTACATTACTTTACAAAAATAACATGATTGTATCTATCCAAATTTGTGGTCATCTTTTTAATAATATATATATCCAAAGATATCAATTTGTTAAATAATTCCTCATGGATGCATCTTTACAATCCCAATATTCGTAAATTAAAAATATTAGAATCCGTCATTTTGACGGGTCCCGTACATCTAGTGTTAAGTACAGTACTAATAGATTTATGTTGGCATTGGTTTTAGACAATTTGACAACGCTGGTCACTGGTGACATTTCCATTGCAATCGACGCGTTAAGGGATGATCTCCTGATAGCTTCAAAATTAGGTAACGTTCAGCAATTTTCATTTTAAAAAATACATAGATTGATTCATTGATTAAATTCATTGATTTTAAATTTTGTTACAGTTATTCTTGTATATTAAAGGAACATGTTAGAATTTTTTCATGTAAATATATTGTTAGCATGACATGTTATAAGAACTTTCCGAACACGCTTAAGGGGCTAACCTGATACAGACCTTCCAATGACAGAAATTCAACAATGTTTTTACATATAAAATTATATTTCTGTAAAGAATCGATATGTACGTCTTATTGTACAATATTTGAATATTGCAAATTACCTTTCGTACGATTTTCATTATTACTTCATACGTTTTCTACGCTTGAACGTTTTAATGATCTAAAAAGCACAGTCAATAGACTACTAAATTTTTCAATATTTCGGAATCGACTGAATCCTTGTAGGATTTCGTTTTTGAATTGTTAAACTTGAAGATAATGCGAGGGAAAAGAAGAAACATTTCCGAGCTGTCGCACTAAAGACATTCCTTAATATTCGCGGTAAGAAAGGTGGAAGCCCACCTTCAAAATTGCCGGTAATTGCGTTCTTCGGTTCAAGAATTTCTGAAAACCGCGAAATTCGACTCATGGGGATCCGAGGGAAATTAGGTCAAATTCCGGGAATCTGTGAAAACCACAAAATTCCCCGGCACCCCTCTTTCGGCGCGTCGCGTTCCCTTCGAACGAAATTTCTATTTTTCCGAAGTCATAAACTCGACTGGATCTCGTGAACGATGTTTCACGAAATTCTTCGAAAATTATGCGAAATTCCGGGAATTTCGTAGTTCGTGCCGCCTTTGTGTTAGTGAGCTCTCTCAATGTCAAGATCCTCTCTCTTTCTCGCATGAGAAACCAAAGATCCTTCATAAGGTGTCGCGAGATTTTCCCCGTTCTACCAAGCCCTGAAAATAGTTGTAATATCGGTTTCCGATTTTAAAACAATTATGAAAAACCATTATTTCTTTATACCTTCATAACACGCATTCGACATCGAGGTTCTTCATAGCTGCTTTAATTATAGCTCTCATACATATGTATAACAGTTTTTAGCAATTATTTTTGAAACCGTTTCAAGCCTTGTGCCTGATAATCCGATTCAAGATAATTAACCCTTTGCACTCAAGTGGTGACTCTGAGGCGTCATTAAAAATTGTTGTGGCATTATTTCAAAGAAATTACAAAAAATATTACAAAATAATTGTTACATTACAAAATTTGTATTCAATAGATTACTAAACATTCAAATATTATTTGTGGAAATCGGATCAGCTTTCGTATGAATGAAATGAAAATATTCTAAGATGGAAGAAAAATTTAGTTTTAGAATTAAAATAGCGCCGAGTGCAAAGGGTTAATAATTTTCGTCAAAGTCACAAGTCATTGTAAATACGTAGATCAGTTTTCGCACTGTCAAAACAAGATGTCACCCTGTCACCATCTTATCTGTACACTTTATTTAACCATAAATGAAACACAACTTATTCAATTGAAATATACAGAAAAAATAGGTGAAATATTTCCCTAAGGTGTTAGATACCATTCTTGTAGAACTTGTGATGATTACAAGAGACATAATCTGTGATTATAATCGGATTGAGGCAAGAACTGTAAACCTTTTCAGACAAGAAACATTAATTCTAATCTTATGGCTGCTTGGAGACAATTAATTTTTTTCCAGCTGTGTAACTCGAAACTCCGTATTCACAAATATCGAGTTCGTGTAAGTGCGCAGAGACACCACCACAATGATTCGTAGGTTAATACGTCAACAGCTAACGAGCGAAGTAAACGCTCGTGTGTGCAGGCTTAATAGTCGATAGGACATTACCTAACAATAATTGCGTAATCGATTAAGTATACCCTCGTCTCGGCGTGCGTAAATGTTGTTGACGTTCACCGGTCCGAAATCGCGTTGGCCTTTCAGGGAAATTATGCGAACCGCAAAATTAGCCCATAACGTCAGGCCGGCGACGCGTGATCCATTCAGTGATCAGCGAAAAGAGAGTAACAGAGAGAGTGAGAGAGCGTTAATAGTTAATAAACCCCGACGTGACATGTGAAAGAATTGTACGGTTTTTGTCTTGGAGCTAATTTATCGAGTATGTTTGCTTTGTCAAGCCACATACGTCCACAATGCTCGCGCATCCATCACAGGAAACGAAAAGGGGCGCTTCGGAAACGACTCATTGACAGAACAAACAGTTCGTCTCTTGCTTACTTCATTTCCCCGAGCACACAAACGGCCGCGAGGGTTCACAACAAATAAAACGTGTCCAAACGACAATTTCAAAATTAAAAGCATCGCTGCTTTTGTTTGTACTATGCTAAAACATTTCGTCTCTTGTTTCTGTTTCAAACAACCCTCGTAGGCTCCGCGCAAATAATTACTCAAAAGATTTTGTGGTTGGCTATGAGCATTATTTTTTCGGCTCCGAAACTCGTATTATAATACGCTATAGCGTATTTTTATTGCATATGTTTTTGTGTAAAATAAGAAACTTATTCTCTTGAAAGTAGAAAAATGCGACAGTTAAACGGGACATTTACTCTGCTCTGGAAACATTGAAATTGTGACAAGCAGATTGCTTGGGAACATTTACACAATTTATTCATTCTAAAATGAAACTCCGACTGCATATATAATTTTTTTTTGGTCTTTAGTTTTCTGCTTATGTTCATAAAGTAAAACAATTATATAAAAACCACTGTGCGCATTCTCATCTACAAGGGAACTGTCAAATTAAACTTTTAAAGCTTATTTTATAATTTTCATTCGATCGAATTAAAATTTTACTCTTTGAAAATTCTATATATCATAATGAAATGTTTAAACCTTTATGAAGTGTACGATCTCCACAAATATTAACATTTCTGGAAAATCGTATGTGTTTTGCTAGTAAATAGTATACAGAATATTTAAAGTATTTGGTTTTGTTTTCAACTGAGAAACAATAACTGCCACCATCGTATGAGGGGCCATCAAATTAATGCTTCATTACCATGGCATTAACTCAGTCATTTTTTTTTTCGAAGACAGACAAAGAAAAATACAGAATTATTCTTCAAGGCTTACATAAAAAGGTGTATACAAACTTTCTTCTGCCATCTGAAAAATTGGAAAAGAATGCTATGAATCACACACGCCCAAGATGCTTGTACGATGTAAAATAAATTATTTGGGAGTTCGAAATTAATTTTCCTGTCACCAGGTTCAATGTGGAACCCAGTGAACATTAACAGCGTTCGGATTTCATACTTATTTATACTTATTTATACTTATTTGACTGACCAAGCGTAGTTTGCATCTCCGAAAAAGCGAATCGAACTCTGCGCTACCGACTTTTAGTCTACTTTTTCTCTGCATACGTTTTCCCCTCCAGTCGAAAAGTCGAAAGTTTTATGAATGGAACTCGTTTTGGCGTGGAGCGAGCAGTAGTGGCGAGAGGGACGTCAATGGACAAACGACGAGACAGCTGAAAAATGTCTTTAAAAAATGTTTCGAAAGCGCGGAAAAAGCGGGTGAAAAGTGCGTTAAACCCCCGGAACCGGCGTGGACCACTTTACATGGGTGAACCGTGAACTGAATAATTTCACGGTGATAAAAGTTCCGCTGAGCCGGCGTGATTTCCTTTTTTCGTTTCTTTTTCCGCTTGGGATACGGCTTAATATGTTTTAATCAAAATCTGACACCGTGACGGATTCTTCATCGAGATTTCAATATTAATCCTTTGCGGTTGAGAACTATTTCAACTATATTTCCCGTTGGGTTGAATATAGTTTATGTATAAAACGAGATTATGTACTAAACAGTTAAGTAAAAATATCAAGTGAAACTTGTTGTATTCAATGAAATTATTTTATTGCTTTAGAGTAGAATAATAACATGGTTCAGTTTTTGTTTTCATAGTTTTACATTTCACAGGCAATAGTCTTCTTAGTCCCTTCAATAGTCCTTAGTAAGTACTTGTCCAATTCCGATATTCTAAATAATTCTTTCTTTGCAGGAGAATGTTTCTGTTCAACAAAGTGCATAATTAATTTAGTGTTGCGAAAGAAACATAATTACTCATTTATTCAAAAAATTCTTGCTGAAGTGGTCATAAGACACTATACAAAATGCGACAGCAATCATTTTTGCCAGAAAATCTCAAAATAGCGCCATTCCATGCAGTGGCAAATCACTCAAACTGGTAAATAAAATTACCGACAGCCGATATTTTTTCTTGAGACCACTGGTGCCGCCATTTGCAACAGATGGTAACTGGCACACACGAAGTATAGAAGTAGATCAATTACCCAATGTATTTCTGAGTCACATCTTACCGTACCGGTCGGGACTAACGTTGTGGAACTAATATCACGGACGAGATGTTAGGAGCAGGCATAATAAATGTATTGTGTTGTATTCTGTTGTGTATTGTATTGTGATTTATAAATTAATGTGTACAAGTGTTCCTGGTTTAAAAGTTGTTCTGTATCGGGATCTATTATCTATTTTTAATAAAAAATTAGTTGGCAATATGGTCAAGAGAGTCGACATAATTAGCGAAAGGAATTGTTATAAATATTAACCAGCTGGAAATAATAAATTTATCAGTGAATGGTGTTCGATAAATTAATGCGTGCGAATATTCATGGTTTAAAAGTTATTCTGTATCTCGATTTCTATAACTTATTTTTAATAAATAATTAGATGGCAAGATGGCCAAGGGAGTGTTTGTTGATATCATTACCAAAAGAAATTGTTATAAACAATAATCAGCCAGAAATAACAAATTTATCAATAATTACTATCACGGCGATCGAGATCTACCGAAATTGATTGGGGTGGAGGAGTTGCGCAACGCGCACCGCGCAACTGATCTCGGCGGCCGCGCTCAGTCCTTCAGTCGAGGTGCGCACTCAGAAGGGAGCGGAAGTGCTGCGGGACCAGAAGGCCGAAGGACCTTGGAGCTGTCCTGGCCCACCCTGACCACCCCGGCCCACTCTTGCCTACCTCCCAGTTGACCAGGGATCCTCCAGAGCTTCACTGGACATTACTGGCCGACCTTGGTCTACCTTTAGCTACCTTAAGGTGGACCAACGGTCATTTAAAACTTCCCTGGTCCACCTTAAGCTAGCTCGGGGTTGGCTTCTTGGAAACGGCGAGGTTCTTGGAAGCTGTCTTCGCTCACCTTGGTCAACTTTAAGCAGCTCTATGTAAGTAACAATTCAAATATACACTTTCTGTGTTGGAATTCGTGTTCATTCCACGAACGCCGTCAATTATTATTTCTGTGTTTCTAATTCGAATTTGCGTCGGGACTTTTCAAAAGGTTCTCTCCTCGAAATTATATTATATTATATTTTTGACATAAAATTGGTATTCCTCCGATCGGAGGTCCCCCAGGGACTCGCTCACGGGTGCGTCCTGTGGGTGAGTACGGGTATTAGCGAACTCGGGGCGACCCTAGCTTGTAGGTCGTTGCGTCCCAATGTTGCTCGATTTATTTTTTATTGAAATTGTTTGTCTTTCGCATTGAAATTTACGTCTGAACTTTCAAAAGTTCCTATTCTAAAATTTATGTATCTGATTAAAAATTGGTATTCCTCCGAACGGAGGTCCCTCAGGGGCTCACTGCTGGGGGTGAGTACGGGTATTGGCGAACCCGGGGCGACCCGAAACGCCACCTCAGTAGATTGAAATTCTGACTTCATCCACTCTTCTTGGTTTCTTGTCGGTTAGGCCGTACTTGTGTACGGGGTTAGTTTGGCTCTCGTGAGCTGGTCGTAGATTGGCTCTCGTGAGCCGGTTAGATTCGCACTCTTGTGTATATTAGGTAGAACGTACTCGTGAGCTGGTCGTAGATTGGCTCTCGCGAGCCGGTTAGATTTGCACTCTTGTGCATGTTAGGTAGGCCGTACTCGTGTACGGGGTTAGCTTGGCTCTCGTGAGCTGGTAGATTCGCACCCTTGTGCGTGTTAGGTAGGCCGTACTCGTGTACGGGGTTTAGAAAGTATTTTCATCGTCATCATTTGGACTTCTTCTCATCGTCTTCTTTTATTTTTGTACCTCTATGGAACTGTGACTAATTATGATTTGTCTGCTTCAGTTGGAGTACTACAGCTCATCATCTTTGTCATCGTCGGAGGACAAACACATCGACCGAAAACGTCAACAACATCAACAACGAACGAAGACGTCAACAATATCGTGTCTAATTATTGTTAGTCTGTTTCAGCTGAAATACAACAGCTGAGCATCTTGGTCGTCGAGCGAAGTCATCACATCAACAAACGCATCGACGAAGACCGATTTAATTGTAATTTAGAATTAGTTTAATTGTTAAGATCGTCGTTGTAAATATGTCGAGTAATTATTGCCCTAACTTCACTTTGCTCGACTCGATTGTTAACTTCGACACAGCAGAAGGCTGTGTCGGACCTTGCTTGCAAGTTTTGAACCGGTCCACGTTGCGATATTCGGCGTGGATGCACTGAGAATTAATGGTCAGGGAGCAGTACTCGCCAGGTAGAGAACCCTTCCTTCGTAAAATGTCTGCCCAAGTCATGTCAACGCTGGCGTGGCTCGCGCCGGGAGCAGGGGTTTCATTCCCCATAAGTCTTACCGTCGCCTTGTTGCGTCAGCGTTGCTCGTGGCGGGTAGTTGGGGTTAGGTTGATCTACCAAATGGTGGAGGCGTCCCTGGTCATCATTCTCCGTGTGAAGCGTCGGGTATCGTATACTGGTCGGCAGAAAGCTCTGCAAGCATTGTACGCGTCGCGTCACCCTCGAACCAGAGCCTTCTGCTCTAGTTCCGTTTTGTTTCTCTCTTTCAAAGAATCAGAGCCTTCTGCCTGATTCGTTTTTGATACCCTTTACCCCGCAATAATTACTCGACATACGCTAAATGGAAAAGTGGAAAGTAGAAGTGGTCTGTTTCTTTCTGTGGAAAAGTAATCTTCCCCATTTAGCGATCTGCGAAATTTAGTTTTTAAGATTGTAAATCGTCGTTGTAAGAAAGGGAGTCAGAAGGAAGCGTATTGAATTCCGTCTGGCTTCCTTTCGGGTCTCTTGTGCAGCAACCTCCTCGTGGTGAGACCTGGGCAATCGGTATTATTCTCTATTTGTAAGAACTTCTAGTATCTTACAAATACAGAATAATATCGAGCTAATAGCTGCTCATTTAAGATTCGCGATAAGATTGTAAAATTGAATTTAAGTCTTGCTAATTATAGCAACTTGTGTATTTAATTGAATTGTGTTTGAATTTATTTTAGGCTAGCTCGGGATGGGCCAAGGTGGGCCTTCAATGCTTTCCTTGTTTTCCCCTGGTCCACGTTCGCCTTCTTGGTAATCTCCTTTCAATTATTAACCGAAACACACAGTTTTTGTTTCGGAGTACCTTTTCATTCAATGAACATCGTCCTTTTTTTTTTGGATTTCTAATTAAAATTTGCCGTCGAACTTTTCAATAGATCCTGTTCTTAGAATTGATATGTTTTGTTTAAGGTTGGCATTCCTCTGATCACGGGTCCCTTCGAATGACCCATGGTACTCAAAGTGCCTATAGGTAGATCGCCCACATTTCGAATTCTTTATTTTGTCCTTGTCAAAATCTTTAAATTTTTCTGTTTGGTAAAGCCCGCACTCGTGTGCGGTGTTAGCTTGGCTCTCTTGGACGGGTTAGATTCGCACCCACGTGTAAGATCGGTAGACCGTACTCGTGTACGGGGTTCAGAGTCGTCGATTTTTTCACTGTTTTCGTGTTGCGCTTCACGAGTAGCCAGGAAAATTATTGGAGCAATAATTCAGGATCTACTCAATTCTATTTCGCGTGGCTTCTTTTATAAGTTCCTGCGAACATCTTTCGCGTTCGGTAGCCCTTTGGCCAGGGAAGGAGGCGCCATTAGTCTTCGGGTACTACGTATCCAGATCGAGTATCGCAAAACGAAGAAATACTAGTCAACGGTACACATGGTAACAGCTACAATCACCTGTACACTATCACTCCAGTTGCATGCAAAACGACTCGTACCGTGCTACATTTTAGTTCCATATTATTCTATTTTTACTGTATACATTTAACATTGTAATTTATTTGGTCAAAAATAAAGAATATTAATTACAACAATCAATGTGTTCTTCTTTCTCCACCCTGAAAATCAATATCCGAAATTTCATGCCATCTCCTTTGCTATCATGTTCTCCTAATACAAAGTTCGATTTTCCGAATTTTCGAAATTTTTTAGAAATTTTTGGATTTCTACTAGGAGAACATAATAGCAAAGGAGGTGGCACGAAATTCAGTAGTACAAGTCATCGACAAGTGAGACGGTCGAAATTTTCCAACAATTTTCGAAAATTTCGAAAAATTTCGAACTTGTATTAGGAGAACATGATATCGAAGGAGGTATCCGAAATTCAGTAGTACAAGTCAACGTCAAGTCAGACGCTCGAAATTTCTCTGAAATTAAGTGGTACAAGTCAACGACAAGTCCGACGGTCGAAAATCCGAAAAATTTCGAAAATTTCGGAAAATTTAACTTTTGTATTAGGAGAACATGATATCGAAGGAGGTATCCGAAATTCAGTAGTACAAGTCAACGTCAAGCCAGACGCTCGAAAATTCTCGGAAATTAAGTGGTACAAGTCAACGACAAGTCAGACGGTCGAAAATCCGAAAAATTTCGAAAATTTCGGAAAATTTAACTTTTGTATTAGGAGAACATGATATCGAAGGAGGTATCCGAAATTCAGTAGTACAAGTCAACGTCAAGTCAGACGCTCGAAAATTCTCGGAAATTAAGTGGTACAAGTCAACGACAAGTCAGACGGTCGAAAATCCGAAAAATTTCGAAAATTTCGGAAAATTTAACTTTTGTATTAGGAGAACATGATATCGAAGGAGGTATCCGAAATTCAGTAGTACAAGTCAACGTCAAGCCAGACGCTCGAAAATTCTCGGAAATTAAGTGGTACAAGTCAACGACAAGTCAGACGGTCGAAAATCCGAAAAATTTCGAAAATTTCGGAAAATTTAACTTTTGTATTAGGAGAACATGATATCGAAGGAGGTATCCGAAATTCAGTAGTACATGTCAACGTCAAGTCAGACGCTCGAAAATTCTCGGAAATTAAGTGGTACAAGTCAACGACAAGTCAGACGGTCGAAAATCCGAAAAATTTCGAAAATATCGGAAAATTTAACTTTTGTATTAGGAGAGCATGATATCGAAGGAGGTATCCGAAATTCAGTAGTACAAGTCAACGTCAAGCCAGACGCTCGAAAATTCTCGGAAATTAAGTGGTACAAGTCAACGACAAGTCAGACGGTCGAAAATCCGAAAAATTTCGAAAATTTCGGAAAATTTAACTTTTGTATTAGGAGAACATGATATCGAAGGAGGTATCCGAAATTCAGTAGTACAAGTCAACGTCAAGTCAGACGCTCGAAAATTCTCGGAAATTAAGTGGTACAAGTCAACGACAAGTCAGACGGTCGAAAATCCGAAAAATTTCGAAAATATCGGAAAATTTAACTTTTGTATTAGGAGAGCATGATATCGAAGGAGGTATCCGAAATTCAGTAGTACAAGTCAACGTCAAGCCAGACGCTCGAAAATTCTCGGAAATTAAGTGGTACAAGTCAACGACAAGTCAGACGGTCGAAAATCCGAAAAATTTCGAAAATTTCGGAAAATTTAACTTTTGTATTAGGAGAACATGGTATCGAAGGAGGTATCCGAAATTCAGTAGTACAAGTCAACGTCAAGCCAGACGCTCGAAATGTTTCGCGAATTTTTCGAAAAATTGAGCTTTGTATTAGGAGAATATGATAGTAAAAGAGGTGGCACGAAAATTAGAAAATTTCGAAATTCAGGAGTACAACTCTACGACGTGTCGGACGTTCGTGAAAAATTGAAAGTGCAATAAATATAACGCAGATATTTCTTTTCATTACATTGTCCTTATTTATTCATTGTTAATTCTTACATAAAATAATTCTGTTCAAATACAATGTAAATGTTTGTAGGTAATGTGTATTGTGCGTCGGTAACCGTGTTATCGCACATGGTAACTTGCAGTTATTTATGGTCAGCGTTACTTAGCGGTAGATTCGAGATCCAACTGGTAACAAGTATCCGTATTTAGCCGCAAATGGCACCAGTGTCGTGCGGCGAGTCTTCTCTGTAGTAGCACACATGAAGAGTATCTTTGAACAAAGTAGAATTGTACTAATACAACAGAAAATTTTCATTGGCATAGCATCTTGATTAAAAATATTATAACAAAAATAAACGCAATTACCTTCAACTTCAATTGTTAAAATGTAGTAAATCTTTACTTGTACAGATGAAAAGAATGTAAGCACATCCAGCTGTTTCTTAAACTTGCAAGTACTTATTTTGAAAGAAAGAAAAGACATAAATATTAAATATGTCTGTACGCATTCAATAATTGCAAGGTAAGTGGGGCATTGGTTTAAAGAATGTAAAACTATTGCTATATACTATCCAACCAAAATTGATTTTGTTGTACGTTAGATAGACGACAAGATGCTTTATTTATGCTATTATCTATGTCTTAATTGATTAACAAATATTTTTATCTATTATAAACATTATATTTCAGTTTATTGCAACTAACGCACCATAGCATCCAAATTTTATGAAGCTTTGAGCGTAAGCTGCGGTGTCCGAGTGGTTAAGGAGTTGGACTCGAAATCCAATGGGTTTTTCCCGCATAGGTTCGAATCCTATCCGCAGCGTTTCTTTTTAAATTTTTTTTTATTGTAGATATTTCAAGGAAAGATCAACATGTTATTAGGTTTAATTAATTTCAATATTGTAGTACCTTATGACGAATATTTAACCCTTTGAGGAGGACCAAAGTAACGACTGTTAGAATCGCGTATCTAGTTTATAAACTTACAAACACGTTGTTTAACGGTTTAAATAATATATATTCCCTTTATCCTCCAGTAATTAAAACTTATACGTATATATGGGATTTATATAGAGAGCGTATATATATATAGAGATAGATTTAGTTTTGTAAGGAAAATGTTTTATGAATCTTTGTGCCTAAAGATTGAAAAGTTGCTACGAATTAAAGTTTTAAGTTTCTTTTTAAACGAGATTATGATTAAAATAGAGCGTTCATCTTATCGCCGAAGAAATTCCGAGAACTTTATCGATAGTCGTAATGACTTCTTAGATGTTACGTAATTCATACAAGTTATTATCGGACTTAAATATATATGGAATGTGTCATTATTTACAAAACATTTTCAAGAAACAGGAATATGCGTATGCAGGTTGACGGAAAGGTTTATTCGACTAATTTATCGAATCGAGAATTATTATTAATTGAGCACCGTACAACGATAAATCACTCGTGTTCAGCATCACTTGGTTATCTTAATTTGAAACATGAAACAACACTCTTGGTTCTGTTCGTTCCATATTCTCCACTTGAGATCATACATCCTCTGAAACAAAAGCAAATGTTTGTGTATGCTAATATTGTCGTCGGAGTTGCAGAATTATTTAATGTAACATCTTGACATCAAATAGCCAAGGAATAATTGTCACAAAATGCAGAGGAAGAAGGAATAAACGGACTGATATTTTGTTCACGACTAAAATTGCTACTGCTACTGAAATATATGTCAAGAAACATTTAGCTACTAATTATAGACTTTCGATAACTGTGAAACAATCGCAGATAAATAACGTATTAACTCTGATTATAGAAATTACAAAGGCTTTCATTGAAACAGTAATCTTAGAGATCACGTCAATAAAGAATTCACTTACAACGGGGTATTTCTTTAAAATCGGTATTTCCGTGTAGAATGTATTTCGTTCCCCTGCCTTGACAGGACACGAAGTCAACAAACAAGCATTAGGATCCATTCCCAGGAATGGAATATCTGTCAGTTGACTTGCCCAAAATATTCGACCCGTCATTACATCTGACGAGAAATCTGCGAAAGAATTATACAGTTTTGTTAGTTGATGTTCCTCACGGTAAACCACAGTAAAATCTCAAAGCTGCACTTACTGGGTGTGTAATGAATAGTCATATTTGTATTAGTCCCTCTCCTTACTTTACATGCCTTCGACTCTGCAGCTTCCCTACAAGGTTCTATGTACACTTCGTCCACAGTGCAATTTATTGGAGTATTAGCTGAAACGAATAGTTTATAGAAATTATCGTTTACGAGATTGCAATATCTATTTAGTTTTTATTATGCTGTTAGAGAACACAGGCCACCACAGACATTTATAAAACTTTACTATGTATTTTATAATACATGTTTTACGAGGTAACTAGTAAGAACTGTTTTACATTTTTTACAAATATTATTTAAAAAATGAAGACATTTCTTCAATAATTTCCCATATAATTATTTTTATAACGTCGATAATTGCTACTCGCAAGAAGAAAAATTCAACATAAAATCACAAAACAACGATACTTCTAAACGTTCTATACAGTTCTAAAATGTGAAACACAAACTTTATTTTTTCCTGATTCCTGGAAGCTTTTTTTTCACTACTTCTCGCAACTTCTGGAAAAGATTCAATTCGTTCAATGCAATTTTAATAAAGTTATTCTCTTTCAAAGAATGCCTGAATATCAACTGTGCACGTAAATATTATGGGCCTTTGTGATTTCGATTTTACAGGCCAGTTTTTACGCGTCAAAACATGGTAGCTCGTTCAAAGTTACATTTTCTGGATTACAAAGAGATAATACGCTCGGAATACGAATCCTGCAGCGAAAAGCACGCTGTTAACGCAGGCAACATTTTCTGTTACGATCAATAGGCACCGTAGATATTTAATCGACCGTTTCCATCCCCGATTTCAAGAGCTATTTTCACCACTTCAAAGCGAACGATCGCGGACACGAAAAAATACGCGCCCCATATTTTTTTCGAGCATCACAGTCGATGTTTATCACTCGCCCCATTGTATACGGTGGAAACAAGAGAACTAGGAAAACATAATTCCGCTACCACGATCGGGAAAGATTCAAGTGTAACTTCTGCTATCGGCCCAGCAAATATACGAATGAATCTCGAACATGGTGTGCGTGGATCTTCTTCGTCGGCACACTGTACAAGGTGACACAATAGAGAACATCACAGTCGATGGATAAATGCTTTTGTTAGATTATCAAATGTCCGATTTGTAACGAACACAACTTTCCCGTAAACACAATCTATAGATAGAAGATTCAAGACTAACATTGTACCATGTAAATCGATAAATCTGCAGGCTAGTATTTGTTGATCAAAACGCGGTTCGTAACGTTTGCACTCTACAATCGGACATTTAATATGGAACAATAGATTTCGTGTAATCGATTTCGATCACTGGTTTCGATACTCACGATCGGGATAAGAACATCGCCGCGGCGTCAAGCGTTCCGCGTAGATCACCGCAAGGCCCAGGGCCAGGAAGACGAGGACGAGTTCACTATTTCGGTTCATCCTCGCCAGATGTTCGTTACGAAGTGAAGAAATGATAACTCTCGACGGCCGAGCAGAAGGCGAACGATTCGTCGTCGAGGGGAGCAAGCCAGAGTGGGGCCGTAGGTCAATTGAGATAACATCTTGGTCCTGAGGAAATTGTATGCACCTCGTACATCGCCTTTATGGAATCGAGTTGTACTTTGTATCGTTCTTACATCCTATTCTTAGATTAGCTACTTATCTACTCCGATTACTGTGACTTTGTAACCATTCAATGGACTGCTCGATTAGTCCAACGGCCCTGAGACCTTGCCCGTTCACTCCCAAAAAACCCTAAGCCTGGCCAGATATTATTTCGACTGAAACGAAAAATCATAATACGAAATACTAAATTCTTTCAACTAATTTATACGAAAATGCCATCAAGAAATTATTTACAGAGACTATATACGTGGATCTTCTATGGCAGTAAGTGTACAGACTTGTTGAAGAATCTTTTTTACATTTACTATACATCTACTGAAGAATGAACTACGCAACAAGTTATAAATAATTTATGAACAAAAATTTGATTACGACGCGAGCACAACTTGATCTATAAAAGGCTGAAGGTGGCCTTGAATTCTCTGGGGGGAAAAACGAATTGACCCAAAATTTTCTGTAATCATCTTAGAGCTCTTGTTGAGTCATGCTCTATACAAGATAAAAACGTGTTCGATCGACCTTCTAACAGCACACTAATCTAAACTGACCATCTTCCGTGGTTCACCGTGCAGAACGACAGAATTAGGCTTTCCCAAACGGCAATTGTTTAACGCAGAATCGAGTGTTTCACCTTGAACTTTATGGTCCCATTTCTCTAGCAGTTGAATCGCGCAGTCGGAAGAATTTCTTGGCACAAAATGTGTTTTCTTCAAATGTCGGCTATCGAACGGTTGGTTCGGTTCAGTTTGGACCAGGGACAGTTTTAGGCTGCTCGGAGACGCATTATAAAAGGCATCGGTCATTTCTGGTGGAAGAGACAATGTTCGACTTCGGCAAGTAAACAAGCTTAATGGAGTGCGATGATTTATGCTCGTGTTTTTTCGAAATGAATGATTCGCGGCGCGACTCGGGCCACAACTTTGACGTAATCGTCTTTGCGCGTTATGTCGTTGACCGCGCTCCTACTGACCTGAATCATGCGTATCGCTATTGGCGCATTACGATGCTGCTGAAGGTTTGTCATCGTTAATTGATACACCAGCTGCAGCTTCTTCGCAGTTGCTTCTGAGCAATTAGAATCGCCCTTTTGAATCGTATCCTGAAGGACTTGGAGTTTTGAAACTAATTTCAAAATTAAAATAAAAAATTTTATGAGTTCGCAGCCTCGTCAGTAATATTTCTATCATATTTAATAATACATTTGAATAACAGAAAATTATTCCTCTGCTACTTCTTTTTCTCCGGCGACTGTCAAGAAAAATTAGTTTAACTGCAGACACGCCGGTCTCGCGATACTAAACGTTCCAGCTACATTTACGTCACTCTCGTGACTAATATTCTTGTTATTATATTCTATATGTACTGGAGCGACCGATACGACAATCATTCTTGTTTGGTCTCATAAAATGCGTTCTCGGTGAAGACGTATGCAGTCGCCGCAGTAAAGTCGACGGTTCAAAAGCGGCAGTCTAAAACAAATGAAGATTTTTCAACGTTCCCGTGAATCTACGCAATTTTAGGTGACGTCTCTGGAACATTTTATTTCTGATAATAATAGGAAACTTGATGAATTGAATCTTTGCGGAGGCTGGTTCCTTTCTCCCGTTCAATCATCGAGTTGATTTTGTGTCGCTTCGAGCGCTATGCCAGCGAGCATCAGACATTAGCTGCGAAGGTTACACGGGCATCCGTACGGTCACTAGCGGCATATAAAACGATGGAAGACTCTGTTGAATTGACAGTGCCAGAAATAAGAGTTCGACGATCGTTCGAGTGCGGTCATTCGGTAAATTAAGCCAGAGGCCGGCAAAGGGATATAGTCGCGCGGTCTCAGATGACCAATCAAAGACAAGGCCTCTGGAAAAATAATTGGACACAATTGTTAAATTGTGCATTTCCTGATAAAAGTAGATCGGCCATGCCGGAACACGGTCTCGCCAACAATTCTGCCGAAATTTCGAAGGCCCGCTCTGCCACTTGTCCCGAGCATAATCTGATTCAATAGCGCGGAGACTCTAAATTTAAAGATGACAGACACATAATCCGGCCGGACCTTTATGCACTCGCAGCTTGCAGGAACAATCGAGGCACAATCAACTGCGCAATTGAATGCAATTCAATAGAGGGAGGTTGTCCTCCGAAAGTATTTCGCATCAGGAAAATTGCTGTCGTTTGATTTTTTTTTTTTTTTTTTTTAGAAATATCGCATTAATGCAATCGATGAAGAAATCAAGCTAAATGACGGATAATCATGCAGAAATAATGCTGATGCACTTATCTCGCTACGTATAACGCCAGCTCAAAGTTTTCCAGGCTTCCACGATATTCTTTCGCGAACACGTGCCTCTTTGCAAGCATTAATTTATCGTATAATATCATAGTAATTCACTTGAGGCAATTTTTGTCACTTTTCATTCGCAGAAGCTGGCTGCGAGAGGAAATTAAATTCTATTTCAATGCCTCGTCTACAAAAATGGTGACTTCCGCTAATGCTAGTCCAACAATAACTAAAGTGCTCAATTTAGCAATTCTTGTAAGGTTAAACGAGACCCTAATTACAACAAAAATTGCGTTTTTTTCTTTTTTTGTATTGAAGACTGAAAACATGGAACAACGTCCTTTAATAATTTAATTACCCTGGCCGTGTTGTCATCGTTATTTGAGTGATAAAATTATGTGTGCAGATCTAAAGATTAATTTTTCCGTTAATATATTGAGTGTTTTAAATTTGATTATGACCCGCAACATGAACGAAAATTTAATTAACAAGCAATATCACATGTCCTAATTTTTGAATGCATATTTCATTAAATAAATTATTTTAATTTTACTTCGACGTCACTGGATCAGCAGACAAAAGTGTTAAACGAAATGGACTTGTTTTCTTGGATTTTCTCAATTTAGTTTTGCAATTCGCAGCTCGCGACGTCCACGAAAATTGTTTCTAAACTGTCCGCTGACTAGTTCCTCGTGGATCAACCACCCCTTTCAATTGAACAATTGCAAACTAACCGTTGAATCACACGATACACAAACCGTCGAGTGATTTGCTGTTACGTGCTAACCTCGAGCTGCCTGTAATTGACACCGCAGCCAACAATTAATCGGCAGTCGATCATAATTCTGTTCGTCCTCTTGATACAACGACAGAAGACTTTTCTCTCCAATCTTTTATTAAATACAATATTTAACAACATGATAATATAATTAAAATGGTACAAGCATTAATAATATTATTACTCGTGAGAAAAGTGAAACGTTCTTATCCCTAATGACAATTAACGGTTAGCTCGTTAACTGTGCAGAGCTCGAACGATGTCTAGGAGAAATCCGACATTTAATGAAGAATGAAATTAAAACTACAAAATGGGAATAGTTGTTGTGTTAAGTGTCACTTAGCAATAAATAATTAGAAACGAACGATCCCACGGTGTACTAACGCATAATTTACAGTTGAATTCGATAGCAGGGATTGATATCAATCGAGAACCGAAGTGGCATTATTTTTCGTGTGTACGATCGCGATCATTGGCAGCAATTGTGTCGGTATGATCGCCATTGCACAGGAGCAGATATCGATTCTTTGGTATCAAGTGCACGCGCGTGTACGTGCGACCAAAAGTTATATTACTTTGCATCCCGAGTCAACCGAAATCTAAATCAAACGCTAAACAAATTATTCATCGCTGTATCCAACTTGAAATCATTCTATTAAAACAGTTTATAAATCCACTAATTGTGCTATTTGTATACTGTCGATTTATTTAAAATTGTTTTCTCAGGCCTATGTGGAGTGATTCTACGAGATTTAAGAAGTATTTAATGATTTTTCCCTGTTTCTTTTTATTTTGAGGTGTCAAATTTGAATTTGGATTAATTATTGTTTGGCAAAGTGAAAGATACGATCAATTCCCGAAATATTACGCCATCCGTAAAGACAGCGGAGTCGCGTTTAAAGAAAAATGCGCTTTTTCGGCAAACGCTGCTTTATATTCAGCAAATCGATACTTGAAGTAGGACGCCGGCATTCATGTCGCAAAAAGTGGATCGCTCTTCGACTTAACTCTCCACTCTCCTAATTCCATACTGCAAACGACAAGATTTTTGGTTCTCCCGTTTTAAATTCAATCGCGGCAAATGGACATATTTCAAAAAAACCCTTCGGCTGAACCACCATAACTCTGGACGCAATAATTGTAAGTCTAAACATAAAAAATGTAGCTACGAAGTTAGACACACCGACGCGTTCGTTACTTCCCCTTTAAAAAATTCCCTTAAACTCGATTCGTTTGTCGGTTGTACCTAATTAACTTTGTTGACTATTATTTTTGGACACAAAAAGATTTGTTTATTTTCTTCAAAGATTGGCGAACACAACTAGAAACTTTCAAATCGGTATGTTTTCTAGATTTACTTTTAAACATTCCCAAAACGTCCATCAGTCATTTATTTTCATCTACAACGTTCCTGATAATTTTTTAGTGAAAGAAATTCGGTGAAAGAAAATGTTTAAACTGCTACATTTGTCATTTTTATTTTACTATCGCCCTAAACCAGTTTCATTTTTCGATTGTCAGAGCAAGAAGACGACCCTAATTGATTACCTTTGTCCTCAAGATAGTTAATGGTTCGCTGCTCGGGCACAGTACATTGTGTTCTCATATACAGGGTGAGTCGCAAGAAAAAGCAGCTAAATATTAGAACCGAGAATCGGAGGGGACTTTTTAAACAAAATTTTCAAGAAACATGACGCCTTCTAAAAAGTGATTGACTATATTTTTAAGGTCATCCGAAGGTTACAAGTACTTTTTTTTCTTTCCACGAGATATATGACTCAGGATGCAAATTGCATATCGTTAACGTGTTCGACGATTGTGTTCTAACAGAAACGAGCAATACCTGACAAAATAATTTTATTTCTGCTCCTTCGAATGGGAATCATAGTTGTACACACCACTTCGTTGTCAACGTCTACGCGTCTCTTTGGCAATTTCATTTTTGCTTCTCGTTCTCATCAATACGTTCGCGACAACAACTTGAGCTTTCGCCTGGCTCCGCGGAGTCAACGAAACAATGACCGGACTAATCTCTCACGATTCGCTTCGCACAAACTTGCTCTTCCCACATTGATCAATAATTTAGGTCGCTATTGATCATAGTTTGGTAGCATTCGGTAAAAATAGTGGCGAATCGACCGTGCCCTCGCGAAATAAACGCGCCTTCGATGATAAAAGCATCGAAAACTTTTGTTTTCGAAAGTCGGAGCACTTCCGACCTTTCTTCACTCGAAAACAGAAGAAAGATCGATGAAAAATTCCGATGACTCCGCCGGAGCACAGAATTACTTTATCTACTCGAATTCATTGATCGAAACTATACAATGCAGTCTGCGTAACTGGACGTCACCTATCCTTGTCGCGTAATGCTTAACAATTAATTATAAATGTACAAAGTATAAAAGTTAACGCTACGATTCCCTATAATGAATTTCTCGATTCAGTTATGATACAAACAGCAACAACCTCGCCGCGGTGACACGGTCGAGTGTTTTCTTTTTATAAATAGATAATCGATTATTTTTATCCGACGTCGAATGATATTCACATTCGTGTCAATATTACTTTTCTGTTTTCATTCTCTGTTTCGGAGGCGGTGAGATTCGTACGAGTGAACAGCAACGTTGTACAATTTGCTAATAATTTATAATAAATTACGGACGCTCGAATAACAAAACGTACAGTTTGTATCGCGAGTAACAATATGTATTATTGATACTTTCGGAGAACAATTAATCCCTCTCTCTCTCTTTCTCTCTCTTTCTTTCTCTTTCTGCTTGGTTACTAGTTTCTTTAGCACGATTTTCATTAAGTGTAAATAAATTAACCTATGGTAAAGATGTAGTTACAGACGTAACGTTGAACTTGAGAAAGTTTAAAGCGTCGCAACTTCTTTGCGAGCAGATTGAATTCCTATAACATACACACACATTCGTTCCCAGCACTTAACAATTTGCTATTCGGTGTTTCTAAAAACGTAGATTCATTCCCTCCCTTATTCTTCATCGTCTGTTAAGCCTACCAATGGTTGAACAATTCAATAAAACCACTGTTAATCGTCCCTAATTGTTGAACACGAGGAGAGTATTCAACGTCTAGATGCAGTAATGCTCTATTGGCATTCATTCTCGAACAGTTCCTCTATTTTGAACAGGCGGAGGAACTCATACGACGTAAATTGGGTCCTTGCACACTGATATCCTGGCTTCCTGAAGGATCCTCAGCCTTGGCCCTAGAGGGACTCCCATTTTCTGTAACCTCTCCTCACTTAAATACGGAAGCTCCACCATTCCTACCTTCTCCTTCTCGAATGCGTTCGCGTATTTCTAAAACAAAATACCGTCAATACTAAATGCACATTGTTAATACAATTTTCTGTGCATAGAAGATGCATTAAAAAATCGTTGCCTTGAAATCCCAAGTCGAAATTGCTTTGTGTTTTTCCCTCATCATTAATGAACATTTTCAGAATTTCTCATTTCATTTGCGACCAAAAAAAAATATAATTCATGAAGTAAATTTAGTCATTAATAGACTGCGGATCCTCATGCAATTTTTTCATATGTTGTATAAAGATCAGAATGAGAGTAAAATTAATTTTGTAGAAGAAGAAAATTGTTGTATTTGAAGAATTTGTAGGATTGTATTGTAAGTGCATAATAGTATTGTAATCTAGTTATTAACATTTGCCACGTCAGTCATGAATGCGAGTTTGTCAAACTCGAAACTTTGTTAGGATGTACAAGTTACGAAAATAATTGCCACATTAAATTTCGTCCTGTGCTGGTCTTTTGTGATTTTGACGGGCACTTGTGAGGGTTTGGAGACAATAGTTTCTAGAAACGTACCTCATACCCAAGTTCCCTGAGGAACAGTCGAATGAGTGGTGGTTCCGTGCCGAAGAACTTGGTCAGCTTCTTCACCCTCGAAGGATTCGAGAGGGCAGGTAACTCGGAGTCCTTGATCAACGGCTGCGACTGTGATCTCACCATCGCCATGCTCGTCTGTGTCCTCAATGCAGCAATCTCGCCCCTTATGTTCTCCATTTCCTGCGAACACCTGGTAGTACTGAATTTTGGAAATTCCAGTTTCTCCCACCGCCTAGTTTACTCTTTAAAAAATCCATTCTCCCCATTCCCATCACTTTCTCAAACAGTACGCTCGCTCTGCAATATTAACGAGATTTTCTCACCTGTATCATCAGATGCTGCGTCCTCATCTCCGAGCTCAGGTGAGCCACTGACCTTGCCAGAGTGACCACGTGAGACTCTAGTCGCTGAAAGCGCTTGTTAATGCTCTGTAAACAATTATTACGATCTGTAAGAACGTTGAACGTAACACAACACTCAGGATCGCAATAAAAAATTACTATAACGAGTTCCATTGATCGTGACGAACACGATGCGCCAAACATTTAATCTCGCGAGTCGAGGAATAAAATTGTAAATAGTAATGTGATTGATATATGACATAATTTACTTTCCAGTTTATAAGTAGCACTTTATCACCGTGTCTTCTTTTTGCACTACGATGTAGGATACAATGTTTTCAAGTTTTTTTTGCTTGTTAATCGAGACGCGAGTTTGTATACGTTTTTGCAGTGTAACTGCGATAAGGATGATGTACGGCATTATAAACGTGAAATGGTAAAATAAAGACTGACGACGAGCGACTGACCTTAATGTCTTTGGCTTTCTTCATTCTGTCGTCGATCGCGTGGGATCTGCGTTTGTCATGATGCCTTGTAACTGGTCTAGATGAAACAGATGACGTGGGCAACGACGAGACGGAACCGTAACTAATAAGGCCTCTGGTCTTTCGTCTTTTCTTCACGCTGCCGCCGAGCAGTTTCAGCACCTGAGGTCATCAGCAAAAATTTAGAGAAAAAAATAAAACCACTACCCACGCAAACCAACGTCGTCCTTCTGAATTTATTTATTCTCCCGTGAAAATAGCAGAAAAAGAATTGACACCCAGAAAATTTCCCAGAAAATTTCCCAGAAAATCGGTCACCAACCATGGATAAACTGTTCTAGAATTTTGTAAATAATTAAATTGATATCTATAAAACGTGGGTTTCTTTATTTTCTTGTGTCGATGATACAAGTAAATTGGTACCCACAGAATTTCCGAGAAAATTGATCATTGACGTTAAACTTTTTTGAGTTTATTTACTGTTTTATGTAAATAATAGAGAAAAACGTTCGAGAACTTCGGTGACCGATAACGTTACGCTGTTTCTCGTTTCATATAAGAAATAAAAATTAATTGGTACGTATAAAGTGTCCACACGCTGTTCACATAGGAAATTTATATTAAAGATGATCGTATATTATTTTCTTTGTGTCTTACTTCGCTGTACATATTCTCCAAGCCTTCCAACTGCTTTCTGATAGTTCTCGCGTCGTTTGTGCTCAAATCGGAGTCGCTTCTGTCCAGCATGGAGTCTAAATCGAGTCCGGTCGTCGTCGAAGTCAACTCAGCCGCTTCGACACCGAAAACTGAGGAAAAGTATCGTTTCATTTAGTTATGGATCTATCGAGAAACGCAAAATGGAGGGGGAATATGGGAGGAACACTCACGATGGGTAAATTTCTTCGCAGCTTCTTTCCTGGAAAGAGAGGCGCCGCGATGCTTCGAACTGCCGGACAATCCTCTTTTCTCCAAGGCCTTACTGTAATCGCTGTAATTAGGTTTCGACCCGTATGGTAAGCTAGAGGACCCAGAAACATGCAATTGTTAGGCTTGTTAAGAAAGCTGCGAAACTGGTTAATCATCGCATAAGTACGCTGCCGACTGGAAACTATCCGGACAGTTACTATACCTTTCAGTTAGTCTACAGAGATTATCGAATAACATAACACCGTGAAAATTAATAGCTGTCCTTAATATATAATAAAAGGCTGAAATGTTTTGTATTATTTATAATTTATGTTATTTGATGCAATCAATTTTAGTGTTATGCTCTCTATAATTTTTCAATGGCGTCATTGCTCTGTTTTATCAGTTACCACTGAGATTAAATTTGTCCTTATGGTAGTCCAGATACTTATCTACAAGTTTTTGCAAATGCTCAGGGATCAGAGATAGTCAGCTCACAGATTGTTAGTTGCTCGATAAGTTGCAAACTACAATACTAATCGCAAATAAATTTAGGATAGTTTACGTGACTCTTAGAGCTAGACAAAGTAAGCCTAGATAAAGTAAAACTACATAAAATTAGATAAAAGTGATAACGTAAGATACTTTATACTGTTGTAAAATAGTTGTTACCGAATGCTAAACAGAAGTTTTGCAAGCAGAATAGTTTAACGTGTACAATTAATTATTTTAAATAGGAGAAATAGAATAAGAAATTGTTTCCCACACTTTTCAATTATATTTTTGATCCATTTGTACCCAAAATAATTGAGGCGAGTTCATGAGTTAGTTTCAGAAGAGTTGGTTCTGTTCGAGTGTTTTTCGAAACCGGTAACCTCGTAAAATAAGTAGACTGAAAAAGCTTCAGCTAGTCAGGTTTCGGCATAGTGTGATCGCCTGGTTGCCCGGACAGACGGTTATCGATATTTCGATCTGCTCGAAGAGGAGAATGAATCGGAAGCAACCCGGGGCACTGACCGGAAGTGACATCGGTTACGAGGCGAAGAGATCTCTGTTGGAAGTAATGTTACCTCGCTGAGTATCGATTTCTCGGCGTTCTGGGACTTTCATGGGGCGAGAGCGGCGGCAATGGTGGCGTCACCGATGATACACTTTCAGATAGCGTGGAATGCGCCATCGCGGGCACGTCTTTCGGCTCCAGGATGCTCCTCAACTCCGATTCCACTATGTCCACCCACACAGAGTCTTGCACTGTCACGAAAAAGAAACGAGCTCGTTCATTTCCCCTCGAAAATCCACGAAATTGTTGCCAACTGTAGCCCTCGAGATATTTAGTATTATTTTATGCTTTAGAAAATTCTATAACAACAATTATACCTAACTATCTTCATATATCCTGTATTCATCACTCTGAATGCGCTTGGAGACCATTTAACTTTTATTTACATTTCTCAGTGTCACAATTTCATAGAGACTTCAGAGGATTTAATTGATTTTAGTAACAGTGAATTTAAACGAGACACCCTGTGCATGAATGCTTTGACCTGTCAATGACAAAATGGTTGACAAGACACTGCTGTGCCGTTTAAAACCAATTTTAATGAATTCTTTTCTGTAAAACCAGTGCCAGTGATTTATCATACACCAGATCAAGAGTAACTTTAGTATTTTATTAAAAACAATGTGTTTAAGATATTGAGATAGAACTTGCGTCTTTTCATACAGAAACTTCTAACGTTTAGCCACAAAAATTTTGGCTATTTTCTGTCCTCACGTTGCTCGCCAATAATTGTTTAATCAACTCCCTGTCCAGCACCCAACATCTTGTACATCATTCTCGCACATCTCCAATTCAGAAGGTCAGTAAAGATCAGCAATCGTACATGATTTTAGGCTATTGATTTCTCAAGATTAAGGGAGAAGCTTTTTTCCTACAAATCAGCCCAATCCCCGTTTCAATATCCCCAACCACCGATTTCGAATAAAATATTGTAATCGCCTATTTCCCCGGCAAGAACCCTGCATAAAATTCGCATAACAGACCTGGAGGATGAGTCTGATGCTCCGGCGGAGGTCTTCGACCACTAGAGTAGACAGCCGATCCTCTCCCCGAGTCCACGTTCGACGAACTCTGTCCAGCTTTATCGTAATCCGATCCAGACCCTTGATTTTGGATCTTCAACCGTCCTATACCGTGTTCCAGATCGTCTTTCTTACAGTCTGACTTCGCGGCGGTGTCCTTCGCGTATTGATCTCTTTTGGATCCTTCGCTGCCGATCTTCGAGGCGGACGAGTTTCTAGCCGCGTCTTCCGCATTGTCTTTGGATGCTTTCGAGCTGTAATGATTCTCCTCGACTCTTTTCTGCAGTTCCTCGATCCTTTTCTGAACCGAGGTGCCCTCCGACTCTTGGCTCTCCTGGCCGGAGACTCCTTCCGGCTCCCGTTTCGAACACCTAATCGCTTCGTCTCTGCGGATGCCGAATCTGGTTTCCGGTCTGTACTCGTCGTTCCTCTGAGAGTCGTTTCTACTGAATTCCCCGTGATTCTCTACCGTAATCTCGTACCTGTTAACAATTGCTTGTTTTCAACAGACATTGAACACCGTTGTGCAATTTGGGAGAGGGATACGGGTTGGTCATAGCTAGACTGCGTATCTTTATGCATTTATGGCTCATGGAAATTTTCAAAATATGCTGTAATATAAAATTCGAGAGAATTTAATACGATTTTTATTTGCTTTCGATCTACGAAGGCTGTTCCCATCAGGAATAGGATTTTGTTTCATTCCACTTTCTTAAAGTTTGTAAAAATTGAAAATTGCATGAACATCCGCAGGCTAGAATCCAGGTGACATGAAAATTAAATTAATAATGAATTCGGTTCGGTGCATCAGTTGATAGGACGTTTAGAAAGTTAGGAATCTTTTCCAATTAAGAAAAATAGAAATATTGTTCGCAAAATATTTGCAGAGTCTTCTAAAGAACAACAGCCTTGGAAAGGTCTCTCAAAGGTCATTCTCATCCCATCAACAACTTCTGCCATACCTCTCCTTGTCCAGCCGGTCAACAGTCAAAGGCTTCATCGGTTCCACAGTTGTCCTACTCTGCTCGTTCACCCGTTCATCCTCGTAGCATAACTGAGGCTGCGAGACAGCCTTTTCGATCCCCTTCGTCGAGTTCCTCTGCTGGAACTCGATCTCCTGATTGCATTCCGTCTTCATGTACACCTGGGGCACTCCGTACCTGGGTCTTCCTTGGGAATAATGATAGTAAACCTCCTGTCCAGAGAGCCTAAGCTCCTGCGTCTGCCTAGACGTGCTCGGCAGATCGATCTGAGACCTCGACATCGCTTGTCTTGCCTGCTGGTACTGCTGGTAGGACACGTTGTTCGAGAAATACGGTTGTTGCACATTCCTTGCACCCTGTTGACTATTCTGCTGTTGACTCGCTATCTGCTGTTGATGTATTTGCTGGATCAATTGCCGTTGGTGCATGTTCTGCGCGTGTTGCTGGGCGAAACGTGGACTCTGATGGTGGTTCTGGTTTTGGTGCAGCAGTTGCTGAGGACTTTGAAAGGTTTGGTTCGATTGCTGCATTCCTGGATTCACTTGGTGCTGTTGCAGCGGTAGACCGTGCGTTTTCTGCGTCGGCGTGCTCTGACCCTGAAACGGAAAGAGTACCGTGTAAATTATGATGGAAGAAAAGACAAAGTAGAAAGCACCATGTGCGTACGAAGAAAATCGAATTTTTGGCTTTTACGCGTGCAATTGAAGAAAGTAGGTGAATTTTCGGCTTACAAATGAACACACGGTTTTCTAACGCTTCGACCTTGAAATGTAACGAACGATCTTTCGAAATTGCGATAGTAGAAAGGTGTGTTTGGAAGGAAGAATCACCACGAAAATCATCCCTGAATCACCCCTGTAAAAATGACCTTGGAAAAGCGTACATCAAGGTAAAAGGTATCCTATGCATTTCGTTGATACGAGTTTCATAGCTGTCGAAGAGAGTAGCCGAATGTTCACTTTGTAGGCTCATCCCGATTTTCTAATGCTTCGGAACGCAAAGCTGCGTTGAAAGCTGATGGCCTAGTAGGATTGTTCCGTTGCTGCGAAATCAGGTGAATTTTCACTTTGTGGGCTAGCTTAAATTTTCTAATGCTTCGAAATGCAAATGCTTCGAGAGCTGATGGTCCAGTTCCGACCGGATTGTTCCGTTGCGGCAAGATTAGGTGAATTTTCGGATTTCACTCGGTCGCCTGACCGAGTTCCGATCTAGCGCGTCGCATTAGGTCGTTTTGCGTATCGAACGGTTTACAGACGCAATTAAAGTAACATCAACGGAAAAGTAGTTCACGGAGTATACAGGAGTAAATCGGAAATTACCTGGTTCTGAGAGTTCTGATGGATTCCCTGATGCAATTGCTGACTCGGCAGTCCAGACGGTCCCTGGACAACGTATTCCCTCGCGACATTCTGCACCTGCTGGCTACCACCTGTCGCTGATTGGCCGAAGCTGGGCACTTGCGTCTGATGGACCGTTTGAACTCCTCCGGACGGTGCATGGTGCGTCACGTGGAGTTGTGCACTTTGACCTGGCAAATTAGGCTGGATCTGCGGGGTTGGTTGCAGTTGGCCAGGAAGCGGCACGTTCTGCTGATTGCTCAGGTAACTGTACGAGTGCCCGTACTGACCTGAACAGGCAACGTTCCGTATAAATGTTGTTTAACTGTCCCGCGCACTTCATTAACCAGCCGTTTAATGCTAAAGCGGTGTCAGTCGATCCTATGCAACCCGTTTCACTTAACACCACATCTAGGAAGCTTAATCTTCATTATGCATTGCCCTATCATCTCCTTCACTGCCACAGTAATTACTATGCCTGCGGATTTTTGTGCAAAATAAACATTTTCTACCTCGATTCTAACAAATAATAACCGAGCAGAAACTTCAATCATCTGAAAAATAATATCTTGGTATTTTCAAATTCTTATAATTGGACAGCAGATTTTATGCACTTAGGACAAAAATGAAAGTGTAATTTAAAACAGTGAAAATATTAAAAGAATTTTAAAGTACTGTTGTATTGTTTTCAAACCAGGAAATAAATTTCTATTTCATTCCAGTTTGTTGCCATCCAGGTAGAAAATTTTTATTTTGCAGTCTACTTGTAGTCTTTTCTACTCTTTTAAATTGAATAACCTCATCGGAATCAGAGTTAGGTCATGTGAATGTTGTGCAAGAAAATGTAGTTTCGATTTTATGTAGTTTTAATTGCCACCGGAAATTGCAATATTGAAATTATAGTTTCTCCATTTACCACAGGTGTTTTTTGGGTACTGCTGCATGTTGACAGAGGGTTCCTGGGCTCTCGGTTTCCCATAGATCCCCTCCTTCTTCTTGGCCTCCTCATCATCGATGCTCCTGCTGGATTTCCTCAGCTCCTCGGTGACATTATTCAAGCTAGCCTCTGGTTCCGTTTCAGTGTCCTTCCGGCTCTGACCGAAACGGCTGGATATCATGTCTTTGATCGTGTGATACGTCCTCGAGAGGGACTTGCTCTTCTCCTCATCGATCTTCGTGTTCCTCGTCGCTGCGGCCGCCGCTGACGCCGACGTCGACCTTCGAAGAGATTGCGATTATGTCGGGAAAACGGATAACTTGATAAATTATGAGAAATATTTACGCGTAGGACTCCGGGGGGTGGTAACTCCTTGCTTGGTTCTCCTGTCTCACTTCTTGCATCTGAGTCCCCTGGAAAATAGTTTAGAAACGCTTGCAATCTTTCATACCTCGGGAAATCGATCGAATCGATGCATCAGTCACGAAACCGTCTCGTTTTCGTAATCGTGGAATTTTTCGTTTTATTAAACTAAAACGAAGTCCAACAAATATATCATTTTCTGTTCGAGCAGCAAATTTTTGTTCTGGGATATTTAAACTTAATTGATTTTAATTCTGAACTGTTCAATTCTATTTTCAGAATTGTAGAATTCCATTCTGATGAAAAATATACAAATTTTCATTAAATCCATTTCGATTAAAAATATTTGCACCTGGATGTTTCATTGTGTATACTGTTCCATTTAACAGCAGCATTAACAGTGGAACTTTAGGTAAATTAAGAGTAAAAAACCAATTAAACCCACGAAGCCTCGTTATTTTATTCGGGACTGTAATGTTCCTATACAGGGTGTCCCGAAAATGTTGCATCTCCTTGACATCACTTGAAGTAACTTTGTCCTTCGCGACAATGAATTTCATTATGGGATTTTTTTGAAGGATTCTTTAAAACGGAATTCAAATTGTTGGGAGACCAAGAGGCCCAGGGATCGCATATAACTTCGTCGTTAAAACTGACGTAGTTTCTTCGGACTAATGATACCGTCGCTCGATCTAAGTGTTCCTTTCAATGTTCTTTGCTGGTTATGTCGTAATTTCAGAACGAACTTCACATTCATTAGGAACGCGATATATCTCATTAGACCCGGGTATCTCGCTGCAAACAAGTTACGACTAATTACGTAATACCGTCTCGGAATTGCGTTAAACGATAACGAGCAAACAAACTGTGCTACTTGCTATCGGGAGCATTAATTTGTTGATAGAAATGCGGATCGGGGAAGCGGTCGGCGAGCGCGCGAACCTTTCTCAGGTGTTATTTCCTTTGCAGCCAATGGTTTAGAACGAGACACACACCAAAATGACACAAAAGAATTCCGCAATGGTATGCCAACTAATAGCATGTTTATCTAAATAGATCAACAGAAATAAATTAGCGGAGAGAGCGATGCTAGATCACGATATTATATAGTACTTCAATTATATAGCACATTTGTTGATCTTTATTTTTTAAATTGGACACAGCTCAGTAAAAACATCTGAGAGGGGACAATCTTTGAAACAGTACATTACTACCCCCAAGACATAATTATTTTATTATTCTCGATGTTCACTGAAAATTTGCCTTTTATCAGTTTCTCAATTTTTAGCGTTTTCAGTTCTTTTAATTGGTGTGCTCTGCAAAAAATTGTATGACGAATGGACTGTGGATTTTATGCACTGAAACTCTTTAAAATTAGTAAAGACGCAATATTTCATTTAAATCCCATCCCTCGCGAACGATGAGGAAAATTTGTATTTTATATGAGTGTCTCGGTGACTGAGAAGAGCCAGAATTTTTCCCGAATCTTTGTAAAATTATTTTGAAAGTTCAGCGATAATTACTGTTCGGAGAGTTTGTGTAATAACAAAGGGGGAAGCTTCGCAAGACGGGTTGCCCGGATCCTCCGTAAACAAGTCTCTATCGAAGAGAGGACATCGGACGGTTAATGGCAGCATGTTCGTTTAAACCGCAGAGAGAATTTCAAAGTTGTCGGACTGAATCCTCTGATTCGTTGAAAAGGATGTGGCTGGAATAACAGCCGATATTATCAAACGAAAGGAGAAGGAGAGGGAGAAGGAGAGAGAGAAAGAGAGAGACAAGTGCAAGTGAAGTTGTGCTCATAGGGCTCGGCGACACGCTTTCCGCATACGAAAAAAGATATTCTGACTTATAACCCTTCCAACAGGTACCCCTCCCCCACCCCCCTCTGGGGATTACAGTGCGCCAAACCTAACGTAAGAATTTCACAGCCTGAACACCTCGCTGGGAACCATAGTACAGACACTCGAGAATTCAATCCTCCGCTGTGTGTCATACTTTTCATTCATGGCTGGACTGGGGACCTTTATTGTAAAGTGAAAATGTTCTTCATTGACTGAGAGAAACAGGAACCAAATACAATGTCCTTTCTTTCCTTAACACTGGAACTAAGAAGCACTACACGCCACTGATGTTGTATTGTTTCGTAGTAATGAAATTGCTTCAATAAAAAAGTTCATTCAAGGTATTGCTAGTCTTCATGTAAAATTGCTATTTCTACTGAAAGATTTTGTTCACTGTTAAATATCCACCAACAATGATAATGTATAAATAATTTTGACACACGAATTTTCTACCGTCAAATAATTTTTTAAATTGTGTAGGACAATGTTTGCGTGTACGGTACGTACCAATCATGTCCAACAATTTTACGTAATATTGAGATGGAAAGGTTCGATGGACCACCCGCATTTTTTTTTTATTGATCGCCGACTATTTGACAGATTTTATTCGATGGATGTGTACGTGTGGAGATACACAATTTTCGTGAACGATTGGCGCAACCCAATTTCCCATATGCACTGTGAGCTTTGTGGCGTAAAAGGAAATTCATGAAATATTAAAAATGACTTTTCGGAGAGGTACAGTTTCGACTTCGTATTTAAAACTATTTTTGAACTATTAAACTTTTAACGTAGCTGTTTCCAATTAATTACGCACTCTTTTATTTACGATATTTTACGGTATTGTTCAATAAAATTCTTTCAAGAATAGGTTTGGGTTCGTGTTATCACTCGTTAGTTGGCTCGTAAAAAAATTAAATGTGTGAAATGGTATACAATACAATTATTTTAAGCATACAATTATTTTTCTACGCCCACAGGTTTTAATGATTCTGAGATCTTTAATAGTTGAAGTGGTCTATTGAAATTCATTGTGTGAGAGACGTCAGACTTCCTGGAGAAACGGAATTAACGATTGAACAAAAGAAGGGCTCACAAAACCCTACCATAATTGGGCACCGTCAAAAGCTTTGATATCGGAGCAGCAAACACGTCAATTATCGTCAGAGTACACACGCATCTGACAATTGGCAGTCGATGATAAGCTAGTCGACAGTAATTAATATCAGAATTGAGTGTACAGTCTCGACAAATGGATGTTGATTCAAGCGCTAACGTGAGCGTTAATTGGTTTTGGTCGTTCGAGAAACATTTGCACGTACGTCAATCCTATTAATTGTTAGCATTAACTTCTATTGTGAAAACAAACAATCGTCTATCGATTTCACTAATTCTCCTATTCATCGCTTTGTTACTAAATTTAAAAAAAGAATGTCTTCCTGCTCACGGGATTCCCGGGAAACTAAAAACAAATTACAATCCCCAACTTTGAATTTTCAAAGGCGAGGTATTAATTACAATTAATAATAATTTAGTTTGGCTTAAATGAATCTTTCGATAGACCAAAGAGATCCGAGCTTTTTCTTTTCTTTGCAACATTTTGCATAATAATCCACGGTTTAAAGACAATTGAACAGCGCGTGTTACATATTTTACGAAGATATTTGCATTCTGAATTTTGCAGACACTGTTCTGACCTCGTTTTCATGTTTTCCTCTATACTGGGACACCTAAGGAGACGATTTATGTACACACTAAATAAGTGAAAGGAAACAGCTAATAGATTACGCAACGGCTACATTGTTCATATAACAATAGCAAGCCTTCGTGGCGAAATAAATTAGCCAGGTGACTTTGTTCTCACTAATATCGACTGATGGATCGTCTTAAACCAGTGCAAGTCCACAGAGCTTCGCGGGAAACACTAAATAACTCCCTTCAGAATATTAAAATAAAATATTCAAACTGATCCAAATTTTTTAAGCTGTCCAAGCAACGGAATTTTATAGATCTTTTGTTCGATTACAATTTTAAATAAGAGTTTAAAGAAAGTATTTTAATATTATTATTGGGGAAAATTAAGGAATCTGCTTGGTACTGGAGACCACCAGGATTTCTGACATTTTGTGTGTAACCTTTTGCACACGTGTGTCCGTTTGCAAGCAAAGATCGCGAAACAGTATCCTGCAACACGTACATTAGCGACACCCACTCGCGCATTTCGAGCTGCTTACGCATACGCCCAAAGAGCGTCGCACTCGCGCGAATAAACCGCGAGTGAATGAAGCGTTTCGCAAAGCAATACAACAATGAGTGGATTCTCATTAACCCATTGCCTGGATTTTCACAGGAAAACCCGTCGAGCGAGTTGCGAGGGAACTCTTATGAATTTTTCCCTTTTACACTCTCATTCGTTGCGAAACAACAGATCAATACACTCTCAATCTAACACGACGATTCGAATAAAAACGAACTTCTAAAATACACAAACACCATAAAATGTATACAATTTTAATATTAAAAAAAGACTGATCATTCCGTTTTTCATAAAAGCTTTTGATTCTGGTATAAAAAAAGAAATGTTCAATTCGTTAATGGATTGATGTGGCCGATTTTCAGACGGGGTTTTAAATAAAGTCGAATAAATTAATAACCGTTAGCTAACTTTTCCGTCAAAATAATTTGTACTCTTCTTCTATCTTTCTCTTGTTTTTTAGGCTATTCATATTTTTTATCAGTGTAACGGCTTTTAGTAATGATAGAGAAGAAGTTGACACTCACTTCTTGAACCCAAGCCTGCTGCTTAATCGGCGCATCCGGTGCAATTGCAACTCTGCCCGCAGTTTTCTGTTTGTACTCATGGAGGATAGGGATTTTCGAATTCTTGTCCGCCGATGACAGCACTACCTCGCGTTCTATCTGCAAAAAAAGAATTAATATTCAATTTTCTACCCTGCCGCGCATATCCTGCAATTTATAACTGATCGAGGACACCGATTACCCAATAAAAATGATCTGTAGCTAAATGGTTCGTGTCATTTTCTAAAAATAATAACACTGCAAATAAATCTGTTCAACGATCTTCCACGAGATTAAACGCCTTTAGAATTACAACAAATTCTATTTTCTTCTCTTAACACGTCGACTTCCGCGTAAAGCATGTTCAATAGTCGTGTAATTGTTTATCTGTATTTAACACGTCGACTGCCAAGTTGTTAAGAAATGACATTCGCGTATAAAATAATAAGTTATTTAAGAAGAACAGTCTCCTGCGATGATGATTAATTTAAATTGGATTTTTTTCTCAATGTGTTAAAAAGTAATGACTCTTCCAATATGTTGAAAATAAATGTATCAAAGTCTAGGTTACGACTAGATGCAAGTGGATAAAAGTAACGGCTGTAACAACTCTTAATTCTCTGTTTTTGTTGCGTTAAATAAAGTGCATTGATTTCGTGACCCGTTCGTGTGCTAGAAATGAAACGAAACGATTAAATCCTTTCGTAGCCGGATCAATTAAAATAGTTGTTTGAACGCAGTGACTGGAGCACAGAAAGGGAAATTCGTTGATTGAGTAAAGATACATTTTCAGACGCGAAAGTGAAAAAGATATGAATGCCAGCTTTAAGGCTAGCCTCGAAGAGGACGTCAACGAGCATTTCTCATCGTAAACGTCCGGCGTCGTCGGTCGAAGTCCTGCGATACGCATTGCGAATTTTTTCCAAGCAACATCGAGAACAGGATCTCGAAGTTCAGCTGGCAGATCTCGGGCGAACAAGTGGCTCGTCGGCTCTTTGCATGCATATAATAATGCATCTAAAAAGAGGTGTCACTGAACTAAACTCGCCTTGAGATTGTATCGCGGTCAGAAGAAAGCAAGCGTGATAGAATGAGCTGCACAACGCTGGAAAATGAGCACGCCTAATCATCGCCTTCGTCCCGCGGAACGTTTATGAATAATTCTATACACGCTTCCGTGCGATTTCGTATATAATAATTTACCGAAAAAAAAAAGAAAAAAGAAAAACGCGAAGGCAAACCGCGAAGTTCGTTGCCCGTTAAACGAGCTCACCCGTTACATGCAAAATTATTTTTATAGGAAACTGTAGAAGCTGGTACAAAATTATCGTAATAAGCATCAAACATTAAAGACATGATATCATAATTGCATGAAACGTTGTTGCTCGAAAATTTGATCAGTGTAGCAACCAATGTATTTTAATTTATGACTAAAATTAGTGTCAAATTTTTCATACTCTGAGTACATAGAAACAGAGATATTTATTTTTAGATTAATATTTTCTTAATAGAACTGGTTTTATTTTTCTGAAATATTTTCCATTTAAATATATAATTTAAGAATGTAATAAGGACGCTAATGTAGGAGGATAAAATATTCTTCTCTACATTGTCAGATAATCTCATCATTGCCAACAATTGTTCTTTCTAGCAACGATGAAGGACTGCACAATGCCATGCAGCGGATTGCAAGGAAAAATTGAAATTTGCCGGGCATCGTTATCTCCCAAGACTGGTGGTTCGGGAAGACAATGACAAGAGAAACTCATCGACGAGCGTTTCCAAGATTTCACAAAAGATCCGTGGAATAATTGGCAAGCAGTTAAGCGTACGCAACATCATTGTCGGCGAGGGAATAGAACACCGAAGACAACGTGTAGACTATGGTAGACGATGAGATTGTGTGCTAGGAGTTAGAATCTCGTCGCAGACAAGCGTTCCGATTTGTTCTCGCCTCCGAGCAGACCGATCCACGGCGAAAAATATCTAATGCATCTAAACGGCTATCGCAACCCTCTTCTCGACTTCCGGTAAACGGTACGCGAGTATGATGCCTCCTTTGTGTCTCCCGGGAATCTCTGAGAATTTTCCCAAGAACGTAACGCACGTACAACGAACTGTTACCGAAGACTGCGACGAAGAACTAACCGATATACTAGTCCAGACATATCCGGTCAGCGCTAACACCGTAACACTGTCAACGCTTTTAAACATCCGAGGAAGCATCCTTCTTCGGAGGGATGGAAAAATTGGTTCGAAATCAATTTAATGAAATCGTCAAGTTACAGCGATTTTGCGATTTAATGACCATTTCATTAATATTGATTTTTACTCGATTATTAACCCTTTGCACTCCGGAATTTTGTGAACACCTGTTAAATGTCGCCTCAGTCCCGACATAGGAGTGCAAAGGGTTAAATGAATGTAGTAAATGAAAATTTACTGAGATAATGAAAGTCTAGCTGAATCTTCAAATAGTTAAATCTACAGACACATTGAATAATTGTCAACATAAATTTAAAGAGCCAATAAAATTGATTAAGTGTCAATAAAATTGACGAAATGGCATAATTGAACAGCCTGTCACTCCTCGAGAAGAAATAGCAGCTCAAAGTCATTCTACCCACGCTATTGTGACTCGACCAAGAGTTCGACACGTGCCAGTTAACATTTATCGAACGGCTGTCAGTGTTATTATTTAAGCGACGTCTTCCACCCTGTAATTTCTTGAGTGATTAATTTACATATTTTTGATATTTTCTTTCTTTTTTGTAATGGCACATGATCTTGCGATTTCAGGCATTTGTGAGAATAATCAACGAAGTGGCGTAAAAGCGTGAAAAACAATGGCATAATGTTAATGAACTGAAGGCAAGAGTTTCACGCTGATGAGAACACTTGGGTTGTACACAACGGAATTACACAAAAGTCAGCATCCAAGTGTAAGATTGCATTAAGTAAGCGAGCATGATCTCAGCGTTGTTACAAAAGAACATTGAAATTACTTATTCTCTTAAAATCACACGTTATTCGGTCAAACTGAAAATTGATCAGTTAAAGTAACGTTCTGCTTCTTACAGTGTTTCACCATGCGCCGTTATCGATTCTCAATAAACGCCATCGAAACAACATACGCAGCGCATGATTTAAAAATTCTACTCTACTTTGTGACCCAGATATTCCCGATGCACTGACCTACATAACAAAACGGAGTGCGTTCGACAATCTATCGTACAATTTTTGTTCCTCCGCGAACACACCGACGCGTCCTTCATCGAAATCCTGGTTCACTGGAAAAGAAAACGGTAAAATATACTTGAACATCCTGCTCGTATAAAATAAATAAATTCTCTCCTCATACAATAGAAGACGCGTTCAATAATATCGTAAATTCTAAGCCTCCACGGTCGCTCGATAAGATTAAGCTAAACCGAATTAAAACTAATGAATTCGCCGATCTGTTTTTCATTACCCTTCGAGACAATATCTGTCTTTGAGCAAGTCACCTATTGTATTCGCAGCGTCGTTTAATTTGTAACGGGACTGTTTCTGCTTCCCCGGGGACAGAGCATTGCTTACTTGCAAAAATGAAATACGTGTGCGATGCCGGAGATACATTTGTGAGAAGCGGCAGATGAATAGAATGCGCGTGCGTTGTTTGGGAGGCGTCGCTTCAGGGTTGCCTAATGATAATGTATTTTTTACATGTGAACCCAGAGAGCATCCAGAGAACACGAAGAAACACGGAAAATATTCTAATAAATGCCTCCGGGTAACAATAGCATAATATTTCAAATATACGGTTCAGTTTATGAGATTTTTATATTTTTGACGCACGAAGAATTATGTTTTACGTTGCCGTAGCAGCCGTTAATTTTGCAAAAAGGTACACTTTTCTCTGGAAGCAAACGGATGATTTCTACCGGGCGAAGAAGCATCGGAAAGTTGCATCGTTTTTAGTAGATGGTAAATATTTCTCGGAATTGTTAGGCAGCATTGTAACCCCCGAGTTCTCCGATTCTTCTGACCAATTGTTCCGCGGAATTTGCTCTGCACTCTTCACATCGCATAGTTCTTCCTCCGTTAACGGAAACGGTCGCAGAACAAGTTGGTAATTCCCGGTACCGCCGACCGCGGAAAAACCAACATCCAGCGAAATTAGTACTCTCGTTACTTATATAGCATCTTGATATCTTCAGTGAAAGCCTCGCTCGCAAACGCGAAACACAAGAGCTTCGTAACTTTTCAACGAACCATCAATTCGATTCTCTCGCGAAACATTCAACTTTGTACTTGGAAAATTCATATCTCCATTTACCGTCGCCTAAGGTAACAACTCTTCGCTCAGTTCCTGCGCCGTTCTTTCGAAGTTTTGTGAAGTTTCTGGCTCTTTGTGCAATTATGCTTCTTCGTCGTTTCTTTTTAATAAAGTTTAAAATGCTATTAAATTAATAAACATGAGTGAACTTTGATATTGTCTACGGAAATTGTGTTAAAGAAATGTGTAAGAACCATTTAAGAAAATTGTTACAAATCTGTGTAATTCTGACTATGCTTTAATCGTTACAGCTGAGTAGAGCAAAGTTGCCAACCTACAAAATCAAATGACATGAAAATGCGATTGAAAAATTAATAAATGCGGATAAACTCAATTCTTGTGTATCAACATTTCCTGTTTTACAACTTCCGTATTTGGGAAAAGCATAATTTCAACTAATTCTATTTCTTTTTATTTTAACTTTACCTTAATTCTAATTCAATTTTTAAATAATTCGAGCTAAGCAAAGCAAAGGCCTTGATCAACGAAATTCGACGATTAAGATTAACTTCATCCTCCTGTGATTCTACGTGCCCCCTTTTGCATACTATTACCACGTTGACTATCACATCAAACTTTGATCAGTAACTCAATGCATTTACAATGTTCAAAAATGAATATTCATGGAACGATTCTTCTGTGCAGATTTCATGCAAAATAAAAATTGTCTGCATCCATTGCAGGGGACAGAAGACAATGTAACAACCTTTCTAAATTCTTCAAATGTTTTTACTGTTTTATGTATGATGCACTAATTTTCTGTAATACATGCACAAAGTCTGCAGTCTAGCTACAACTCCTCCATTCTCGTTTTAGTAAACAAATTCCTTTGATGTTCAGAACCCAACATGTCCGCTGGAGGAGTTAACAAGCATGCGATTGAACAAATTTCCATTACAAAACCAGGAGAATTTGCATATTAAAGTTTCGTTGCCAGTTGAATTGATCAAATTTTATTTAAATAAAATCCTTCGACGCATCGGTCAAACGCAACCGAATCCAGATCGTTCATGAAGCATTTTATTTAAATAAATTCCTTCGATGTTCCGAGACTAGCGTGTCGACATGCAATTGAACAAATTCTCACCGGAAAATTCTACAATTGTTAGTTATCGTTGACAGTTACGTCGGTCAAACGCAACCGAATCCGGATCGTTCATGAAGCATTTTATTTAAATAACTTCCTTCGAGGTTCTGAAATTTATGTGTCGACATGCGATTGAATAAATTCTCACAGGAAAATTCTACAATTGTTAGTTATCGTTGGCAGTTGCATCGGTCAAACGCAATCGAATAGAGATCGGTCATGAAGCATTTTATTTAAATAAATTCCTTCGAGGTTCCGAGACTATTGTGTCGACATGCGATTGAATAAATTCTCACAGGAAAATTCTACATTTGTTAGTTATCGTTGGCAGTTGCATTGGTCAAACGCAACCGAATCCGGATCGTTCATGAAGCATTTTATTTAAGTAAATTCCTTCTAGGTTCCAAGACTAACGTGTCAACATGCAATTGAACAAATTCTCACCGAAAAATTCTACAATTGTTAGTTATCGTTGGCAGTTGCATCGGTCAAATGCAACTGAATAAAGATCGTTCATGAATCATTTTATTTAAATAAATTCCTTCGAGGTTCCGAGACTAATGTGTCGGCATGGGATTGAATAAATTCTCGTAGGAAAATTCTACAATTGCGAGGTGTCGTTGCCAGTTGCATCGGTCAAATGCAACCGAATAGAGATCGTTCATGAATCATTTTATTTAAATAAATTCCTTCTAGGTTCCAAGACTAATGTGTCAACGTGCAATTGAACAAATTCTCACAGGAAAATTCTACAATTGTTAGTTATCGTTGGCAGTTGCATCGGTCAAATGCAACCGAATAGAGATCGTTCATGAATCATTTTATTTAAATAAATTCCTTCGAGGTTCCGAGACTAATGTGTCGGCATGGGATTGAATAAATTCTCACAGGAAAATTCTACAATTGTTAGTTATCGTTGGCAGTTGCATCGGTCAAATGCAACCGATTAGAGATCGTTCATGAATCATTTTATTTAAATAAATTCCTTCTAGGTTCCAAGACTAATGTGTCAACGTGCAATTGGACAAATTCTCACAGGAAAATTCTACAATTGTTAGTTATCGTTGGCAGTTGCATCGGTCAAATGCAACTGAATAAAGATCGTTCGTGAATCATTTTATTTAAATAAATTCCTTCTAGGTTCCAAGACTAACGTGTCAACATGCAATTGGACAAATTCTCGCAGGAAAATTCTACAATTGCGAGGTGTCGTTGGCAGTTGCATCGGTCGAACGCGCCCGAATCGCAGTTGGTGGATCGACCTGTACAGATCCAGATCGGTAAAGCATTTCACCGGGAGAAACGTGCAATTAAAAGGAATCACGCGTGGCTGCGAACCCAGTGGAAGCCTAGAAAGTCTCGGCAGACCATACCGAATAAAGTGCTGCGCCTTGACTTCTAACCATGGCGGTTCGACCGAGGTGTTTTTTCACCGGAGACGCGAGTAGGCAAGTCCGAGTCGCATCAAAGTCCCCCGGACTCGGATCGCCATATTCAGTCTGTTACACCTCGGAACCAGCCGGCGTTATCGACGATAATAAAATCCGAACGAACGGGCACGCCTATACAAAAGCGCGTCGTCGTCTACAACAAAAGTTTCCGAGAGCCTGTTTGTTTCAGTTGCGCTTCTACACCGCCGCCCGTTGCACATCTGTGCACGCTTACCGCGCGGATCGAATTAATGCAGAACGGCTGCATCGTTAATTAACACGCCGCCACGCCGCTACCCGTAACGCGATTGCAACGCGAGCATCCACGTCTACATTATTCTTTCTTAGGCTCCTGTAATTGTGTTCCTGCTCCGTTCTTTCCTTATGAAACATTTATGCCACTTTCGAATGCAGCGAACGCGCACGTGTAACTAGAATTGCAACAGTACGGGCCAAAAGTTGCGTGCTGGATGCGATGAATAAGCTCCGCGGTCTTAACGGCATGAAATTCTACTTTTCAGAACGTCTTAATGATTCAACGGCTTGTTTTCCTGAATAATGAACAGGCGGTTCATTTTCTGGGAATTCTCGGGTCTGGAAACTACGTGCGAATTGATCAAATCGTTCTTTCTATTGCTGAATTTTATTTGCACGCTTAGATCATTTTCTGCCGAACTTGAAAATCAATTTTCACTACAATCTACAGCATACCAGGATATACCAAAATATACTAGAATAAACTAGAATATACTAGAATTTATCAGAATTTATTCCAGAAAATACCGAAATATACCCGAATGTAATAGAATATACGAAAATATACTAGAATATACTAGAATATACCACAATTTAGCGTAATATGCCAGAATACACAAGAATGTACCAAAACATACCCCAATATACGTGAATAAACTAGAATTAAACAAGCAGATTAAATTTACTCAATTAACACTAGAACTACCGAGCAATAAATGCGACTGACGTATATCGCTTTGTAACAGTGACAAGACTGTGCTCATTCAGACTTCATACAACTTTTATTGTAATATGTGCTTCAATGAAGAGGTTCATTAAAAAATTTCCGATGAAAACATTTTTACAATTTCAGTAATTGTAAAAGAAAAAATTAGGAACCAGTCATTTTGACTGGTCCGATAGTTCTAGTGTTAAACCAAATTTTAGTAGGATCTATAGTGTGACCTACGAGCTGTGGGAGTGTTGCAAAAATCATTTTATCTTTTTTGTTCTTGTATTATTAAGTGAGTTGTTTTGATTTTGTGTTGCGTTCATGGGCATTGGCACAAGACTCGACGCGTTAAGAATATACATTTTAATTTAGTTTCAATAACAATTTTATGCACAGCCGTTCACTGCTACACATTAAAATTTGATTTAAAATCCAGGATCCGTGGGTTAATACATACCGGAAATTTGCTACTGTGAGTTTGTAAGTTGGCCGGCTGTTGAGTCTGACTTGTTCTTGTATGATTAAGTGAGTTGTTTTGATTTTGTGTTGCGTTTATGGGCATTGGCACAAGACTCGACGCGTTAAGAATATACATTTTAATTTAGTTTCAATAACAATTTTATGCACAGCCGTTCTCTGCTATACATTAAAATTTGATTTAAAATCCAGGATCCGTGGATTAATACGTACCGGAAATTTGCTACTGTGAGTTTGTAAGTTGGCCGGCTGTTGAGTCTGACTTGAACTCTGCTCCTCCCCGTAGAGTGGTGGCATCCTGTATTCCGGTGCAATGTTCTGCCCGGAACTGCGAAGCTGGCCGTCGTCGAGAGCAGCGTTTCTTTCTATGGCAGCCCTAAGCGACGATTGCTGCTCGGCTACCGTTTGCACCCTGTTCTCTTGCTGGTCGTTCTGGCTCTTCTGATTGTTCGGCACCGGTTTCGGTGGTGGTACTGGCTTGTAAAGTCCCTCCTCATCTGAAATTCATATTTCGCAGACAATTAGTCGCCGTGTTAATTCAACGCCCCCGCTGTCCAACGCACACCACGCCACCGAAGCGTTCCGTACACACCGATTTAATTTATTCGACCTTTTTGCTGTCCCATTATTTTTATCAAAACGTGGGTTTGATTTTATTCAAGTCGTACACCCGTAGCAAAAAGTATTCGATCGAACCAGTCAATATAAATATCGATCATTATAGATATTCGTGTCATTGTATATAAAAATTAACTTCTATTAACGTCATTGACAAATGCAGTAATAAAACTTGTCATATATGAAGAAAATATGCGGGTAAAATTAAACATGTTTGTTTCTTTATAGAGACAAATTTTAGACGTTTAAAAATGGGGTGAACTATCCCCTAAGTGTTGAGGAAATTTTTTTGCTGCTTGAATTTTTTTAGCATTTCGAGATAATGGTGGTGGCATTGTTTTTGTTCATTTATAGCTTCATTTCTCAATTTTTTAAAATATATTTTTCAGACTAGTTTTTCCTTCGCGTTAGTCTTTTTAATTCTATTAGTAAAACAGTTTAAAAAATACGTTTTCCCTGTCTTAGGAGTTGCAGAATGTTCTTAGAGGATTTAATAAAAGTAGGAAAATTTTTAATAAAAGTAAAAAGAAAATTTTTAATAAAAGTAAAACGGGGATGGGAGTACTAATAACGATGCTGCACATACAGGATGATACTTATTGAGATGAATTAAGCTACGAAAGGGAATGTTCTCTCAAAGTCATCCTCTCATGAAATTGCTATATCACTGACATATGTAGTTCGTAATGGGTGTGTAATTTTCTTCACATTCTCGTAGAAAGAAAAAGCTACAGATACACAACCACTATGACAATGCAGCCTTGCGATTCGTTCGTTCGATAAAATGAATAAGCGTACCAGAAATAAAATTAATAAACACATTAGAGGAAAAGTAAATAAAGACAAGAATATTTAATTTTTCATGATGGATACACTAAGTGTGTTTAGGATCCATAAACCTTTCGAATTCGGCGGACAGGATCGTTTCAGTGTTTTTAGAGATTTTGAAAGTTTATGGCAGCTTATCTCTGTAGCTTAGCGATTCTTTTCAACAGTTTCGTTAAAATCTCCGGCGAAGATACACGGTCAGATTTAATTCCTAATGAAAAAGTAATTGGGAAGCGAGCTAATCGTATACAGTTAATCGTAATTAAGCTGATGCTCAGCTGCGCGTAAAGCTACATTTAGCTCCAGCGAACTTCGACGTATCCGCTATGAAAAATTAGTCTAGGCTAGGTGTCTCTTCCCCTTAAGTAAAATAATTAACGTTACCGTAACGAAGATAATGAATATATTTGTAAATTCAAATTTCTCGTACGTTTCCTGGATAGTTTGTTACACCAAAACCCATCGCCTAGAAAAATTTCTAAGGGCACGCTTTTCAACCACGTAATTATCACATTACGAGTCCATTTTGTTCGCTAATTATACGACTTCTGATTCGTTAGGCCCCCTATTTATTTTCCTCTTAGGACCAGCTTCTAATAAAAAAAATGTATCAGCTATAGTGCGAAACCACGGACTGACATAATTATTAGAATTGCGTTGTGCATCGTGCATTCTTCGGTAGAAACATAAAATGTGCAATAACATTCCGTGTGATGCACACTTTCCATCGGTTTCATCAACGCTCGATTTTAATGGAATCGTTGCGTAATTGGAAGGATATCGAGCGAAGTCAATTTGACTATTTACGTCGAGCGAATGTTGCCAAATGCTTTCAGGTGAAAATTACTTCTGCTAAACACACAAATATCGCTCTATTTGCAATTTCCTTTAGTTTGGTTCTGTTATATTAAAAGCAATATTTTGCACGATTCATTTTTACTCTCTTTATATTTTACCGTCTATTCAGAAAATATAACGACATTAATATTTTCAGAAATAAAGCAATTATATTGGTTAATACACTTTCGATTGACGTCTATATTAACTATAAAAAGTCACATCGGTTTTCTAGGGTTGTAAGAGGGGTTCAGATATTTTTTTATCCCGTTTTAGTCTCATTATGCGTCTATTTAAAAAATTGAGAGAAATTAAAATTTTTAGAAACAAAGCATTTATATTGGCTAGTACACTTCAATGTGTTTTGTACATTTTCTGTGGCTGCAAGAAAGTGTCGTCATGTGTTACTGTATATTTAAAAAATATAGAAAAGTCAACATCTTCATAAATAAAGTGTTTCCATTGGTTAATACATGTTTGGATGACTTTTATGTTAATGTTGGAGCCCCATTGTTTTTCTGGGGTTTCGACAGGAGTGAATATAATTTTTTAAATGTTTTCGGTGACGGTGTCGCGTGTAAATGAACTTTTGGTGAAGCATTCTCGACATTTCTGTACCTTGATTCTGATTTTGCCGCCTGAGACGGTTCTCCTGCTTGACTTTGCGAACGGTGGTGGCCATCGCGTGTTGGCTGACCATCTCTGAAGAATGCACCGAAACCCTCTCTTTCACACCCGCGAACACTTGTCCCACTCAATATGTTTTCGACAGCACTTTGTCACGTTGTCGCACGCTCGACAGCGAACGTTTCCCCCAAGGCATCGGCCGTCTCAATTAACAAGCGTAAGTGTCCTTTATCTTTCGTCGAAAATACTGACAATTTTACGGTCGTATCCTCCCCGTTATCGGCCTGTGTCAACATAGTAATCACTGCTTTATGAAATCGGACACTTTTTGCTCGCAACACTTTATCTTGCATGCTAACAACATGTTGCAAATCGTCGCTCGTTTAATCCTAGTCTCTTAATTGGCCAGCTCCGTGCCTGGTTCATTCAAGTTCAATGAAACCAAACTATTCCACAACATTACTTTGAACAACATCGCGAATTCTTACGACTCTTCAACTACAATCATAACACAGTTAATCGTCAGACAATTAACACGTTCAATATAATTCGATTTAATTTATGTTTAATTTGAGGGCATGTATCGATTACAATTTCTAATTTCTCTGTCTTCGCAACTCTTTCTTACGATCTCATCAAAGTCTAGCTGAGAAATCTGCTTCCGTGATATTAATGGCGAGCTTCAAACTGCAATAAGCAACATTACAATTCTCAAGAGGACGATCTACAGCGCCAAGCAATTGCGTCGATTGCAATTTTCCGCTTCGACATCTCCACTGCTGTTTTCTTACGATTTCACTATAATCCGCAGCCCAGCTCGCGAATCGGCATTTCCGTATCGTTAATGGTGTCACTAGCAATCTTCGAACTGCGAGCAACAGTAGTGCAATTCTCGAGAAGACAGTCCTGCGATTGAATTCGTTAGGATTTTTAGCTCCGTTGCAGCAAATATTCTACAACTTCTACAGTGTCGTCAACGCTAGCAAATTTGAAAACTAAAACACTGCAAACATTACAAAAATATTCTACAAAAACTCAGTAAAAGTTTTATCCCCGACAGATTCTACCGTTCACAATTTCCCTAAAATCTACTGTTGGGCTGAAAAATTTGCCTTCGTTTTGCAATAAAAAAAAAAAATACTGCAGTCTTCGAGAAAACAGTCTACAGTACCAACAATTCAACAAACGTCGAAGCTAATAAATCTGTCCGTCATTAAAAACGTCACCAACTTTCGAAGAACGATAAGCATCACTACAGCCTTCAGCAAAGACTGTCTAATATTTAACAAGCTTTCCTACAATTTCACTAGCTCGACAACGTACCCAGCATATCTCCGTCCCGTTAAAAACATCACTAACAACTTTCGAAAAGCAACAAGCATCGCCGCAGTCCCGGGGAATACTGTCGTCTACATTTGTTGGAATTTTTCCGACATCCTGCGAGAGCCTTTACTAGGAGATTCCAGCGTATTCTTCTTGCACTCACTTCAAGGGGGGGGGGGCGAGCGAGAAGGATAGTTTCTAACAAATTCTGGGGAGGTTTTTTCCTCCGCGCGACGTCCACCGAATCCGTAATAAGAAGCGAAGTCGAGGAAGCACCAAAGGGAGGAACTGGAGGAGACACGTGTGGAGGCGTCCGCGCGGTATTCCGGACACTTCGGTCGTCAAAAAGCGCCCTTCAGGCTCGAAGGGCCGACACGAACCCTCGACGCTGCGATCCCGAGAGATCACGATCGAAACAACACTTTTCCCCAGTTGTATGTCGTTTCCTCCGTGCTCCCTAGGTATTCCGGACGCTTCCGTCTTTGGATAACGCCCTTCGGGTCCGAAGGGATCACGTGGACCCTTGAAGAAGTTTGTACGATCGGAAACAAGAGTTTCTCCGGTCGTTTGTAGTTGGTTCGGTGCACGCTCGCCGTTCTGGACACTTAGGTCGTCGAGAAGCGGCCTTCCGGTTCGAAGGGACGGCTCGAACGCGCGAGGAAGTTGTTGATCGCGAGATCCCGATCGAAACAAGAGTTTCTCCGGTTGTTCGTGTTTCTTCGGTGCACGCGCGAGCAAGAATGCGCCTGGTGCGTGGCCGGTTGCACGAAAGAAGCGGATTTTCCACGCGAGAGGAGAACACCGCGCTCACGGGCCTTCTTCGACGCCACTGAAAGAACTCAAACTTTCCATTGAGTGAACGTCTGGTTCCGCCGTACTGACTTCACTTCCGGTATCGTCCCACCATTACCAAGGAGAAATCACTATAAACACCGGTGGGAGAAAGATCCGTCGGTGAAAGAGACGAGGAAAGCCGGCTCGCTCGCTGGCTCCGAGAAGAGGAAGAGAGAGAGAGAGAGAGAGAGAGAGAGAGAGAGAGAGAGAGGGAGAGAGAGAGAAGGATGGTGAAAAGGATCGATATATAGTGGGGAGAAGGAGAGGGACAGACTTCGGGATAATTTATTCCGCGTCCATACGCAGGCGGGCTCCGTGGCGCGCGTCGGACGCATATCAAGCTGCGAGTAGGCTCTCTGCCACTGGCAGGACGATCGAGAGATCTTCGATAGTTGCTGGCGATTGTTGCGGCCGTCCTCTCTAGCCTCTACACGGTTTCATTAACCCTACACCGGGAAACTCGGCTCCACAGCCCCGTGATATCTGCTTGAAAATTTCCGGCCCGGAATATTCCCTGTCAATTTGATCCCCGTTGCGTGTACGCGGAAAATTAACCAAGTATAGAGATCGTAAGTAATGGCTGCGAAGCGATGATTTATCTTGTATTTAAATATTTCGATTAATTGAACGTAATGTCGTGATAATGTAGTAATAGCACGTATAGCTACGTTGTCTATAAAAATATTCTAGTTATGTTTATTACGAACTAAAATTTTAACGGCGTTAGAAGACATTTAGCTACTGACATCGCCAGACCGCAGGTCAATAATTAAAAAAATTTGTATGGATATAACATGGTCGTGAAGAACCTGTTTCCGGTCTCGAATAGCCAAAAGGTCAGACAGGAAACAGTAATAAATACCCTATTTCATTTTATACCGCGCATAAAACTTCGAGAGTACGTTACTTGAGGTGAAAAACTTCTGACGTCATATTTTATTTGAAGAATTCCTGGAACGGTTAACACGGATCCAACCACGCGAATAAAACGAATCGTTTCGCGGTTAATCACCAACGATCACAAATGACTAATAATTATACGAGAGACGGAGAAATGCACACGTTAGATCAAGAAATATAATATTAACGAAACATGAAATCATAATTAATAAACTATGATTTTAGATATTGGACGATATAAGAAAGAACAGAAAGATGGTGAAAGGAGGGATACCGGCTGAATATGTGTTAACAGAAACTTACAAAAAGATGTTCTCCGAAGGTTCTCAAGAAAGTGTTATAAAAAGATGCTCTTTGTTAAATACCTCCGGAGGAAAATGATAAGATGAAGAAAACACAATCGCACGTCACTGTTCGAGAAAAACCAGCACTCCGCGAGAACCGTTTCACTCACACCATTGTGGTCCAACGAGACCCGACACGTGCCGGTTAACGTTCGCGGAACGACTGACTTGTCCTTAGGTATTATTATTTGGGAGACCGCCAGGTAGACCGGTGCATCCCCCACTCTCCCGGTGTGTCGGTTTTTCGATTCCCATTGTCCCAAAAATCCCGCGAACCTTTGATCACATTTGCGAATCATAAACAAACGACTTTTTCCCATTTCTGTTCGCGTCCCATTTTCAATTGCAACATCAGCTTAAGCGGAAAAGGACGAACAGAACGCGGCCAAATAACATTTGTCGATCTCGTAGCAGCAAATAAAGGTCAATTCACGTAGCTTTGTTTCCTCTTGTCATTGTGACGAGCGACTACATGTGTGTACGCAGCGAGAATCGTCGATCAGTCGCGACGATTGTCACGTAAAAATATGTTTCTCGAAAACGCTTGACCTTTCACGACAATATGTGTGTACGGCACGGATATATGTGTGCGAGCGTTTGTGGTGTGAATCTATCCTAACATCGAGCATATACGCGCGACGTTATCGAGATCCTCGACTTCAATGTCGCGTTCCTCCGCGTCTGCGGCGTCCATCGCGCAATAAGATTCTTCGGGAGCGTGCTCGAGAAAGAAATTTTACAAACTATCAACAAATACGCTCGTTAAGCACCCAATGACGGTTAAAAACAAAGAGAAGACAATTCAAAATCAAAGCTGTTCTCGAAATGCATTGGGGATGTGCCAAAAAATTTAGCACTGCGAAAATGGTCACATTAAATTTATTTAGGTATTGCACATACTTTAAATAAAAAAAATTTTTATATGAATATTAGACCTATAAAACTGGTCATGTCCCTGTAATATTTTCCAAGTTTTGGACAACAGTTTTAATTAATATAGACTGCAAATCTTCTTGTCGGATAAAAATATATTTCTAAGCTTAACAGTTTTAATGCTTTAAATATAACATGCCTGCGTCCTTATATTCTTCTGATAACTTCAAGGTTTTGTGATTCACGTTACATCATTTTTCTCATAAAGGCACAAAATCCGCAATCTAAATATACATATCGTTATTGACAATACGTTCAATTTTTCATTTTAAATTTGAAACTGAAATCCTGATACTGAATCCACAAAATGAAACTGTGGTGATATAACACATCTTCGGCTGTGAAATAAAAACTATGGAACGAGAGATTTGGCAATTAGCGGTAGGTGTAGTGTTAAAATATGGTTTGTACCGTTCGCCAGAATTGGAAGGCCTCCATCGGGGCAACTTGTGTCCTTCCTCTTTCGCGACGAAGGAAACCAGGCCGTTGTTCTCTGACAAAAGGGGGTGACGTTTACCGAGGTTGACGTACGTGTTTACTACGTCCGTGAGAAAATACGTTGAGGAAGAGACACGGTGAAATGAGTTCTAGGAGCTCGGTAGGTGGGTCGAAAACGACCAAAGACTAGACTTGAGGACGAGGAGAACACTTACGCGGATCAACCATGCGTGCTTCCCTATATTCGCCGGCGTCACAGGTGAGCTGAGAGTAACCACCTAACGAACCTTCCACATATGCGTGACGAGGTAGGATCGAAAGGGACAAACAAAACTCGAAAAATCACCGGCGTCATTCGAACCGTCAATCTTCATTCGCTGCCTCTCGAATACACGCCGCGCGCGCTTGTGTGTGCGCCCGTGTCCGTGTAAACGATTGAGTATCCCATACACCGTAAAACATACAAACAGAATGTTAGTGAAAATGCTGTTCGCCGTAATACGATAATGACACATTTTACGGAACAAATTAGCTTTCCCTATGATACATTGCAGGGAAAATATCTCAAGGTCATAATTTAAACTCTAAGCAAACTCGAAACAAACTGTTTATAATTTGTTTACAACTGTTGAAATTAGAAAAATGTTGTCGTGAGAAATGTTCTAAATTGTATAAGATCTGCACAAGGTCTGAACAATTTAATGTTGCGATTACTAGAAAATATATGCTAAATATTTTCAACGTTGAATTTGAAAGTTGTATTCGTCCATATTAAGAAATATTTAACAGGCTCTTCGATTATGCGTTTGTGACAAAAATGTGTGGATAATATACAAAGGAATAAAAACATTAGAAATATTTAAGATTATCATTACACTATCTTGGACAGATTAAAATTCTTTAAAAAATAAATACGCATTCGTATATCTTATATTTTCAATTGTTGGCACGGAATATTTTTTCCATAAGCAAAGGCGTCTGTCAAGTGTTTAATAGTTATTTCTGAATTCAAGGAGCAACGTTGTGGCAGGAATGCGTCGGTGTGATGAACGCAGGAAACAAACGTCAGCCATAAACTTTCGAGAAACAAACCATGATCTACAGGGTTCGCAGCTTTCCACCGGTGCTGTCATAAGGAAGAGAAATTTCTTGTTCTTTGTCAAGAATATGTGGAATGTAGCATCGCTTGTAGCTGTTAATTACCTAAGCAACTGAATACGAATCTTTGATGTTCACGCAGGATCGTAAGTATACCTCTCTCGCGTGCAACGATCGCAGGTGCAACTGACGGCGAATCTTGTTCGACCTTGCTAAAAGTACAGAAGTATTTCCTACGTAGGAAATTGCCGGAGTCAAATTCGCGTTGGATCGGGCAAGAAAAAAAAGTGGAAAAGGCGGCCGATGATCGGACACGCCAACTTGATCCTTATTCATATTCATATCAACTTTAATTCGACGAATTATGTTCCTTCCATGATCGAACCACTTAGAACTGATCCACTCCGCTTGATTTCGCAAAATTTATTAGCGAAATTTCTGCTGGATATTCAAACTGTCAAGATAAACAGACAATGGATATCTGTGCAAAATAAAAATTGTCCAAATCAATAGCAAGACACTGGAGTTTAATGAAAATGCAATTTCTAGATTAATCATCTTAAAAAGTCGAAAACGATGCAACAGTTAAATTCTTTTAATTTTCATTCAATTGTATGTTTGACGTTTTATTTTTCCTTATCATAAATGCATACGATCTTCAGCCTAGTGATAAACTAAAACCACTTAACCGACAATTATTTCCTCGACAATGTTTACGTCGACACATTGTCAAAGAAATCATTGTTCGTTAACCAGTTAAGCGTGTTTGACGTGTATACACGTCATTCAAAATTCTATTGCGGTTAACGTTAACGAATTGTTAATTTCTTATCGAATAAAAATGTAATTCTTTCTCATTTAGCTTTACAAGTGCTTTGGCTTTTATAATAGCCGCATTTGGCCCGCGTTCGACGTGTATATTCGTCATTGCTTGATTTTAATTCCGCTCCGTGAGGGATTTTTCAAATTAAACCACGCTTAACTGGTTAAGTGGAACGGACCCCAAAATTCGGGATCGACGGAATAAAATCGATGGAGAAAAATAAAATACCAAAGAATCTCGAGGGAATCATGGATACTTCCAAAATGGTTTTAAAAATCCTAAACATCGTCAATTATATAGTTGTACATGGTCCACCGTCTGAGCGTTAAGCATACAGTTTCGGGAAAGTATTTTGAAGGTTCCAAGCTTTTCGAAAATACGATATTTTGACCGGCCTGCAGGAGACTGCCAGTTTAAGTAGCGACATATCCCGCTAACGAAATCATCTCGTTCCCTTCGTGCCGGTTGATTCTTTCGTTTTTTCCTCCGGTGTTCCCTTTAGCAGGAAGCGCTTCCTCGCACTTGTTTTTTATTTTGCTCCTATTTCACCAACACAAAGCCACCGGGTCCGCAGGCTCTGAACGCACCACCATCCACCTTCGTACAAACGGCCTTTGAATAGCGTCTAGTTTTTGCGTGGCAACTAGTTTTACCGAGGGTTTTCATTCTGCTCTATCGAGACGACGACGAGGAGGACGAAGACGACGACCGGCGTTCCTTCGTATACCACTCGTCCTTCCAGCCACCGTGAGAATGGAAATCGTCCAAGGCATAAAATTACGTCCCCTTGCCGGAGAAATTGCCGAGCGCCAATTTTTATCCCCGAGGATTTTATCGTCTCGATTTCGCGTAATTCCCGCCGCCCCTTGCGGCTCCACGCGAGCTGAATTTGAATATTCCCCCTTCCCCCATGCCTCATTCACCGTTTCTGGATTACCGCGGCGCCGATTCAATTTTCATTTTACGCCCCGGGACCCGATGAATTAGTCCTCTCGGCAACTGCATTTTTCCTGGCTACTGTCTCAAAGTAGATAACAACTTGTTATTCTTGAGAGTGTGTGTGAAAGTGAGAGAGAGAGAGAGAGAGAGAGAGAGAGAGAGAGAGATAAAGTGGCAAGTTATGCGACGAGATGCGAGGAATTAATTTCTTGCCAGCAGTGGCTGAAAGGTTGCAATTTCAGGTTCGCTTTTTTAGACCGTTTAGTATTGGACAACTTTGTTAATCTTATAAGAGTGTTGCTAATAAGACTTGCAGAGTACTCCGGTTGTATCGAAAGCGTCGTACTGTAGTATATTCAATATTCATTTTCTGTGATATTTAATGCGTTCACCCCTTAGCAATGGCACGTTAGCAATTCGAAGCACGTTTTCTGAAAATACGTCAATGAGCAAATTTATTCTGTAAAAAGAGTGTGTCTCTGTTAAAAGACAGCTTAATTGAGGTTCGTTCATTAATTATATTCGTTTGTGCTTCGAAAATGAAGGAATTAATGTTCCAGCAACCGGAAGTGCATTTTTCTGAACGAGTATCCCACAGTAAGCAAATCAATTACCTTCACAGGAACATTACTACAAAAATACTAAAGTCTAATGCGATATAGCGAAAGTACGATAGTATTTCAAGCACAACTAGCATCTTATCATTCGAAGAGCGAGAAATTAAACGATCACCAACTGGAAGCCCGTTCCCCTGAACCGCTATCTAGAGGTAAACAGATTAGCCGACTCTCACAACAGTATTAGTATGAAAACCAGCCTAGAATGCGCTTCATTTTGCCGTTCGTTCGATGGAATTACGACGACCGATCGCAGCAGGTGAAATTAAACGAAAGCGGTCGGATATACAGGCTAATGTCCGGCGTACGAAGAAACAGAGGTTCACGACTAGCCTAACATTATCGTCCTGGGCAAAAAGGAGCAGCAGCGCGTCGCTGTACCAGTTTTACAAGTTCCTATTTCTCTCGGCCGAGGGATTTTTCTCGTTCCGCCAGCCTCCTGCACCGTGAAGATCCATTTTCCGGGACTCGGATCGCGAAAATCACTATTTCTGCGGCACAATAAACGATCGGGTTGCCCTTATCCCGTGCTCGCATCTCGTTCGGTAGTTCTTCCATCGATCTGATCCTCGCGGTTCTACGAAAGATCGCCTCGGGGAATCCGTCGCCTTGCCTCGCCTCGCCTCGCCTCGCCTCGCCTCGCCGCGCCTTGCCTTGCCTCGCCTTGCCTCGCGTCACGAGCCGCGGCTCTTTCTCTCTCGAGAGCGATTTCCTGAGGAGAATCGAGGACTTGAAACGTATGCGCATTATCAACGGTACGAACATCTGCTGTTTTGCCGCCGTCTTCCCATATATCGTGCGTTCGGGCTAACTGTACAGCACCTTCCACCAGATATCTATCGAGTTACCAGATAAAGCAAACCTAAGTGCACGGTGAAACAGCGTACTCGCTGTCCCGCTAGATTCCCATAAAAAAAAAAGACATCAATTCAGCCTCTTCCGCGCATTAGTCTATTTTAAACGCGCGCCGAAGGATCCCGCGGCTCGACAGAATCGAGGTAAATGCCCCTAATCGCGACCACGCTTCTCTCGCCGACTATTTGCACCATTATCGAACCGCGTTTCGAGCTGCATCGATTGTCGATCGCGATGCTCGTCGCAATAAGGAAACAGCTACACCATTTCCATTTCTTTTGGTTGTGCAGGCTGTTTCATTGAAGAAGCAAGCCACAGGCTGCATCTCTTAGCAATGAAAAAAAAAAATAAGCCAATGGGCATATCACGTTGCAATGAACCAATCAACATTGAGAAAAATGAGATCTTCCGTTTGATGTAAAAAGATGATGGCTTCAAGCCGTTGTCTGTCATTGCAATTCTGAATTGTGTGCATCTGTGACAGAAATTACTAGATGCAATTTAGTACAATATAGACACCTTAGAAGAATTTAAGAATGTCAACATGTATACTAACAAATAAATCAATTTCCATCTAGCCCCTGTATCTTTCAATTAACACACAATAATTTTGTATACAGACCCAGAGTCTGATTATAATTATTCATGTTTCTATTAGTGTTCAAAAGAAATGCAATGATAACATCCGCCATGTGCAGGCAAATGTTAATACAAAAATGAATAGCAATGAATTATTCAAACAATATCAGGTGTAAAATTTGGTTCATACATGTTATTCAACACACATGTAAATGTTCAAGTTAATATTTTTTTAATTGCTGCACGAAGCGACTTGAATCTTGTTCGATACATTTCAGTGCCACTTTTTACGTTCGAAAGTGAATTATTTAAACGCGAAGCACATTAGGATTGTGGGATCGTGGATTTATTTCATAGAATTGAAAATTCCTTAAAGGTTTCTACTCGCTTGACAATTATGCCATTTTAGCCGACAGACGGCGCCGACACATTTAATTAAAAGTCCCGTTCCGCGGCTGAGACTTCGAAGAAATCATTACTGTCGAACATCCCGACGATAAATGCAATCTGCACGATGCACAATGGGTCTACGCAAACTGCAGCCTTCCTCCTTGTACGACAGATCCGCTCGCACCTACTTAGGTGACCTGTCAAGGATAAGTTAGCTACCTCTCGCCACTGGGGGGTTGGTTCAATTTCGAATCAACTAATAACGAAATCGCCTTCTCCCGCTGAGACTGCAATCGGTAACCAATCACTGACAGGCTTCTGCTGTTCGGAGAACACCGGAGGAACGACGACAGGTGGGAAAAAATGTGTAGGGTGATTAGCTGCGGCGATCTTAAATTATTCTCGCGGAAAAATCGATTCTTGTTTGTAAGTTTCCAAAAAATGTTCTTAATATACCTAAATTGGCAAGGACGGACAAACAAATTTGTTTTCGTCTCCTAAGTTCATTAAACCCTGAAGAATATCGAAATCCTGTTAAACTTGTTTGAAATATTTTTCGTTTCAGGGGACCAAAAGTCTAGTTATTGGCGTTTAATAACCGGTTCGGGTAAAATCAATGAACTTTTGCGAATGAATAATATTATAATAACATTGCGCAATACTTCGGTCTACTGGTTGAACGATAACAGCTTCTTGTAAAAGAGATTAAAGGAAAGTGGAACGGTTAAGAGTGGAAAAACCGCTCCCCACAGACGCACCAATATCTTTTTAATCCGTTAGAACAGTGCCGTGTTGAATTGTTAGTTACGAGGTCAATATGATGCCGCCAACGGGGATTAGTTTGACGATCCGTTAGTTTCTTAATTAAGCAAGGGAAAATTTATGGAAATCGTATTACGTGTTGCACCGTGTGAAATCGGTCGATGAGGGGAAATAGCGTTCCAGGTTTCTACGTTTGTGCCCCGACGTCTTCTAATTCCGTGCGAAACAATTCCGCCGATTTGCATTCACCGGCTGTAACATTTTCACCAGATAGTGTGGATGTTAATCGGTGAATCGGAAGGATCGCGAAGGCCGTGCGAAATCGTGCATAAAATCGCAGAAACGACATATATGTGTGTCCCTCGCGGCGTCTGGAATCTTCATTTGACATGAGAACGACTTTTTAATTGTATTGTACGATTGTAGAGTTATAGGATTCTTTCACGATCAGATAAATAATTCATGAATCTCGAGCTGCGAAGCTATTTTATTCAGAGAAAGGGATTAACGAATAATTAGTGAATAATTGACCAGGAAATTTTTAAAGAGCAGCTCGTGCATAAGTTCTGCCGTCTACTTATAACTTTGCAACGGCGCATTTATAGCCAACCTTTACACATTTTTTTTCTCGTTTGCAGCTGCAGAGAACGCTGCCGCAGTTTGCGGGAAACCCCCAGTGTACGAAAGCGATTTTATCCAAGGTGGGTGCGAAGCCTTCAATTTGTAACAATATAGCAGCTCAACAATCAATAAATTAGCAATTCTTTGGTTTATTAATCGACTCCTCGAGAGCTATAACAGTTTCAATCGTTGACAAGAAAATTGTCTGGAATGTATTCTAATGAAATTTCTTTTTGGAATTGTTGAGATCCTTTTTAACATAGAGCAATAAAAGAAAAATTTCGTTCATTAATTCATTAAAAATAGTTACAAATTATTTTAGCCTTCTAAAACCCTCATCAAAATCTATTCATGGTTTTCACCGTTTCTCATTTTCCTCTTTAATTCCACCAATGGTAGTTTACATATTTTAATATTCCAATGTGTCAACATAATCATAAGGATGTAAACAATTTTGCAGCATGTGAGATAAGGGGATAAGTTGGGGATAAGGATTGAAGCTATATCTCTATTAAAAATATTTATTATGAGCTCTTCGAATTCTAAAGCCCTTGTCAAATATTTATTTTTAACTACTTGGTTATTAAAAATCTTCCTCCCTGTAAAAATGTATTCTAAGGTTCCGTGATTTATTTTCCCAATAAAATTTCTCGAACTTATTTTCCCCTATTTTTACGTTGTCAAATAGAACGAATACTAGTACCACACGCTTTACAATAGTATAATTATTGAACGTATGAAAGCAACAATTTGGAAACCCTTCAGTTTCCAGGAACACAACGTATTCTTAACGGAACGGGATCGCTCGGCCAAGACCGTAACAACGTAACAATTTCGCAATTAATTGTTGGCCACGTTAGACCGTACGAAACATCACGTGACAGAGCTGTCAGGTAGGTCGACGGAATAACGTTACGCAATTTACACGGAATATCGGAACAAAAGTAATTTAACACTCGAGGTAGTGCAAACTCTACTTTCCGAATCGCCCGTCTGCGATTCTGGCGCCGGTGCCCTAACGAAAATGTCGCGTGTAATTACACGATGTTTAACGACGTTAACAGTATTATTCGAGCACCCGCGCTTCCGAACGGTTTCCTAATTAATTACGGCCACTAATGCGAGTAACGACGTACCCTCCGATGGCCAAAAATAGCTGGGCTGGTTGTAACGGACTTCGAGGGAAATTCTACGACCGAAATATGGAGCTACAAACAAAGTGCTCATACTGTTATAACAAATTGACAGTAGTCAAATCGTGTACTATCACACTGTCAAGTCTTTTCACCTGTCATTGCCACGTGGACTATGTGATGTTTTAGTCTCTTGGAAATTGTTATTGTGTCGGAAGTAGCTAAGAAAATTGTTTGAAGTCCGCTAGGTCAAAAATAATCATTTGTTGCAATTGTTTCCTTAGTTCTCTGATGTTATGAGAATTTCAATCAGGAAACAAAAATTCTAAAAAATTGTTATTGTGTCGAAAGTGGTTCAAGAAATTGTTTGAAGTCCGGTAGGTTAAAAATAATCACCTGTTGCAATTGTTTCCTTAGTTCTCTGATGTTATGAGACGTTCAATCAGGAAACAAAAATTCTAAAAAATTGTTAATGTGTTTCGTGGTCGACGGGGATGGTTCAATAATATTCCCGACAGTATAGCGTAAGTATCTGAGGCAATAAAAATATGATTGGAAATCCGCCGGGTGATAAATCATGGCAACTCTTTCGTTGGGTCTTCAGTGTTATTAGACTCCGTTAGAAAAGAAAAATTGTAAAAAATTGTTAACCGGTTGGGATTGAACGAGAACAACCTAATGACGATTCTTATGCATTTGAGACAGTGGAAAAAATTGTTTAATGTTACTAAGGTGAAAAATCATGATCTAGTGGAACAGTTTCGTCGGGTCTTCGGCATTGTTGGAGTCCGTTAGAAAAGAAAAATTGTAAAAAATTGTTAACCGGTTGGGGTTGAACGAGAACAACCTAATAACAATTCTTATGTATTTGAGACAGTGGAAAAAATTGTTTAATGTTACTAAGGTGAAAAATCATGATCCAGTGGAACAGTTTCGTCGGGTCTTCGGCATTGTTGGAGTCCGTTAGAAAAGAAAAATTGTAAAAAATTGTTAACCAGTTGGGATTGAACGAGAACAACCTAATGACGATTCTTATGCATTTGAGACAGTGGAAAAAATTGTTTAATGTTACTAAGGTGAAAAATCATGATCTAGTGGAACAGTTTCATCGGGTCTTCGGCATTGTTGGAGTCCGTTAGAAAAGAAAAATTGTAAAAAATTGTTAACCAGTTGGGATTGAACGAGAACAACCTAATGACGATTCTTATGCATTTGAGACAGTGGAAAAAATTGTTTAATGTTACTAAGGTGAAAAATCATGATCTAGTGGAACAGTTTCATCGGGTCTTCGGCATTGTTGGAGTCCGTTAAAAAGGAAGAATTGTAAAAAATTGTTAGCCAGTTGGGATTTAAAGGGAACCACCTAATGCCATTGGTAACTTGTCTCGCGCAGTAAGAAAATTGTTTCACGTCTCCCAGGTGAGAATTCATCGGCGGATGTACAAGTTTCGCCGTTTCCCCGGCGTTGCGAGTTGAAATATTGTCTAGGATAGTTGGTGAATGGGAAACGCGTATCGTTCCTGAAAGTACACGTCTTACCTCTTGAGTATTCCACGGTGGCCGCGCGGGAATCGCGTAGCAGAAGATCTTTTCCAGCAGCAGGTGGAGTTTCGAGCTCCCCTCGAGGCAGCAGCAGCAGCACGCGAAACTCTCTGCTCGAAAGACGAAAATTCTTCTGCACACACGCACACACACACGGTGGAGGCCGTTTCCCGCGCCCTAACGAGAGGCAGCACCTTTTATTGCCACACTTCCCGCCACTCGCGAGCGTGCATTCCTCTCGGACAGTCGTTTGCGCTCTTCCCGCACGAAAATTGGATAGGTCCTCGCACTTTTCTCACACGTTTCTACCGGTGGATCGCCTAGCCGGTCGGCGACGCCGCTCAATTTCGTCGCGACTCTCTCCTGTCAGCGGCGCTTAACTTCGTTTTTAGGGCCCCCCTAATTGAGTCGTAAAAACCTTTCCGCCGTCTCGGTTGACAGACACGACTCTCGCCTGCGCCTGTATTGACACTCGTCTTTCCCAGTTTCGTGTACCCCGAACAAAAACTACTTATCTTCCCCCCCCCCCCCCCCCCCGAGCTATTACTCACTGCTCCTGCTTGCTTTTAATTATCCCGGACAGTAATTAATCGCCGACTTCGCTTCCACGCTGCTCCACCTCGCAAACTCCCGTTCGAGGACCTTTAAACTCCCACGATTTTCCAGTGTCCACACGAGCCACTGTCAAACACTATGATCGCTTGAAAACACTCCGAGAAGAGGTGCGCAACTTTCGAACGTGTTTCCGAGAATCGGCGCGATCGGTATCGTTGAAGATCGGTTAACGTTCACGTGGTCCACACGAGATCGGAACAGTGGTCGGAAGTCCCAAGTTAATTCATGTGCGAACGATCGAGATCTCGCGAACGGGGCCCTCGTGATCGATGATTTCTGGGAAACCGATCCTCTCGCGACGCGTGCCAGCCTCGCAGCCAGTGCTGACGCTTTTGTTGTTCACCTGTTGCTTCGTATAGTTTTCCTGTCGATCTCGAACAGCTCGGTTTCGGTTTCTACGGCGCGGCGGTTCGGCGTGCACAGATCTCGAAATTGGTGGTTTCGACGGGCGTTTCGGACGCGTGCGATCCCGTAGGAGCCAGCCCGATCGAGCAGCAACGTAGCACTTGGCGTGAAGCCTCAGGTGAGACGCCAGGTGGATACCGGGAATGACGGTCGCCTCTCTCTTCGCCTTGCCTCTCTGGCTCGCCCCACTTCAGCCACGAGCAAGGTTTATGGAGAACAAGAGGATTCTTGATCCTCTCCAGCCGGTTGCGAAGGTCGAGGCGCCTCTGCAGGGTTCGACGATCTTCATATGGACGGTGTTCACCTCAGCGGTCTGTTTTATCGATCGATCGTGATCCAGCAACGATCTCTGCCGCGGATAACGCTCCTCTCGAATCGAAAGCGATCGGCCTTCGTTCGTTCAACGGTCGACCGAAATGTCGTCTGAGAAAAGATCGCCGATTTTTCGGATTGTCGAGATCCACCTGCTTAGATCATTGCCAACTTACCGGGCACTAGAAGTGAATGGTACGTGATGATTTATAAAAATGAGGAGATTAAATCTATCTGCATTTTACATGATTTTAATGTGTAACAAAATTGTAAGAAATCACAATTGTATCCTATGCAAACATTTCTGTGGCAGCATTTGTTATTTCAGTCAATAGAATAAATAATCTGAAACTGGAAGGTTTTACTGTTGACATTCTTTGAAACATTGGCATTGGTGTTCCTTTTTTTTTTTTTTGGACTTCTCAATCAAATTTTTACCCAGCAACAGCAATTTTAGTCGCAAATCCACATTTCATCTCCAGTGGTATAGTTTAACAAGTCCTCTTGAGATTATTAATTAAAAGAAATTCTTTACCACCAATGGTATGTATATATATAATTGTTAACACCCTTTTAGAAACTTCTCAATCAATTTTTCTACGACAGTAGCAATTTTATTTGAAAGTCTACAATTTGTCGAGAGGAACGTGATCGAACAACTGCTGTTAATATTATTATTTAAAAGAAAATCATGCAGCTACTTTGATCAGTAGAATCGTTCGGCCATCGGCAGACACTTTTTACGATTTCATGGTAGCCATGATCCATTCGTGGTATGAACCATTCTTCTTCAGTTATTGTTAGTATAAATACATAAAACCTGCACCGTGTGTCTCCTTCGATGTTGAAGACAGCGAATACGAAGATTAAATGATCAAATAGATTTATATTCGTGTTGTTAGGGATCTGTATCACCGACACAGAAAAAGTCATCGACGTTGACGACCTCTATGTTCCCAGAACAACCAGAGAATCTTTTATATTTCGCTTTATTATAACGAAACCGCTTTGTACTTAAGTAGGTTCATAAAACCTGATCACGCAGTGTATGTAGTTTTATGGAAACAATATGAAACCAGAGATAAAAACTGTATAAGCGTGTCTGAAACAGGATTCTCAGACAGGCAAACTTGTTATTATTGGAAACAGGGGAAAATCGTGTAGGAAATTCATTCTCAAGGCCATAGAGAAGCTATCGACCTTTAACAGAATCGAGTGTGTTGTGTACAAGAAGGGCGTGAGTGCAAAAATGTTAATTACGGGAAAACAACGTTCTGCGGATTGAAGGTGGTATTATGTAAATGTTCGTGAGCCGGTCTGTTTAAAATATTTTGAATAGAAACCTACAATCTTCACTTTTAATGAATTGAGCTTGAGAAAACCTCACGCCCTTGTTCCACCTACGCCCTCAATTTAATATGCCTGATTTGAATCATTTATTAAAATTGTATGCGACCACAATCATTTGTAGAGAAAATGCGGATACACGTAGTTTATGAATTCCTTTCTAGAAATTTTATATTCTCGTTATACTATGTTTTGCTTATATTTTCACTGGTTAATGACAACTAAAATGTAAATACATTCAATTTGTCAGAGAAATGATGTTTATGTTATACATTCGCGTTTACGCGGGCTAGCGAATGTCTTGCAGACGTAAAAGTTTGTCCCGAGAGCGGAGCGTCTTCGCTAAACTATTCCGAAAATTTGTAAGTGGTTAGAGACGTACTTCGGACCATGGCCAACCTAGTTACGTTCGTTTTTTCCCTTCGCATAAACGGCGAAACTCTCAAAGGGAGGGCTGCAACGAAATTTTCTTTTCGTCCTCGTTCGAGGGGAAGGTTGTTTTGCAAGGTAAAAGCATGCTTACTTCCAGTCGAGCAGCCAAGCCGTTTCTGTAACACACAGATGGCACATCTAACTGAAACCTGACAAAAGAAGACCGCCGTGAGAATGTTCGATCGAGATTGTGGACGATCACGTCGCAGCCTTTGTAGAAATTCCGACAGTTTAACAGAAACGAGAAAATGTAAGATAATACTGAAGTCATTTGACGTCTCAGTGCCTCCATTTTCGACGCGTTGATGTTTTCGAAAAGCAGGTTTGTTGATCGTTCGGTGATCGGATAGTTTCGCCTGTAAATACAACTGCAGATCCGAAATCGACAGAGAGTCTTTTAGGTTCCGTGGCCCGAGGCTATTATCTGGTCGAGCATTTTCTCACGAGATGCTCCGCTCTAATTATATGTCTAGGTTACTCCTGTAACCCACAGTCTTACTGCTAAATACGAGCGTTCCGACCGGGTCCAGGGAAAAGAGACTAATCTTTGCGTCTTGGCCGATAATTAGGTCTTCGGACTGCCATTTCCTGCCGTGTTTCCAGCCGAGTCTCGTGCGTACACTGTTTCCAAAGAAGAACAAATTATTAGGTCGTTCTGTGTAAGTTCGTGCCGCGGATACGTTTCGACCATTCACGATGTGTTTATTAAACGTAGAATGATAAGCCACCGAAGCGACTGGATTTAATGTTTAAACGATCCAGTGTGGTAAACAGCATCCGAGAGGAACAGATTTTAAAGTGATACCATTTTACATTTTTCGCAAACGAAAATGAGTGAGGCGCGTATTGATGTACAGTAAAATTTGCCGGAAACAATATTTGCGACATTTACAGAGATGGTAATTTATCTTCATGTGAAATTTTGATCTTGAAGATCAATCACTTCCCAGACGTCCATACGAGACAAATAAAAACAGGTTTCGAAATTTAATGGATAGATTACGGATCTTTATGCGGAATAAAAAATTTTATAAGCCCACTGTGAGATACAGAAGTTAGACAAAAATGGGTGTGTTCTTTAAATGATTTTAGTAAGTCGATAACGGTGTAGTGATATTCTTGGATTTTTCTGTCGTCTTCAAAGTTCTGTATTTGATCAATTTTCATTGTAGATGCACCAAAGTCGGAGTCTGCTAATTAACATACCACGAAGTTTATCCGCTCGAGGAACGTCTGAAATATTCAACATCTCAAAGTCAACTGACAGACATTCGAAGAAGGTAGAAACAATATCAATTCCGGGAACATCGATGTCGCATATCGATGTCGATTCATGGAACGCAGACGTTTTGGTCGCGTTGCAAGAAAACGTGCAACAAAAGTTTCGTGAATTCGGTCGAGAACTGAAAGCATATCTGAAATATGAATACAGAATTTCGAAGCTGGTTAAAATTCATCTACAATCAAATCGGAGTGGCAAGAATACGACCTCGTAAAGGAACAGGAGAAAACGATAAAATTAGTCTCAATTTTGTTCGAAATTCGTCCTGGATTTGCAGATGGTATAACAGAGGAACCGTGTGGAACACAAGTGGCGAGCAAAGTCATCACGTATTCGATAATCACTGAATCGAAGGAACGGGTCTCGACTGAATATCGTTCCACGGCTTCAGTCTGGACCAATTAAGGAGTAGCAAAAAATTATGGTGGTCGTAAGGCTCTCGCTTCGATAATTTCGATCGAGCTCCATCAGACTCACGTCAAGTCACGTGTCTCGGCAGACGTGGATTCAAATTTGCCGATTGGAATTCGTCCGACGAAGAAATTGCCATTCAAAATGCGCCTGCAAGCTGTTACAACTCATACACATTGTGTACAAAATTCCACGCTTGCTTATATTAATATAAAATAGAAAGCAATAGGAAGGTATAATAATTTTTACACTCAATATTCATTTGAAAAGTACGTGAACTCGTGAATCATTTTCTTTGTGTAAGAAGGTTACAAAATGAAATTAATTCTGTGCTTTCTATTCTTGTATAATAATAGTACAAGTTGCTCATGTGACTTTTATGAGCACAAACGTGCCAGTAGACGTGTTAATACTTTCACCGATGAAAACGACGGTAGAGATTGCCAAAAAGATATTCTCAACGTTCGAGGACGGTTGAATCCACCGTCTAATCGGTGTTTAATTTCCTCGCGTCGTTTTTTTTTTTTTTTTTGTAAAAAGACAGATCTTTTTTTAGCTTCTTTTGCCAAGGATGTATCCGTCAGATCGATCCGCGATGCGGAGGACATTGTATTAGACTATTCGCAGCAGAAGGCGCCGGAAACAGCGGCAGAGGAACGCGCCATCGTTTTCGCGTTCGAAATTAACCAGAAGAAAGGAAGAAGGAGGAGCCGTGTTCTGCACCATCGAATTATGTACACGGCACACACAAAGCGATCGCGGAGCAGCTAAAAACCACCTTGCATTGAGAAATGAAACGAAAAACGTCCGGAGGAAATCACGATCCTCGGCGGTGGCGAATGCTATAAAAAGAGCACGAAGTATCTTGCGCTAAGGGAGATAATTAGTCCCTCTGACAATTTAATTTCGATTTCGGAGACTGGGTGCACCCGTGAAAAATAAAATATTTTTTATTCAACTTTTATTCAACTTTGCTGCTTGGGAAAAATCTTTCGAAACATTTCAATAGAGTAGTATCATATATATAGAATAGTAGTCTTTAGAGATCACTTTTAGGGCATGGTGTCTCGAGGGACTCCCTGTTGAAGGGAAAGGTCGACTAAAAAGAAGAAGATACGCGGAGGGAAAAAGGGAAAATAATTAGATTATGAAAATTGATTGGTTGATAGGTGCAAGCAACCTTCCCAGACGCGCTTTCGAGCTGCTTCACGACTTTATTAGGCCTGGACTACTTGACGGAAGGAGACTCGTTCATGGGGAAGGACTTCGGCGTGCTCGAAGCTACCTGCCAGACTAGCTAAAACAGTAATTAGGCTAGTCTAACCTTCTCCTCCCGTCTGGGAGCAGTTTCAGTCTCTTCTGTATCCTCGTGCCGGTATCCTTCTATATGACACGATAATCTGGTTCCGAAAAAAGCTTGCATGTCATTCGAGACTCAAAGAATTAGTGCAAAACACGAGGTCAAAAAGTTAACAAAAGCGTATCGATTCGTAGAAAACTAATCTAATTTTCTACTTTCGTAGAAAAATTGCATCTCCTTGGTCGCCCGTTTTTAAATGTTATTTCAGATTTGTAGTTCAGCGGAGAGTACACAGAGTTTATGACTTCGATATAATTATCGCCTATTTTATTACGTGTTGAATGAAACCATGTAGAGCAAGATTCGTGCAAGACAACAGACTCCGGCAGCACTGTCAACAAGAATTTAGACCAATCCTCGGTGACTAATGTTCTTGCGAAGCTAATCCGCCCGCTGCAAGGACAATTTTCACCCTAGATCTCTATTAGTCGACCACAGACCGTAGATACTATTAGTCATACATAATACGCTATTAATTTGTACGCAAAGATGAAAGGTTTTGCCCGTGAAAGGTAAAAATGATAATAAACTTCTAATAACTTTACTTATAAAATTCTTAACTCAGTTCGATCTATTTTTCAGAAAATTGAACTTGTCTTCATATCGATGACAGTAAAACATCCCCTAATTGTTTTATGTGTTGTCAGAATGTACTAGACTCGTGAATGGGCCGTCGACTTTTATGTAAACGTAGATTTTTGTAAAATAGCTTATAGAGATTACATTCAGAAGCATTTTCTTTCATTGAGGAAAAATAAAAGACTTGAAACGTCTCTATTGATGCCCATTCTAATGGAAAAGGGGTCACCGGTCTCATATAGAGTCGCATAACCGATATTCTTGCCACACCATAGTATTTAGGCTCGTGGCTTCGATGTTACACCTTTCAATAGCACTTCTCTATAAGTTAAAACAAAACCTCAACCCCACGCTTCATTTATAAAAATGATTTAATTTATAAGAAGAATCGTATTGGCCAAAAGTTCTTTTCTATTTTTACATTTTGAAATTCTCGGCTGAAATTTGTCTTCGAAATTTTTCGAATCGTTTTCATTAAATCAGTATCTTGATTTACCATTGAAACGTTTAAATCATTTGCTTTTTCCCGCCAAACGTTTTACCTAGCCTATTTTACCGACTCTAACCCCTTTCGTGTTTGCAAATTTCATTTCCACCCCATTATTCAAATTACATCCCGATAATTGCGAGCATCAAATGATGGAGCACTTCTTTTTATGGGACTGTATAATTAATAATAATTATGAAAGGTCGTGTTCCACCCACATTCCCTTATCTTGCTATCTCAATCTACCATCCTGCACTCTAGCGGGATCACGAGTAATCATACCGTCAATACTGCATGATAAACTATATTGAAGATAATTGAGCCAATGTTTAACAGCGTCTCTGGAAAAAGGAATTATTGTAATTGCTGCACAGCATCGAGTAATAATCGAGGAATATAATTACGGACACGCTGAAACCATCGATCACTGTGCTTCGCGCAATTCTCTGCGCAACCGAGCGGTGGTGGGCACCCCTATATATAAAAGAGGGTGGAAATCCACAATTTTCTGCACACAACAGATAAAAGCTCGACTCTCTCAAGGATCGTTATTTATAAACAAAGTCGGGCCATTGACACACAATTTCGATGCGCTTTTAGATTGCCACGTCGAAGGGGTGAGAACAACCCTTGAAACCGGGAATGAAAAACACTAAATGTACTAAACTAAACCACTTTGAAGAATTCGTAAAACAACAACTTCTTCTGTGTCCAAATAAACATTTTAACCGCCATACGCTCTTAAAAATTATTGTACAGAAAATTTTTCTCCTATTTTTAAAATCACAATTCGTTGATTTAAACAGATATAACAAGAAATAAAACATTTTGCAGGGTCTGGTACAGAATATGAGTAAATGTTCACTGGAGGGTTGAATGAGGGTTGTCCAAATAACGCTTCAGTTTATTTATACCTGAAAATTATATTTTCTTTAAATATGTCCTAAAATGAAAATAAAGAGTCAGCTGAAGTAATTAATTATTTTTTATTTTATTCCACACATAATATGTCTGAGCCCAAGTTGAAAATACGATGGTCCTCAGTATATTTTAAGATGCTTTGACTGAAGTGTCTCATAATTTCTACTTCCGAGACTATTTATTTATACTGAGCAGTTCCGACCAATGACGTCGATAGTGCACACACAGCACCATCATTAACGTGTACCATAAATAGACATAGTTTGTTATTAGACAATTACGCACGCCAAACACTAATGTTCTGCTGAGTTATGTTCAAGAAAGCCAGGACTAACGTTTCAACTATAGTACCCCTTAAAAATGCCCTAGTAGGTACTCTGAAATCGAACGGGGTCAAGCTGATCACTTAGAATTTCAGATACAGCGCCTCGATAGCGGAAACGTACTGAAAGTGACAAAAATGGTTGTTTCTCCAAAGTCGGTCGTGCTCTGATGACCTAACATCCAGACGGAATTCAACGCGAGTATGTTGCTGTAACAATTTATGGATATTCTACACGTTTTCCCACTAGAATAACCGAACAATTAAAAATTGACTTGATCGTAACATACAAATTATAAAAATGTATTTATTGAGATTTCAATTAACTTTTACTGTAATATGATGTGTGGTCGACGTATAAATTCTTGCAAAATAACTTGTATATTTTTAATAATTATGAAAGTTGAAATCTGAAATTTGTAGTTTTTACTAAAATCCTGTGGTAGTGGTAGCGTTAATTAATTCAGCACAAAACCAAGATGTACGGTCTAATCATCACTCCATTAGCTTTCTCGTGCATCATAGGACTAAACAAAAGTTTATTCCCCCATAAAAATATGTTTCACCGATCTCAAAGTCTCCAAACCGCTTTCCATAACATCCAGATCACTCGCCACCCCTAAATTTGAATATCAGCTAAAAAATCGTATTTAACAGGCTAAGCTGATTCTCATTGAAGTCGGAAATTATCAATTGACTGATATCCTTCGCCACCCACGCCCTGGATCAGTAGGGGTACCTAGGAAGGCCTGATGCTTAGGGAGGTTTGATACAGCTTTATGTTTCTTTTTCTAAGCGAAAGAGAACCATTACTTGTAGTATACAGAGAGTTGTCAGTAGGTCGCGATATGCTATAATTGTATCAAACGGGAATCGAAAATGTCTGCTATATTTTCACAGATTTTATTTGAGACATGGACTGCGGTTTAAACAAAAATGTTCTCACATTGTAAGTTCAGAACGGGTAAATAAAAATTCTTAAAACTCTATGGGGTGAGCTCTATCCGCAGCTCGGTTTAGAACGCTAAAAAGAAGGCAATTTTTCTGAGAAACTATGAAGTGCATTTTGAAATTTGAGGTGGACATATGCAGGGTGTCCCGCATACCGTTGACAACCGATTGGAACTTTGCAATCGATGCGACATAAAGCACAGAAGAAGAGGAAGAAGAATATACAGGATTCCATTTTAAAAAATACAGATGACCAAGATATGATTTAAAACATAACACTGAAAGAAAATTACTCAGCATCACAGAGAACACGCCCCTTTTAATAATGTAAAACACAGCAATAGAAGAAAAATATGAGGGAAAGGAGAATATACAGGATTCCATTTTAAAAAATACAGATGACCAAGGCGTCTTCCGAAAAATAACACTGAAAGAAAATTCCTCGGCATCTCCAAACGCACCCCTTTTAATAAAGTAAAACACAGAAATAGCAGAAGAAGAATATATACGATTCCATTTTAAAAAATGCAGATGATCAGAACAGCTTGTGAAAAGTAACACTAGAAACAAATTTCTTCCAACCACAAACTATCTCAAAGAAATAAATATGTAAACCGCGATACAACTTATCCAGACTCAACGCCCTAATGACCTCGCGAGGCAAAGCGACATAAAACACAGAAGAAGTAAAAAGTATTATGCAGGATATCTGATTTTAAGAAAATACAGATGACATCTCGAGAAAAATACCACCGAAAGAAAATTCTCCGACCCCCGAATTCTCGGCGGCTACACCCTCTGGAACAATATAACCTTCCCCATAAAATCAAAGGGGATGGTGGTCGCGTCGAGCGATTTCGGCGAGGTCGTCGCGGCGTGCCGGTACGCCGAAAAGAAAATGCAAAATGCTCGATTAATCGGTCGCAGGTTGTATCGAAGAGGGTTGTAGGGTGGTTCGGAGGAAAGCCCGAAAAGACAAGGGGGTGAGCGTGGTTGCGCATGTGCGTGCTCGTCCTGAGCACTTGTTACGGGTGCCTCAGTCTCGGCTTGTCTGGGCTGAGGGCAACACGGCCGTGCGTACCACCCTCGCGAACAATCCAGATCCCCGGGAGACGTTCTAAAGATAGAAAACACACACAGAGAGAGAGAGAGAGAGAGAGAGAGAGAGAGAGAGAGAGAGACCACAGGGAGAGAGCGTGGTCGATCGCATCCGAAAATCCTGGCTGGTCCACGGGAACGGATCGTGGTCGCGGATGAGAACGATTTATTCGCGACGGGTCGCGACGAATCGCAGAACAGTTTCGCGAAAACACGCGGAGGATCGTCGTCGCGGAACGAGCGGATGTGTATGCCCGAGGATATGTGCGCGCCAACAAAGGTGTCCTCGGCCGTTTTCCTTGGTCCGAGATGATGAGCGAGGACCACGGTGCTACCAGCTCCTCGACAGCCGGGATCCGGGAACAGGGAAACGTGGCCGAAGTTTGTTAATCGTGTGCGGATCGATTTGTTAGTCGACTCGCGAACCCATCAAGTCAACAGAAATCGCGGCTTGATGCACCAGGTGATTCTCCCAGCTTTAGCCCTCCATCTCTGTCTCTCACTCTCTCTTGCTCTCTACCCCTCTCTCTCTCTCCCTCTCTCTCTCTCTCTCTCTCTCTCTCTCTCTCTCTCTCTCTTTCTCTCTCTCTCCTCTCTCTATCAAACGAAAACAGATGGAACGGTGGACAGCGTCGTACCAAAACCACCCTCATTATTCCCCCACATGCTCCCGAGCATATTCTGTTTCTCACAATTTTCTACGGTTAGGCCTCCCCTGTTCCTTTCGTCAATTTTTCATCGTACACCGATCGATGATTGTGTAGTAATACTATTTATACCGGGCACACCGATATCGATGTCGAATATATTATGTAGCAGTGTTATGTTATACATTATATCCTCTTAAAATATACGTCTTCCGTCACCTTCGTAATGCGTTACACACATCCTTCAACCTGTTTCTTTTTTCGTTTTTTCTCCTTTTTGTTTCCCTTTCATTGCGGCCAGTCTAAAAACGGTATGTTTCAGCTATTGATTCGGTTATTTCCATGCGTTTATTGGTTATTGAGACTCTCTAGTTCTTATTCTTGTTTCCGAACGCATTCGATGGACGATGGAATAGCGTGCGGAGAGCTGGATCTAATGGTGTGTCGAGTTTCCTTGCCGTTAATGAGCTTAAACGAATTTTCAATACTCTGAACGCGCGTTTGCTTTGTGGATTTATATTCTATAGCAGTTATTAAAACAGTGAAAGCTATGAACGCTTCGATCGGAAAATCGGCGTTTATCTTTGGACTTTGAATTTCCGGCAATTCTTATGAATCGTAATCTGCTTTCTTACGATTAGTCTACCTCCGTGCCCTAAATTGTGCAATGATAATTGCACTGTCGTAAGAATTGAGCACACTTTGGAAGCATCTTGTGCAGTGATCTGATTTATTTGTTTGCATATTTAATAATTGTGAGTAGGTATTGTGAGAAGATCAAATTAGGCGACACACGTTACCTCAAATGACAGTGTTGCTGTTAGTGCAGTGGTGATGTAGGTCACTGGCTGCACGTGTTCAACTCAGACAACAAGGACGTCTTCCACACTACTCCACAAAATTAAAGGGTTACTAAATTGATGTGACCGAAAAATTGTTAATGTTCGAAACGCTGTAACCATTCTGAAACAGTAACGTACGATAGTCGGCTTCAAGTTGTTCCAAAGAGGAGCCTTGCCTCTACAAGGTAATTTCAAAAATTTTATTAAACCCTGTAGATTCGTTTGAAATCGTATGCAAGCATTATCTTTGTTTTGCGACGACAACCATCATCAGTTTTGTGGTGATATTCTGTGATATTAAGAGTTCTTCGACAAAGTTCAATTCCGGGATATAAAAGTAGAAGCTTTGCCCTTTAAAATGAGTCCAAGTTGACTCTCGTACGATTGTTACTGGCAAAGTTACAGCAGTTCAAAGATCAACCATTTGTCGGTCAAAATTTACTGATCCTTTAATTCGGTGGAGTAAGATATGTGTTCCGGACGTTCGAGATGTCAGATAATATCCCTCGAGCATGCTAAGCACGTCTTCCAAACGGTTGATGTCGCAAAATCGGAGAATCCTTGAGACGTCTCATTTTGGTCGCAACCGGAGGTTCAGAAGACGACGTACAGTCTCTTCCACAAGAGTGTGCCTTTATGTCTGCTGAAATAAACATACTTGTAAAAATTGTAGCATGGATTGAAATTACATTTATAATATTAATATAATCTTACACTGATTTAATCAAACTGGAAGCAATTATTTTTAGCTACGTCTGCGGAGAATGCAGGACAGGAAATAGTATCAGGTTACGAATTTTAATTAATAATGTGGATGATTGGATCAATTTTAACACTAGGTTCACTCGTCAAAATGACGGGTTCTAATATTTTTAATTTACAATTATTAAGATTCTAAAGATACATCCATAAGGAATTATTCAACAAATTTACTTCTTTGGGTAGTTATTCTTTTATGTTATTAAATAAAATGGCTTAAAATTTGGGCAGCATATTCTTGTCATTTTTATAAAGTGATGTAAAATAGTCGCTTTCAGTGCTCCGTAAACCTAGTGTTAAGTAAGACCTCGTCAGAGTGTCTAGAAGCTAGGCATTTTAGGTGTACTATCGATCCACGTTCGTAGGAATATCTTAATTTTTTCGGAGATGTCATTAGTACACTCTTATCTTGTCCTACGTGGTCTTTTCGTATCGCCCTGAGGTATAGCTTGTTTTTTGAAAGATGGTACACCATCAACAGTGGTAATAGCTGTCAACCCCACCAGACTGATGATGTTTGGGTGCTCAAAGTGGGATGGACAGCCACGATGGCTGCTGATGCATCCAGGGCTATCTTCTTCGGCTACCCAAGTTGATTTAATATATCATAGTCATCTCTATATAAATTGACTTGCGGTCCTGTCACTCGACGCTCCATTTTATTAACACGTTGACTGTCACACTGATTGAACACGAGCAGCCATAATCTTTGATTCGGTTTAAGAATCAATTTCTGTTGCTACCGTCGTCCACGATTTCGTAGTTTATATAAAATTTATTGTCAAATTAATTTTCTGTACCTCATTCTCGTTCGCCCGTTTACACCGTTCACGTTTTCCCCATTCTTTCCTGTTCGTCAAATTAACCATGCGTTCCGGTGACTCTGCAACTTAAAAGCTACTTTGTATATTTTATTCAATTTTTCGCTGGTCACGTCCACGTTTTTATCGTCTGTTTATTACGTTACTTTTAATTAACGCTTTTAATATTTTGACTATTTATTTTATGCTTTTGGAAATAGTTTCGCGTCGCAATTAAAACTAAATATAATAATTCTATTTTATACATTTCTCCTGCCTTGGGATTTATTGCTTTACATTTTTTTAATATTCTGTTTTAATTGTTCTGTACGGTTTTACTGGTTTGTTTGTGTACTTGGAGTTTTCTCCGTTTTCTTCCAATAAATTGATGCAACTGTGTTCATTATTGGTGCCCAGAGGGATTTGTCGATTTGTACATTTTACGTTTTAAATATTACTGCTGTGTTAATAATCATATGATTGAGCCTTTCCACTTGAGTGCGCGTTTATTCCATCATTGTAATATCGCATTGTTTGTGCAATTCTATCCATTACCTCGCCTTATATTCTTTATTCTCTCACTCTGTGATTTCCGGACGCTTGAGTCTATGCTTTTATAGTGTTTGTGGTTTCACTTTTACGTGAGGGAAATCAAGAGACATCGTAAAATATTTTCTCCATCTCGTGAGACAGCTGCTATAGGTCGACACAATCTTGCACGGATATTTTCAAAGAAAATTGTTTTCACCCCTGTGTTATCGAAACTTAATCGATAAATTCTGGATATACTTTTTATCACAATGAAAAAGAGATTTCAGAATATTCTATTTTAAAGAAGTCTCGATTTTTTCTCTTGATTGACACTAATTAAAAATGGCAACTTTGTAATTTGAAAAGTGACATCAAAAGCTTGGACATGCACTTCTTTATGCAGTTCTGTGTAGTTCGCCAATTGACCGTTGCATTTATGTTGCACACTGTCGGTATTTCAGACCCGTGGATAGAGAATTCAGTGACATACGAGTTGTATTTTTACTGTAATAACACCACTAATTAGCAGCAAATACAATTAAAAACAGTTGACATACAGCAGAGAATTATTACTTACAGTTATTCCCCCACATTCATGGTCAACTCTTAAAAAACGAAACTTATTATATCAAAATTATGATTATGCACGTAACAAAGAAAAAATATTTTCTCAATGGAAATTTTTATCTGAACTTCAAGGTTAACTTAGCTGTTCTTCTCGGTCAATTTCGATGCAATTACTCGTAGAAGGTAAAAGTAATTTATACGGAGAAGATAGAAGTTTGGGTGGCATTTTAATATAAATATTGCAATTCAGTAGCAGCGGTGCAACATTCACCTCTTTTAAAGTTGATATTCAAACGTACGTCCTTCGGGCAGAATGCAGCGAGTCAATCGATATCGGAATTAAAATATCTTCTAGATTAATTACTTCTTGGCATAGATAGCTTAATACTTTTTTATAGGGAATGACGAGCTGCATCGATTAATGTCTTAAAATATATCGTTAGCTCCAGAATACGTCGCTCGGAGCTACGTTTATACAGGGTGAGGCACTTAAAACAAGCCACTTGAATAACTGGGCTGCTGTCGGCGATAGAAAACGTGCATCAGACCAAACTTGCTTTATGCTAAGTGGGACATGATCTGCTGTCTGGAGTTTTTCATACGCGAACATGTGTAACGTGTACAAAGATTCGTTCTTTTTCACCAAATACGTACAGTTTTTAATCACTCCCTAATGGGGTGCTTCGAGACGCGTACAATGACCCGTGATTAAAGGTTGCTCGTGGTCATCAAAGGTCAGCCATTATAGAACACAATTTACCCCGAAAATTCGATCGAATTTATGTTACTCATTTCTAACTTAATTGCACATGTGTAAATAAAAAATTCCGTAACGGTACACCAGGGTCTTTCAAAACATTAAACACATTTTTCTGTATACTGATTTTCGCTATTGAATTGAAAAATGGTTTCAAATACGAGACTGTTTATCTTCTCTTGAAAAGTTGAATTTTGTAGATTTCCTAAACAAATTAAATAATAATAGATCAATGGATAGTCTTCTTTTTCACACTGTGATATGCAATTTAGTGCACTATATCTTTAATATTTCAGAAAATTCTTATCTGAAAAGGCTTAAACAACACAGTTGCAAGTGTTTCAGATTACTTTCTGTGTCATTGTAGAATGGCTGACGGTGTTGAAAGCTCAAGCAACACCGATGCATCATATTTGTTTCAGCACGATTGTTATCTATTTGGATTAATCGCTGGTCTCGCATTTCTTCTTGAAAATCACGCAGGCGGCATTAAAGGAATCCTTGTATATTTTCAAAGCATACAAAAATACTCAGACACGTGCACTAAAATAGGATACACTGTGTGTGTAGACGTACGCATTCCGTGCTATAGATAGCGCCATTGTGTGGATACAAATGTTTGTAAAACCTTGATCACAGCTTCTATATTGTACACCGTTCGATCGAAGAAAGTTACCTCTCTTGAGAATTTCTTGCATAATTATGCAAACATATTTTGATCCTACCGACAACTGTAAATACCATGACTAAGTTCTTGAAGATCATAAATTCTGTTCTGCGAAATCAAAATTCAAGACCTTTGCAATCATTCATATTAGAGGAGTGAAAACAGTCTCTACAGCGACGAGAAACTTTTTAAATTATGTATATACATTGTAAAATCATTCATATTTTCGATCCAGTCAGTTCAATCTTACGCAGAAGAAGATTTTTTAACTAATCTTTTATCATGTGAAGCATTGAACTATTTGTTTGCAATTTTTAAAATTAGAACACGAGCCTAATGTGATTCAAATATCGTCCTCGGATGGTTCGATTTAATTCTTATTAAATTTTCGTGATTCTTTCACTCATTTTCAAGTAAAGTCACAGTTGGCGAGTAGCAGATTTTGCAAAAAAATTTTGCAAAAAGAGTCGCAAGCAAAAGCATTCCGCCATTCCCTTGTCCGCCGTTTCCATCCCCACGAAAACCTGAATGTTCTAACCAGAAATCTTTCGCATTCTTTCAGTAGATACTTTCAGCATCGTCATTCCTGGGGAAAACAACGCCAGGAAGTCACCAAAGTTCCCAATGGACCTGTAACACGAGTCAGCATCTCGAAGCCCGGTGGACATGACGGACAGAAATTCTTCGCAGCTGAAATCCCGAGAAATGATGTAACAAAGCAGAAGAAGACACCAAAGAATGGGCGAGCCGGAAGTTTTCATGTGAAAGCTTTGACGACCGCAGGACTAACCGACGATCCAACACTGTCGAACAGCTCGATGACGCCGGTGAATGTTGCTGATTAGCGATCAAAGACGCTGGTTCCGTATTCGAACGAGAGACAGTCTAAAGGAAAGTTTCCTGTCGGTTGTAAAGGAAAAAATATCGAGGGAACAGTTTTGCGAGACGATTGAACAACAGTGACCCGGTGGTTTCGTTCGGAGGCAGTGATCGTGCGCCGCCATTGCTTGATTAAACTCGGCCGGGCGTTTTTCGATCGAATTAGTTCCCGTCAGGTGACGATTTATCTTTGATGCGCGTCGGAGATTAATGAGGCTCAATTGGGGAGACCGGGTTTGGATTAGGTCCGGAAACCGTGGTAATTGCTCGGCTCCACGGGGAGCTGTGGCGAGTGTGTCGGTGGTTCTTTATTTTCGCGAACAGGAGGTTCGAGCCGCTGCAACATGGGCTGCGAGCTTAGCAAATTGGCGACCGCGAAGTCGCAGAACCAAACTCCCACGGATCCGCGGCTTCCGCTCACGGCGAAACAGAAATTTACGGTTATGGCCAGCTGGAAAGCCGTATCCAGGGCACTGGAGCAGACTGGTGTCTACATGCTCATAAGGTTCGTAACGACGATAAGCTCCTCTGCGGAGACACAGTTTTCAAAACTTTCTGCGTCTCGCACGCGGTCTTGCTAACAAACTTCCCTGCTGCAAACTCGTCTACTCGAATTTTAATTATTGTCAGCCGTCTGGCCGACGACAAACTGCTTGGACGATCATATTTTTGTGGATTTGTTCCCACAAAAAGAGCCGTTATCGCGGTTTAACTGTCACACTGTGGTCCCAAATCGCCAAAATGTAGACGATATTCTTAAAAATGCGAAAAATTAAGATTGGAGAGGTGACAAGCTGCTTAGACGATCATATTTTTGTGAACTCGTTTCCAGAAATGTGTTTCTTCTTGTCGCGTTTAACTGTCACACCACGGTCCCAAATCGCTGACACATAGTGGAAAATATGCTATTTTCGTTGGAGATATCTTAATTGCTAGGCTAGATTCACTGATAGTGAGTCTATAGGAGAACCGAGGAGAAAGGTTTCACCATTTATATCTGTAAAATTATCACTGTTTGAATCCGGCCTTCATCAGTCATAGCAAATACGGATTCGGATTGTGAGCTGTCACACTGATAATGGCACCGATAGCCGCTGATTCATTGTGCTATCACTTTAACTTCTCACTTTTATCAATTATTGGTTACTCGTTGTTAGTCGACTCAGCTTACGTTTAGTTGGAAATTACAACAAAAATTACGGTTAAAGATCGAGTATATTTTTTTATAAAATCTTGTCGCGTCAGAAAGGATTTTCTTCCTTCAGTTCTGTCCTGATTACTGAAACATCTTGTATGTGGTTCACCCACAATGATATCACACGATTAGGCGGTCGTTTAGAATCTTCAAGGACATCATTAACGTCCGGCGCAGTAGTCCTCGCGTCCTTCGATTTTTGTCTTCGTTTGCATGCGTTGCATTTGTGCAATTTAGGTCGTTGCAGCCTTCTCCTTCGCCTCATTTAGCTGTCCACTGCCTAATTTTTTAAAGTCAAGCTTAAAAACTTAGCAACTTGACATTTTGTGTATTTGTAGCGATTTCTTTTATGGATTATTTGTCTATTTTTTAATTTCATTAGAAAAACGTTTGAAAGCTTGGTATATTTTTGTATCTGTGAAGTAATTGCAGTGGAAACACATTGTGGATGATTTTTAAGGTTGTCTCTCTTATTTTATGACATTTTATACTAACTAACGGTTGGTTGCGCGATAACATTATCGATAAACTTTACGGCACAGAGCCGTGCGACGATAATTAACCTGGACTGTCACTTTCAGTGCCTACTTCTTTTTTTATCTGTTGGCAGATACTAGAATCTATCCCCAATTTTTGTCTGTCAGGTACACGCCGTTCCTCTTTATCTGTCGGCTCCCCTTTGTTCATAGTGGAACAATAGGTTTCTAGATATTGGCGTATAATAACCGAGCGTAATTGACGTACTTATGTAAGTTCGCTAGAGAACAGTTTTCGGTATTATACTTAGGGAAGACGATTGTTCGGAAACCTCGAGAACGTCTGGTAATCGAAAAGATACGCTCCGCCTAATGGTTGCAAAACTATAGTTCAAATAGACTATCGCAGTTAAAAATTATTTACAGGTAAGGATTGCAAATATTTTGTGAGCTAAATAAAAATTAATACAGTTTCTAAACAATGTTTATGAATATGTTCAGCAGAAGCATTCAGGGGAACAATGTTGCACACGTTATTTTACCGATAATATTACTTCACAACAGTAAAAAACATTTCATAGCAAACTTTTTAGAGCAAAAATACGTACAAAAGATCGGTACAGACTGTACAGCAACAGGTGGCAGAAAGATAGAGCTATTTGCTATGATAAAAGAAAATCAAACTTTAATAATTATTGCTATTGAGTTATTAATCTATAAAGAACCTCTAACTTGATTCATTTTTCAATGAAGCATACTTCACGTTGATTTTTGTCATAATTTAGCTTGCTACGTCAACCCTTGAATCATCTACTCTGCAGTACAATTCTTTTTAGCACTGCCTGTCCTTCCCGATTATTTTCTAAAACATTAAATATTCAGTTTACGATGTAACAAACTTGCCAGCTGTGTATGAAGGTGCTGACAATAGACGTCACTCGTATGCATCACTTGTTATGAAACTTCGCACCTAACTAAGTGGAGCATCGAAAAATATTCGACATGTATTTTTTTATAGCCGCCTGTTGTCATGTTTATGGGGTGAAAATAGCCCCCGAAGTCGCTGGTAAAAAAATCAAATCCAAAGAAAATATACTACATAAAAATGACTGGTGGTTTCACCACGAACGAAGCCGTAGCGTACAGAATTTTGGAAGATTCAAAAATGGTGCCGGTGGACTTGAATTTGCCTTCTTTTTTCCCAAATTTTCCAGGAATGATTTCCAAACGGAGACCGAAACTCTCGTTCGATTCGAAAATTCCATTCATACATCCCACCCCGTATATTTGCGGCAACACAACTTTGTACACCTGACCACTGTGCGCTCATGCATTCGTCTATAAAATCAATAATAATATAGTAAGGGTTAGACCCAAATATCCATCAACATTTCATCTAATATTAGACTCCACGTACACTCGGTGTTCGACGTTGTCGTTCAATCAATGTGGCGCTCGGTAGAAAGTTTTCGAGCCTGCATGAAATAACGTGCAGCGACAGAACTTGTCTTGCAGTGCTCACAATGCAGCTTGATTCTACTAGAATGGGTCAGCCCGTCTGGTTCAACAATAACCGAGAGTCGCTTCTACGACCGATTTTTCTTCACAACAGAATTCCGTAATAAATCGATTTCTGCAGCTCTAACTACGCCCTACGAAAAAAAGCTACACCTCACCTTTCAAAAAGCTGTTATCTTTTCTCCTGATATTAACAGGACAGTGCAAGCAAATCCGTTGACAACAACACTGCCATTTTCCTCGATGCGCTGCAACGAAATATCATGACAATATGCTAACCTTTAGCACGACTAAAAAAAGTGACACAAGAGGTTAATATGCGTGCTTAGCTGCTTTTTAGTTGTAACAATGGAGCATCGTCGATATCGTAGGTCGTCGAAAGGTCACCCGAAGGTCGACGTGTAACACATCGATGAATTTGTCGATGCAGTTGTCGGAGTAACAAAAATGTCGAATTCGTTGATTCTGGTGGGCGTCTGCAAACATTCTTGTCGAGCACTATGTCGTTTCAAAGCTGTGCCAAAATCTTGTTTGCGATGGTGCGAGACAATGATACTACTTCACTGACAAGGGAGCACGTTCAAGACGTACACATTTTCACAAAACGTATGTGGGAGGTTGTTCTCAGAAAAATATTGGACTCTTAGAAGAATATTGTTTTCATTGGCCACAGTTTATATTGATGATAGTCATCTCCAAGGTTAGGGGTTGAAATCCCACTTTCTTCGACGTCTCGAAAAGCAGGGTATAATTTTATCAATTAAAGTGTAGAAATTAAAAAGAGAGAATCTTTGAATTCTTTCGCAATTTTTCTTGGGCGTGTATGATCTATGAACCAAAATCTATACAGTATAACTATTTTTAAACAATAAATTACTAAATATACTACCTTAATATTGTATGTCCTCAAGTGATCTGTAAAAAGAAACGTTTTCGATTGGCCGCATTTGCATCGCCAGTGAAATAAATTATACGTCAGACATTGAAAAAAAAAAACAATTTGCATACGTAAATCGTCAATTTCGATGTTGGCTCGCGTTCAGTTTTCCAGATTCCATTGTCCAGAGTTGTTTCAGACCATGCTTCCCTTCTTCTATATGCGTTGAGGTCGCTCTCCCTTTATTTTCTATCTTTATCTATCCACTTGTAACTGAATCATTGGATTCCTGTATTGATGCACTCTGAACGTAACTAGAGCGTATAGGATAAGTTAACAAAGGGATGCCCTGAAATAATTTATCGTGGTCAGAAAACTGCTCTCACTCGACCCTAACCGAGCTGACAACTAACTATAGAAAGATCTTCGGAGCTGTGCCGACGAGTCGGTACGAATTTAGGAAAAGCTTTACATGTTCTTGCACTGATTACCGTGAGCGAACTTGACACATTTGTTAAATGAATCATAATATTATTATCGCATTAATTAATTTTTGTTTGCTGGAAAAATTGAAGGCTATAACTTGTCCATGGATGATGACGCCTTATTAAATGAATGTTGATATATTGTAAATCCATTTCTACCACATATTTTTCAACGAAAAAATTTGTACACGTACCTTGAAACTATGATACATAGTCTTAACGGTCTCCAAAAGAAACGTCAAATATTTGCGTAGGAAAAATGTCCTCCTTGACAGTTTCAAAGATGGCGCAGATCAGAGTTGTGCACCCTGCGCGGCGAACAGGCAACGTATGTTTCCGTGACCGCGAAGAACTTTTTACATCTTGCGCGCCGACCCACTTCGCAATTTCAGATGAGGAGGACTCGAGCTCACTTAGGGCTATAGCAAACACCGCTACCAGCATGCGATTCTCGTTAGGGTCGTTGCGTTTTCTGTTCTTTCGCACTGGACCATTAAATAGAATGTGTGGCCTGGCTCTCTGTTGCATCATCGATGGTGTCCACGGAGGGTTAATCTCAATTTAATCCTGCCTCAGGATTACGGTTCCGTCAAAATTGCAAACTGATAACCCTTTGCAAAAGATGACCCTAATGCGCAAAAGATATTTAAGTTCCGCTATCAACGTCGATTGCGCCTTTATGATAGGCAGATGAAAGCGCGATGATAGGGACGTTTAATAACTGAAACACCGTACAACTATCATCGTTCACGAACGTTCGAGCTACGAAAGTTCCGCGTGAAACGCACGCGCTCCTTGTTTTTCATTTTCGCTCCCGCCCATTGCTGAACAATGGGCTTCCTCGTATTGGCATTTTCAGACTATTCGCGTGGCCGAACGCAGAAATAGTACGCTCAGGGTTGTTCCTGGACGAGTCGACGCGAACATCAGCCTATCATCTCGTTCCTTCGGTTCTCATAGCTATCCCCTGCTATGTTTTTCACATGACTTCGCCAGCCAGACCACAGAGAGCTGAATTTCGAGGCTAGAAGCTTCGATTACGAGTAATTTCGTTTTCAAAGCCTCCGACAATTTTTAACGCATCGATAACCGGCCTGACAGCCACTAATATCTCATGAAATCGGAGTAATTTATTTAATCCTGTTGCACGCGTTCAATATTTTTTATTAAACGCATATTTGCTTCGACAGAAATTTATTGCTGGACTGTGGATATTTAAGCAAATTCCCATTTTAATAACTAGTGTGATGAAATAATTCTTTGATTGATTAAAAAGCTGCTGGTAATAAATATCCAATACAAATATTGTTAGCAGGCTGCGAACTTTATGCATTTATCATAACAATTTAAACCAAGAACTTTAAAATACTGTCGCATTATTTTTAACTTATTAAACTGATTAAGCAAAGAAATAAATGTATATTAATTATTAATTTTGCTTGAAAGACACAGTCTTTGATCGTTGACAACCACAAATATTATTTAATCGAACAATGACTCGAGACAAATACTCGCACAAAGGTCAAGTGTTAATGTAAAATAATGCAATGGGAAGATCTGAAAGGCCTCGTGCGTCTGGTGCTAGGCGAACTAGGTATAGTCTTTTAATATTCTTGAATTTCGTAGATTTTTAGCTAATTTGGTACACCGAATGTGTCAGCTGTGAAAAGTTTAATGATATTTTGTAATTTTGATTGTGCTGTTATCGGTTTTTGCGACACTGTCTCAGATTTGAATTGCTATTTTTGAAGATTCGTTTGACCTTTCATGTACGAACGATTGTTGATAGAAATGTGGGTCAAACACTTGCTACTAGCTGGTGGTGCATCGTTCTGTCCTATGCACGTATTCTCCACTTACTATTCGGTGAAGAGACCAAGAAGGCCATGGGTAGGTACCTCTCACAGCCTTTTTGGGTCTCCTTGCAGCGTCGTTGCATCGGATGCACACAGGGTAGGCCGAATAAACTGCAACGTGTCCTTCGAATCCTGAAAAAATTGAGAAATTGAAGTATGGGGATTCTCAAGATAAAAAGGTGTAATCGCAAATGCAATCACAATTTTCAGTGCAAAATATCTTTGGTGTACGTTGACGCGAAATATTTCTTTGTATTTTATGAATTTGCAAATGCTATCACAATTTAGAATACTTCCATTTGTATTTTTGAACTGATTCTGAATCATTGTGTCTATGAATTACAATTTCCAATGCTTCTATTTCTATTACTGAAATAAATATGTCAGAAAAGTAGTTTTTTCTCCCAAGGCGTTATTAGGTATCGCAGACGATAAATTCGTGATTTGGAGCGCAAAATCAATCGTTACATGGTCGGCTGCACGAGTCGCCAGCCACGTTCATGATGTGCTTACGACGAAGGTCTCGTAAATCTAAAATTTCGACTCCCGCCTTAAAGCGTTATAAAAAGCCTCTCAAAGTTCCGAACACTCTAAAAATTACTCCAGCGAAATAATCGTTATTTCTATATACTGAAAAACCCCTTGTCGAATAACAGAAATTCGTGAAACAATTGGATGATTTTAACTCTGTTAGCAAGTAACGCCTAAACGAGGAACGAGAACGCGAACTGATGGCGAGTTACGACAAGATTGAAATACCGATTAGAGTTGATTGCATTCTACTCTCGGAAAAATCTGTTTACAATTAACGTTTCAATTTTCACGCTGCCCGATCGAGCGTGTCTGAAACTTTCGAAAAATTGATGCTGCTGATTACACGCGATCATTCGTTTCTTCTGTTGTGTGTTTGCAAAAATAGAGGCACGCAAGTAGGAAGCGTGTACCAAGCGTTTTCTTTCGTCAGATAATCTTTGAATACTAAATGCAATCAGGCGAGAGATAATTGAGCAGATATCTACAAGGCCGGCACACTTCTTCCTCGCCACATTAAAGTAGGCGCCTAATTAGTTGGCCGCTTGGAGCCACTTGCCCAACCGTGAGTGACGTCACAAATTACTTCCCCTTCTGCAATATAGCTTCGATCATCATACTTCTTCAACCCCTCGCACTCGATGTCGTTTTAGCACTGAAATTACGAGAACCTTGTCTGGCGGTCGGGGAAATTGCAAACAAAACTGAGTCTTGGCAATAAATCAATTATAAAAACAAGGTGGGGGTTAAACAACGCTTATCCCTTGTCTAATTGATTTCGGGTCACTTGTGACCCTTCTTTTGCTCGTGCCGAACATGTATGTGCATTCGTATCTACATTCTTTCGTTAACAGATCATCAGATGTCAACTTCCAAACAAATTAAATGTACAGAAATAATTAAATGAGTTAACAATATCTTTTTAATTTTCAATCGATGGAAATGGCTTAATCTCATGAAAGACCAGAAGGTACTATAATACTCTCAAGTCTATTTCAACCGTTTCACAAATAATTCTTCTAATAGAGCAAATAATGAATTGTTTACCATGAGTTAAAAGAATATTCGCTCGTTATTTCAACACCAGCCTGAATCTTGTTTTTACGCTCATTCTGTCACTCGTCGGTTCTGAATTGGATTAGACCCTTTTCGGAAACACTCGGTACCTTCAGTATCCGTGACACATTTTCCCATTTTCATCTTCCACGATAGCAAAGTGAACACGGGAGCACAGAGTGCGGGAAGAAGACCCGATCCGCAGAGTGTCTCCTTCAAAGGAGCCCTCAGCCTTATGCTTCTGTTTCTTTTTGTACTCGTTTTAAGGCAAACAATAAGGTCGAGCGGAGGCGAGTAGAATCAGAGCGCAAAGGTGAGAGATAGTATGATGGAATTTACCCCTCAGAATCCTTGACCGGCCAACTAATTTGGTGCCTACTTTGCCAAGTAGTTGCACGCGACCAGCGAGACTGATAGAGACAAATACTGCACGCCAGTGTCTCTCATTTTTCCACCAACTCTGGAGGAAAGGTAGTTCTGGTAGTACCGAGAATCAATACAAACTTCGATTAACTGGCTCTAAGCTACCCTATTCTCTCATTTTGCCAGCTGTACTTTCATTTAATTGAGAAATCAAAAGACTCATAGACCATCAAATGTTAAAAAAGATATCTCGCATTACGTATACCGATGAGAACAGAAAAGAGATAATGAAAAGTTCCTCATTTAGTTTGAATAGAACTTGTAAAATATAAAAATATTTTCTACAGCAAGAACTTAATACTCTGTTCATTAATAATGGAAAAGTATTCGATCTTTGTCACAAAATGTGAACAGTATTGATGTATATTGATGTTCTGAATATGTTATTTGTTTGCAATGTTTGTGTAGCGTGTACGTGATTCACAGGGAAATACTTGTTTGTATGTATTTTCTCTTATGGAAGCTTTCTGTTTGAAGTTCCAAAGTGTTCGATGTTTTAAAATGTCGACACGTTCAGAGTGGTTTTCATGAGATGCTTCACATTAGGTTTCAAGCTAAGATTCCTGTTTCTAAAGCAGGGAACGATTATCATTGCTTCGCAAAACATGGTCGAGTTCTCTTATCCCACTCAACCCTCGAAAGAAGCTCAATCAGCACCTCAAGCAGTTTAATCTTCTCTTCAGTTTTCTTCGCGGAGCTTAATTAATTCATCAACCCTTTCGTCATTTGACGCAACGTACTTCATATTCTGCGAGTTATTCTCGCTTTGACCGAAAATACCATTCAACAGAAACCGTTAATTCGTATTAATGTACACATTTTCTTGTACCTTGGAAGTTGTTTTGGAAGGCTCAATACGAATAATACTGAAACATCACGGTGAAGAGGGTTGATGGATTAGTGTTGCATTAAGAAGATACCGGACCTGCCATTTTATAGAAGAAGGGAAACGCGGTTACGAGGAAATAGTAGCCCTACACGATCTATGTCACGGCACGGAACCCAAAATTGGGATTAGGTCAAGAGTTTACTTAAGCACTACAAGATAGTAACTAATGGAACCTTGAATGACCTTAAGTAATTTGTCAACATTACTATTACACATCGACAAGAAGATACAGTGTTTTATTTAATGAATAGAGATTTTATTCGAGTAACTAATTAATTCACCTGTTTCTCAGAGAGTTACACTGTAGTTGCACAAAAGATAATATATCTTACATTACACTTAAAGGCAGAAAATGGTTGAATTTTCAGCGTGAGAAACATACGAGAGTTAGAGTACTACGGTTTAGAACGTAGGAAATTGACGTTTGCCGATTTTGGCGGTTTGCAGGCTGTTCGAGGAGAACGAAGAACTGCTGAACATGTTCACGCAATTTCGCGAATTGAAGACAAAGGAGCAACAAACCAATAGCATGGAATTGGCGCAGCACGCGGAGAAAGTGATGTCGGCCCTCGACGAAGGTATCAAAGGGCTCGACGACATGGACGCTTTCCTGACTTGTCTCCACCAAGTCGGTGCCACGCACACAAAAATCCCTGGCTTCAATCCTCAATATTTTTGGGTAAGCTCTGTTTCTCTACCGCGGGAGAGAGAAATTCATTATTCAATCCCATTTAATTTCTCTGGCCGCGCTTGTCCGTGTTCCGAATTACTTCGCTCTATAGAAAGTCGCCTCACAATCGGTGCTCAAGAAACAATTTACTCTTTGTTACCAAACTAAAGTACCATAGCTCCAAGCACTCCCGGCTCAGAGACGTTCTGGATAAAATTCTCTCCCTCCTTCCTTGACTTCCACGTAAACGCTTTTTTGTCCGCGCCGGCACAAAAGATCCGTTCATTTTTTGTCACTCGCATTTTCGCCTTTTAAATGTCATCTTTAGAACCCTTTTGTGACCCGATGCATATAGACGGCTCCAGACGGAGGAATAACACATTCTGCCGTTAGTGGAGCTGGACCGTCCTTAAACTTCAAAGGGACAAATCGGAAAACCTCGTCACGTCTCTTTCTCCTCGAAATAAAACATTTCTGCTTCCTATTGTGGATTGAAATAATTGGAAATAATAATGCGAAATTGCTGGTGGTTCCAAATCACCGCCTTTTACGTTCTATTAATTACACTAGTCAAATCGAATCTGTTCTCCGACCAGTTCTTTGACTTTGAGGATGCAAAAGGGTTAAAGTAGCACTCACTACGTTAAATTTTTCAGTTTGCTTTAAACGACTGAGTTATTTCTGTTAATAGCCAGCGAGAAATAATTTCTATTCTTCTTCGATAGCCTGGAATTGCAAATGTTTAATTTTTACCATGTTCGTTAAAGTCCCGTCGATATGTAGAACATAAAATGTTGACATAGGGATACGGGGAGCAAACTGTGATTTTCTGGGAACGTGAAATGGTGGGTCGCATATTTACACAGATTTCCCTTCCAGAAAATTGAGAAGCCGTTCCTGGAGGCGGTCGAGCGGACGTTGGAGGATCGATACTCGGAGAACGTGGAGAACATCTACAAACTAACAATCAAATTCATAATCGAGACTCTGATCGACGGCTTCAACAAGGCCCAGAAGGAGATAGCACAAACCGACAGCACCAAATCCTAGTCGTCTCGGTCATAAGGAACCAAATACCACAAACTTTAAACGCTCGATCGAGACGGATCCTGATCGGGGGATCCTGATCAAATTCTCGGGCGGGAAGCGATCGATCCCACGGGAGAGACGTCGAACGTTCGTTCATTCATGAAAAAAAAAACCAAAAATGAAAACCGTGTCCTCGTTTCTGTGCAAACACGGAACGATCTCACAGATCAAGAGCAACACGAATTATATAATGTATTCACGTCGAATAACGTTCTTTTTTACAGAGGTTCAGAACGACGCGTCGTCGCCGGTTAGATTTGAGATGGTTTCCCTTCGAGCAGGTCTCGATCATGGGAAATCATGCAGGGAGAATGACGATGACGGGGCGAGTCGTGAACTCTGTTGACGGTCAAAGACGATTGATAGCGCGGCCATCCGAGTACAGTATTCCTTCGAAAAATCTCTAATCATTCCGTCCGGATCTGTCGACTAATTTTCGGAGGCGGGGAACAATTTCAGATCAAAAAGACAACTTTTTTATAGCGATCCTGGACCCATGAGGATAAGCAAATCAAGAGACGACGAGTCGGACAAGTTCCTGAGACTTCGAAGCGATGTGAATCGACGCATCCGGCTGCTTTCGATCGTTTGCGATTATATTTTGATAACACTCTCGTGAACCAACTGTGAGGATCGTCTTGGTGGAGACGAGGTTAAACGTGATGCTGAATAATTTTAAGTCGTTGTTACAACATTGAATTTGTTGAATAACGCCGTGCGAAGTCACGCGTTTGTTATTTCAATTGTTTAAGCCTCGTTCCATTTTATCGTTACAATCTAGAATATTCTATTGCTACCTCTATGTAACCAAAGAATTTCTTTAGTGCGATTTTACTGTTTTCTCGAGTCTAGTCGCATTGTTATTATTATAAACGTTTACTTTAGTCGGGCTTGAATTGGTTGTAGTGCTGAACGTGTGTTTCCATTGAATTTAAAAATTTATTCCAAGAAAACGATAGAATCTGGTGAGCTGAAATTTTACATGTATATTCATACATATTTGAAGTAATGGCATGAATTTTTATGAAACATTTTATTGAAAATTATGCGAGCTGTTACGGCTAGAACGTACGTAATGATTGTGTCCGATATGACAGCTTTTTCGTGACATGACATTTATTTATAACTTCCACAATTTTCAATGAAATGTCGTACAAAAATTTGAGCTATTACTATGAACATGTATAAATACACGTGCAAAGTTTCAACCTACTAGGTACGATCGTTTCCTTGAAATTAATTTCCAAATCCAGCACTGAAAACGCGCGTCTAAACTGGAATACCCAGTATTGCAAATTGTATAATTTGCAAAGGTGACCACGTCAGTATTCTGTGTAAAAACTTTTTGCTAAAAAGTTAAATAGATCTCAGTTGTATAGATTATATTCTTATCGGTTGTTATCGTTCGCTGGTTTCACTGAAATCTGTTATACTGATTGCGCGACGTATCGATTCCCAAGTAATGTCCAATTATTTTTGATTCGGAGTAAAACAATTTCCAGACAATGAAACAAGTTTGTTCTGAAACTACTGATTCGTGTAGACGTCTATTGTTGATATGCTATGTACGATAATTTAATTTTTACTGCATAATAATTGTGTTAGGTTGGTCAAATGGTCGCAAAAAAATTATATTTCTGCTGGGTCCTGCGTTTCAATGAAATTTTAAGGAAACTGAACTCTTTGGCCGACCCAATGTTTCGCAGAATGTTAATTAATTAATAATTACGCTGTACGTAATTCTATCCAAGGCAAGCAGGGGGTCACCCTAAATTCGAGATTTTCGAAGGCAGAGAGTTAGAGATTTTTTAGCGAATACTGTATGTTCGTCGATAAACTTCTTCGTAAACTCACGTCTATCGGTCACCATGATCTTGCATCACTTTCCAAAGAATTTTCTCCGAACGAGAAATGTTTACCACAGATATCGTGGGACGATTTAACAGAAACAACACTTGATTTGCTGTTTCCATTATCGTAATACCGATTGTGAAGTCCAAACAATATAATCACAACGTGCGAATACTGTGAATTGTTTCAAACAACTGCCAACAAATTATTTACTATAATCATTACGATACTTTCCTCGTAACGTTGTTTATAATTCACGTTAATCACTCGCACTGTGACGCTGTCGAATCCGTAAAATAAGTAAGAGGAAATTAACCGAAGTTTTTCGTTAGCCTTAGCCGTAAACGTAAGCATGTGAGATCTACTTTATAACGAGGGGACACAGAAAATTACAGGTTTTGTTACTTTACGATAAATGAAGTACACTTGGAAATCAGGGATGTAACAGATTGACAGAATTTTGCTAAGTTTATCTAATAAAAAAACTGTACACAAATAGACTCTCAACAACTACTTGCTGTTTCCAGTTACCATTCTAGTCGATCTATCGAAATCATTTGCATACATCCATTACGCTCAGATTGCACTGTCCCGTAAGATCCATCGAATTTTTCTTACTGCACATTTAGAACAATCGAAAGTTCCTACACGGTTCCATACGTTATGCGTTTACAAAAAAAAAAAAAAAAATGAAAGAAGTTGTTCACACCACACAATGTTCCCCTCCATACCAGACAACTTTCATACTAACCTTTGTACGTTTAACGGTGTACGAGACATTCCAGGGTTTCCGGTCGGGAAATTTGGTCGAGACAAAAAAAAAGAAGAAGTCTGCAATGCGAGCGCAGCAGCATCGGCGATCGACGTTAATTCGTGTGTCGCCAGGCGTTTCAAAGTCGGTTGCAAGGGTGCAATATTGGAAAGTGCTGTGGCATCCGACAAAGAAATCGATAACCTGTATTCTCGCAAAGTACAGAACCCATTAGGCCGCTTGCAAGCGTGGCAGGATGCAACGGCATGTGCACGGGAAAGATTATTAATAAAGGACACATCGATTTCTTCGGCGAACGATCTCTCCGTTTCGATGGAAACCGATCCCAGTCGGACCGATAGGGAAATGATGGAATCGTCGAGATTCGAAACGCTGTTCGGACAATGAAAACATCGGTGAAACCAAGAACTCATCGGTTTTGTGTACACAAAAGGCCAATGGCTACGATCGCTATTGTTTCCGGCGGTATAGGGACGAGATCCCCGTTCGTAACCAATTTTTTCAACGTTCATTTCGAAGCGTTGACTTTTAGTTTCGTGCCAAAAAACCACAGAAAATAATTAATAGGGATTCCACGGCATTACCGAAGAAGAATGAACGGAAATGAAAATGAGCAAGGAGTAAGCAACAGAAGTGACGTAAATGAAGAAATAAAATGATAAAGAAGATCCCAATATTGAATAAAACGAAATAATTCTACGATCCTGGCATAAATAACGTGTGTAGACATCAGCTGTTGCATCTTCTGGGTAAACAATCATGTTCCGAGAGTCTGTCGAAGAGAAAGCATGAAAGAAAAGAAGAAATAAGTTTAAGTTTAGAAATAAGTAGGCTAACATGAAGTAAACATGTATATAGCAGTGGATGCTGTAAATAGGAATGTATGCGACCGGTGTGTGCAATAAAAGCGCGACGTGCAATATAGTTTAAGAGAATTGTAACTCTATAAGGGTATAATAAAACGTCATTGTTTTTCTTATTATTACTATCATTAATAGATATTGTCGTGTGGATTTGCGAGCGAATTTCGAGATTATCATTTTTCTTTTTTTGAAGCCATTGAAGCCGCCGGAGATTGAAATAGAAAAAAGAAAAAAATATCGATTAACCGACAGTTTTTACAGTTTTGCGAAGAGGATCGTGTCAGATTTTCCCGAATATGATTTCCGCGAAATCTCCGAGTACCAAAGTGATAAACGCGTCGCGTTCGCAGAGATCATTAAGAGGATTACTTTTCGATCGTGATTTGTATAGTGTATAATCAAAAATGGTGTTAGGTACGCACGTCGTCTTTGACCGTCAGGAGATGATTATATAGATTTTTACTCGTAACTAAGAAAGAAAATATGCGATCGTTAGGGTGTATCCCTTTGCGCAATGTCAATTTCCTAGGCGGTTCTTACAATGTAGAACCCCTTTGTCTCTGTATCTTCCTCGACGTATGTATCTACCTTCGTTTCTCTCTGAGGTGATTTTAATTGGTTCGCTCGGCGACGAGGATGTCGAATTGCCGGAGACAAAAATCGCAAACTCCCTGTCTGCAGACGATCACAATGGACTCGCACAATCACGTGTTCAGCCCCCTGCAAAATACAAATATAACAATTAATTACGTATCGTTTGGTACACAATTCTAATTACGACAGACCTTCGCTGCAATGTCCTTTGTTAAACTATCGAACGAGGTGTCTCTAGTTGATGGTTAAATCATAATTTGGAGGAAATAATCTTCAATAGGCGTTTAATATATTGTGACTATTCGAAATTTGTATCTATGCATTTGTATTTATTTTATTCGTCGATTTATGCATTCAGTTGTGTTGCAAATGTTGGGACACCTTCGCAAAACTATACTAGCAATAGTACCGATGAATCAGACAGGCCTACTTTTCCGATTAAAAGTGTAAGGACGCTACTATAACGCATAACAGGGTTCATTGTGAGACGAGAGCTGTTCGTCGACAATTAACGTGCAGGGAACGACAAGAACTTTTACCTCAGAGAGAAAGTACGTGTTCAATGATAAGGGAGAAGATGAGTATGTATCTGTCGCATTATACACGATCGTCGCACCGCAAACTCGTAGACCATTTGTAGCAGCGTAGCGATTGGCAAACAGGAAAATGGTCGACGAAGCATCTAGAGGAAATCTCTCATATTTTTAATATGATCGCGTTTGTATGAAGCTCGCCAAAACTCTTAGATCAACGACGAATTTAGAATCGTGTACAATGTGAACAGATTCTTCATAACCAGAAGTAAGATCGATCGACAAGTTAGGTAAAAATACAGCGCCCTCGCAGTTCGGTTAAATTGAGAACAATTTCAATAATTGAATCGTCTCGATAGGATTCTGTTTGTTGATTAACGTTATCTGTACACGTTAAGCTGAAGAAGCAGTCAGTAGAAACATAAAAGACGAAAAGACGAAATATGTTTTGTATCGCTTGTCGATGACGTTCCTGCGAAGTATTATTAAAAAAATAGCAACACTCTGAAGCGTTATAAAAATGTTAATGTAATTTGTACCTAATAAGATACTAGTAGATATTGGGTTAGCCAATGAATAATGCCGGAGTTTTCCAGAAGAAATCGGTTATGCTGTCTTCAAAACAAAAGAGATATGGATCTAATGACGATGAAGCTGTGAATGTTACGTGACAGAAATTTTCAATCTAATTGAAAATATTTCATGTCATATCGTATGATAGATTGCCAAAATGTTAGAAACATTAAAATCCAGCGTTCAGAACCATATGCAATTATTTCTTATTGGAAATCGTGCGTATTATTTATTGGCCAACTCGATGGAAACATAAAAGACGAAAAAGCGAAGAAATCGAAGCTTTGTACGATTTTGTTTTTACCTAGAGGGAAAAGAAACGGTAGAATTGTTTAAAAAAGGAAATGTGTTTTGTATGAATTATTTACCATAATGTTCCTTTGAGGTAGAATTGAAAATGTGACAGTGTACAATCGGAATTTCGATTGGACGTCGAATCACGATGGCGCTGCGATAAATGTTGCATGAACTGAGTATTAACAAAACCTGTATGAAATCGTTGTTATACAGAACGACCGTGGATTTTTACAAGATTCCGAAAAAGTCCGCGAGAACCGTGCGCACGGCACATTGGATGTGTATGGTAAGGAACCATTTGCTCGACACACAGTAGTTCGAAACCACCTCGGAAACGTTTTTCTTCCGAACTAAAACACGACCCTCCTAAATCACTATGAAATTTTTATACATTAATACACCTCCGTGGCGACGCGAAGCTGAAATTACATGTAAAGGAAGATCGAGTGCCTACATCGTTTTCATTTCACGTTTTGATTTTCACAAGACCCTTGGGACACCGAGCGTTGTCGCAAGGCTTTTGTTGATCTCCTTCATAGATCGTTTGCTTCGTGCACGAATTTACAGAGTAAAAGAATTCTTACCGTAACCGTCTCGTGTGAGACATACCTTAGCCATAATGAAGAAGAAGAAAAAAAAGAAGAAGAAGAAGACGAAGAAGAAAAAGAGTTTCGTATAAGAGAACAAATTGCACAAAAAACGTGTCGTACCTTCCTTTCGCGCAAAATAAACGATACCTATTTAATCGAAAGTTTCCACCAGAAAACACAAAAGAGCACACGAGAAATCTATGTATATTGTATACATTAATTTATAGTATACTTTACAATTATGCGAACGTTGCATTATCTGTCTGTTTGTTCTACACAGGCCAAATGTATTATTATATCCGATGGAATATAAAATTCGAAAATATGTATGCATATGTATATGTATATATTAAGAAGAGAAATATATATGTATACATATAGAACGATTACACGAGCGTTTTTATCTCCCTAGCATATCTTAGAATACAAGGAATTCCAAATATTTTAAACCAAAGTACTCCTATCATAACTCAAATGTTTAGAAAATCCTAAGAGAAAAGTTCCCAAAATCAATTCGAAAGAACCCCTTAAAGTTAAATGATCCTGTTTTAATACTGACTTCATAATAAAAAATAAAATAAAATACTACTAATTTCTATTAATATATACTGTCCCTTGTACTTTAAAATCTCCTTCCTCCAAAGCTCAGATCAAATTTGAATTTAAATTTGCCGCCACAACGCCATCGCGCAGACGTCGAGGATTTCCTTTATTCAGAAGACCGCCAGAACAGCATGTGGAAGAGTATGTCAAGAGGTTTGACAGCATTATGTATTGTAAATATCCTGGTACCAGTGCAGCAAATATCAAAACAGTACAGTAACGATTAACATCAACAATTTTCTAAATAATTATAATGGAGGATCAAAGTATATTAACGTCGAAAGCATATAAGCGTGCTGAGACAAACTTAAGGGATAGACTGAAACCGACCTTTTTGAAAAATTATCCGCATTATCTGGTACCAGGATATAATTTACATAATAATTTTTCTGTGGATGATGTTGACTTGGAGAATGCTGTCGAACAATATCAGGGTTATCCTTACCACTGTGATTTACCACGGCCTTTGTTGCCTCCTGCTAAAGTACCACGGACTGGTAAGCAGCTCATCTGAACAAAATAAAATAATATTAATTTATTATGGTTATTTCTGTTTGTAACATCTATTTGTTAATGTAGTATTAAATAAAGAAGACCCTGCGCTAGAACTTCTTACACTGAAGAATCATATGAATGACGATAATCAAAGACTGAAGCATTATTACCTTAAACACGAGAAGGGTGAGTGTGCAACAATTAATATGTATATTTAATGCTGTTGAATGTATAGATGTATAAATTCAAATTTTTATAGAGTTAGGACAGGCACATAAAAAATCTATAAAATGGCAACAAACAAACAAAGCTGTTACTGCTAAAGTGCCTAAATATGTGGCTGATATAGCTGAAATTATGGACCTGGATCCAGATCCATATTTTGAAGGAGTATGTTGAATTTAAAATATAGGAACGATTACGAGGGAATGAATTTAATTAAGTTGATAGCTTATAATATTACTTTTAGGCTTATAATTGGTATTTTACTGGTGGAACTATGGATCATATACAGAGATACAACAAAAATGTACTACTGTTCCCTTTCATGGGTGAATTAGGTATTATCATTAGAGTAGAAACTTTTTCTCCAATTTAAGGGGCTGATAAACTTATTTAGTTACATTTATAGTTGCTACACCTGTTGTTAATGTTGATGATTTCTTCTGGAAACCAATGCTCCAGAAAGCAGCTAAATGTGATCTTGATGGTCCATTGTTTGAATTAAAACACAATATTAATCCTGATTCATGTAAGTTCCTACAGTGTTAAGTGTATTATAGTAATTGAAAAAATTTCAGAGCTCTATCAATATTTTAGGCACAATTTTGGGTAGATACAAAAATCACTGCAATTTGTATATATTATCTGAACGTAATGAGAAATGGAGTCTGACTGAAATTCATAGGCAAGCATCAAATATCCCATTAGTTAGCACAGATTTAAGTTTACATAATACTGATCAGTATTGTACAGTAAATGCAGAGAGAAACGTGACCCTTTGGGATATAACCAAAATGTAAATATTAATTACGTTCATATTAGAAAATAAAGCCGTCCAAGCACATCTCTATTAAATTATATCTTAATAAATACGTAGAACTATTTATGCTAATCAACTTTATACTTGTAGGAAATATATAAGTAGTAACACTGTAATGCAAACTACTGTAGCAGATGATTTATGGGGGAGAGTAACATTTGAGATGGTGGATCCAAATATTATTTTATTTGTAGATAGATGCTCCCTTCATTATCTTGATATTAGAGTAAGCCTAAAACCACTTTAATTAGATACCTCGTACAGGAATAAAATAAATACAAATCAAATATTTATAGATTCCCTATGATCGGCCAGCATTATCATTGTGTCCAAAACCATTCTTGGAAAAATGCGAAAATATTACATTTGATATCGAAAGTAGACATCATTCTTGTAGATATGTAGGGACTTCTCATAGTGTTTTAATGTGTGACAAACGTTCCCCGAAGCAGTGCGTGCAACAAAAGTGGACTCATCAGTTTAAGAGTCCGCCGCTAACTGGTCAAGTTGTAAACAGGTATTAAATATTTTAAAAGAAATTTTAGGCTACTTAGAAATTAAGATATAAATTTGTCAGAAATGGAGTAATTCTCCTTTGCTTCCAGGGAAGATAAAGAATTTGTTGTTCTGTCTAGTCAAGTACCTACAGAAAGCATAGTAATTTTAAATACTTGGACAAGTGACGAAATTTCGCACTCTTTTCATTTTCCGTACACCCCTCCCCATACTTTGGAAACATTAAAAGAATCTCAACTGCAAGGAATGTGTTTGAATCCATATTTAAGGAACAGGTTCGAATTGTGTAATGTTGGTTCTGTACTTGTAGGAAACGAAGCTGGAAATCTATTCCTGTTTCTTCAGAATTCAGTTGGTATGGATACCATTAATCCACTCCAAGTATAGATTTTACAGATAGACTTTATGGAAATATATGTTTTAGGGGATGTTTTTTACCAATGTATAACACATGACATTGCAATGGAAAAATATTCAGCTATTAATTGTAGATCATACTGCATATTGAATGCTTGGGAAAAAGCTGTGTCTTCACAAGTGAACACAATTGTACCTTTAACTATTTCAGAAAAATCGAACATGCAGTATATTTACAAATGTAGGTTCACGAAATGATCTTAAGTTACAAGTAAGTTAGGGGATACTAATGTGTCAATTTCATAGGTTTCACAAATAAAAAATTGCGACTAAAGTGTAACGACCGTGAGTCGAATAATTACTTCGATCCAAGCTGGAAACAGTCTCTTGAGAAATTAAATTCTTATATGGACATATTGGCACCGGAATTGCTGGCTGTATGGGAAATATGCGAGGAGGTACCATTACCATTGACAGCAGCACCTCATCAGAAGGTTTTAAGCTGGCTAGAATCTGCAGACACTAAAGCTCCGATTTTTTCTCAAGAAGAATTAGAAAATACACAACCGACACCGGTTAATACACAAGAATTGATAAGCGTGTCGCAAGAAGTAGATATAACTGCCTTAGAGGACAGTAATGTGTTGCAAGAGCTGCTTCTACCGAAAGTGAAATCCCATCCGAAAAAGGGAAACGTTCGAAAGAAACAGAAGTTATGATAAATATTAATTTACTTGGAATAATTATTTTTTTACAGAATTGTGGAATAAAATGACGAACCAACTATTTTGGCGTATGAATTACTTGTTTATTTATTTATGAAATGACGAACCAACTGTATTGGCGTACGAATTACTTGTTTATTTATTTATAACAAAAATTGTACAATAATTACATGTAATGTGCAATAGCAGGATGAATGAACATGTTTATGATGGTTCACAAATTTTTCATATTTTACACAATCTTGCATTTTGTACCGCGACTTAACGACCTCGAAGGAAAGAGGGCTTCCACTTTGAAATAAGTACTTTACCGCTTTCCTGCTGCGCTTTGTTTTCTTCCTCCTCCATTTGCATCTGAAATAATTTCGATTAGTTGATATATGTTAAAACGCATTCCATTTGAAAATTAATGCGAGCTGCTTACAAGTAACTTCCTCTGATTTTCTCTGAAAACTTGCAATGGATTATCGTACTGACTGTAATAACTGAGGACTTCTCGTACGTCTTGCACATTTGTCGCTATTATGGCTGAAAAGAATTTATCGCATAGGATTCAAGCAGTACAAACGATCGTATGGTGTGATGTACAATTGTAGAGCAAACTTACTTTTTAGGAATGCAGCTAAATCATACAATGTTGTGTCATCATCGTTACCCATCCATTGGGATAGTCTTAAAGTATTCTCGGGATGGAATTTTGTACTCTTTGCATTCCAATCAACTACTATAACCTGATGAAATTGCATTAATATTTTTCATTAGAATTGCGTAACAACCAAGTTCAAGGCGAAACCAACAATTTATAATATCATAATTTTCATATAACCTTGAGTAGACGACATTTACCTTACTGAGATCACGGTTAAGAGCATCCAAATCTTTAACATGATGCCCATCCACAAAACGCGTTGTATCTCTTACCAATCTGTACATAATATATCCATTAGGATCCAAGATATCCAGAATGGGAAAAACAGTCTGAAAATAGTATTAAATATATGATATGCAATGCAAAATTTCAACAGCAGACAATGTATGCTTACCAGACCCTGCTCTGCTGTGTATACTACAATTTCAAATTGCGGTGGTGCAACAGCTTCTAAAAATTGGTCCACACCAGGCCTCTTTTTAAACCTCCAGCCAGTTTCATACTTGTAACCAATTAGCCAAAATAAGTTATTGCTTTAATTTCAGTTGAAGAAGGCTGGCAAAATTATTTCTTCTGGTTGTAATGATCAAACCAGAGGGAATATTTAGATAGCCTGCTTCAGCAGAGACATCCTATAGTTTCATAGACATTTAACATACCGTCCAATCAGGATGTACAAGGACATCTGTCAGCTCCAGGACCAAAGTGTAAGGGGGTTGAATGTAGGGGTATTTGAGTGGATCTGGAAGCAACTTGTCCCTACTGGGTTCTTGGACCATCTAGAGAATCAAGAGTATATGCATTTATGATCAGATCTCCTATGCAATCATTAGAGACATGGAGAACCCAAAAATGAAGGGTACCCGATGCTCGAAAAATTTCAGATTCCTGGATATATCGGGATTTCCGAGAATAATCCCGAAAATTGTGCTTGGAACCCGTCCTGATCCAACATTTTTGGGTTCTCGCTTACCTCTAGCAACTACTCTCATCCAAATGAATCCACACCTTGGTATAATAATTATATTCCCTCTTAAGCCTTCTGTATACTCTTTCGTACAATGGTAAATTCGAGTACTCGTCTTCTATGATGTTCCCCTGCTCATCATACTGTGTCCTCGACAAGTCATAAATAATATACGATAACCCAAAGGTAAAGAACACACCGAAAAATGCGAAACTATATTTAAGCATTCTATTCGAATGTTCTCTCTTCTCCCTTTCTTCTGCATTTTCTCTCTCTTCTTCCTCTAGCTTTTTACTGTCTAAAGCATCCGGTGCTAGCGACTGAACAGTGCCAACGGTTGATTGTATATTTGTTAAACTACCTGTTATTTTTGGTCGATGAGCTGCACAAAGAAAAAATAGTTAGAATATGATCGTACAAACGATTCACATAACGTAGCAACTATTATAACACTTGATATATTTAATGTTTCACTTTTGAAAAACAAACCATAATAATTTGGGTAAGTTGAGTGACTGAGATAATATTACCGCGACAAATCAAAAGGAACGTTATCGTAAATCATTAAGAATCAAGATAGCGTTTCGCCATGTGTGATAATCATAGTAGTTTCTGGTAAATACCAAGCATGCGGGCACACGCTTTGTCTGTTCGAGGTTATGATCCGACGATTGTACTCACATTCAGTGTTGTAATTATACAATTGCACTGTCTGACAAATGGATACCCGGGTAATCGGCTGCCGAAGTGTGGAGTATATCGCTCCCGTACTTCCATTGTATATTTTATAGAAATGCCGCAGACTTCTTGTCGCGAATGCCATTACTTTAAGCAGGTCATAGGCTTTCTGGCAGGCATACATACGCGAAAAACTCGTGCTCGAATTTTTCGGTATGTTACACTCTGTCGGCATTTCAGGGATGTAGCTTGCCAGCGTTCCTTAAGGTAGTTTCCAATGTTTCTTCCTATGCTACATGCGTACTTGCAACTGCAGTGAAAAAAATATGAAAGTTCGAAAATTCATGCGGGAGTACATTTTAAACTCGCCTCGTACAGTTCCAGCAAATTTAATTTTTACTAAGCTGATCCTTGGGTTTTATCGATTTTTCATCATTTCGTGATTAAGCCTAAGCACCCCTATCATAAAATACCATCCCTCACCTTTAATTTAAGCTGTCGAATGTTTCTAAATTACTACAGGAACACATCCTAAGGGGAACTAGGGATGCGAAGGACGAAGGAAAAAGAAATTGAGGAAGAGGGATGGAAAAGTGAAAGATGAGAATGAAAGGGGGGTCCAGGGACCATCGGTGACCCACATGGATCCTTCAGGGCCCACCAGGGTCCATTGGCTACCTATCTAGGTCCTCCTGGACCTGCCGAAGGACAGGTGTCGAAGGACACCCCCGAATTCCCGAGGGATCCATCGTCCACGGCAGCTCGCGAGGGAATGACAATTTTTGGCAGCGCACCTCTGTGCATGATAGCCATTGATTGATGGCGCTGCGCTGTCATCGATGAATAGAGCGCACCGGTGTCCACGAAAATATCCTGTGACAATCCAAAACAGCATCACAATGGGTTCAATACCATTTGTTTTGCATAGCTGTGGTCCATGAGACGAGGATGCTGTAATCGGTTAACAAAGAGCATGAATGTTTTAGTTAAACTAAAAAATCGTATAATATTTATTTTGCAAGTTCCTCATACGTACCATTAACAATTAATAGTACATTCAACCAGAATGAAAATTTCAATGATATCAATGTTAATGGTCAACGAATCTTCATTGTTAAACAGTTATAATTGATTAACAAATTGCAATATGCTTGCTAAAGGTACCGACACAATTAAGCCAACAATGCGGATGCATGTAAAGCCCGAGGCTAAATCTGTCCGCCATTTGAACGCTGACGTGCAAGTCAAGTAAAGAATACAAAGCTACAGATTAATCCTATTTACCTTTTAAAATCTGTTTAAACTTGGAAATGGAGCCAAAACTCCCTGAAAACATAAGAATATGAAAGAGACTCCATGAAGGAACATTGTGGGTAAAATCCGCTTTCTCGTTTCAAACCTGCGGATTACATCTCATTGTTTTCCCTCAACAAGTTTGCGAAACTTGTTTTAGTGCATTTTGTATCTGTTCCTTTTGTGCTTCTGCGCGGGATCTTGCCTGTGGTGGAATTTAATGAAATGTTCTTAAAAGCGTATCTGCGCTTTTATACAGATCGTTCCAATGTCAGATATTCTGGTTATTTTATTCCCTCAGTTTCGAATCTAACTTTTTAAGACACGCTGCACGCTTAATCGTATATAGAAACTCCGAGGTCAGAGGTATCTCTAGAATAAGTTACAGGAGAGTGCTGCGAGCTAAATAATGCTCTAGTTCACCCTATTTTTGTGTCTGCATTTTTACTGTAGCTCTTTCAAAATTCAAAAGCCACGCGCGCAACTGCATTTGCAAATTTTATGAACACACAGTTTACCCGGTGTGCGAATAAAAATTTGGAAAAGGGGGCAACGAACTCGGAAAGGTTATGGAACTATGGTCCTACCTCGAGACGTTCACCCGGGCCATTGTTAAGTAATAATCGTTGAATCGGGGGAAACGTGGGCGCGACTGCGAGCCGTCGAAGCTCTTTCCGGTTTAATCAACTTCAGGAAGTTTGCTAGTAGCGGCAGTTGTCGGGGTCAGTATATGCATACTATACTAGCCAGGGGAATTTTGTGGACGTCGCGCGGTCAGCCGCTATAATATTAATAGCTCGGGTATGAAATTTGCTTAATCATGACTAACGGGATGACCCAATGGAATGACAATAATTTGCCGGTGTTCACTCGCCGCGTCAATCTCGAGTAACGATCGCAACGAAATTGGGACCACTGTGGCGAAATGACGTTGAACCGTCACGGGCTCGCGTTATCAACCGAAATATTAACCGTCAAAACAATTTCTCTTCCCGATTCTTCGTAAATTCCACTCCCCCTTTGCTTCCCTCACTTCTTCCATATTTTCTGCAAACGCGTTGCAGTTAAAGTATCAAGGTTTAATAGCGCCACCGCGACTTCGCGTTGACACAGATTTACTATTATGCGTGTTCATACATAAAAATTGCAATCTCGAAACAAACCAAAACTGGACGAATCTGGTGTGCAGCCGGGGATAACTTATGACAATGCACGCAATCTCCGCGTCCTGGATTAACACGTATCCGACGTGACTAAAATTAGTTCACCGAAAATCACCGACAATCACATGACTAAAGCTAGTCAATTAGTCACTTTAAATCGTAATGAATTTACCGCTTGCCATGCAATATCGAGTCGGACTCGTGACGATGATTTCCAATAAAATCTGCTAGGTACGAACGCTATTCTTTTCTCTCCTGTCGAAATAAAATTCTGTTCTTGCGTGATCAATATTTCACGAACGAAGTATAGTACCCTTTTATTTTTTTAAAAGAATTTTAAAAGAAGGGCTTAAGGGAGGCTGATTGGGGCGTTGAATTTTCCCGGAATTCGCCAGGGGAACGTTTACATTTTTGCGCCGGCGATCCGAAGACCGTGCACGGGGGATGAACCCGTCGCTTGTGTCAGCTGCTGTTAGGACCGTAATGAGAGGTGCCATAACGTTAACGGGCGAACGCATACGTTCGAGCAATTACGTCGCTCCGACTAATTTCTGTCCCTGGGCAAACTTGAGGAATTCCGGGCTGCGAATACACGCGTAACCGGGGGCTGGGAGAGGCTGCGAAAGGGGTTGACCATTTCATCGTCCACCCCCGCAGACGTCCCAGCGGCCCGGTGTGCGAAAAACCTACAAACACGCGCCCTTTACTGCGCCCGGGGTGCGAACGCGGCCGAGAGGGTTGTTTGTCAAGAGAATTTTCACCGGTGAACACGCCCGGCAACGGGTATTACGGGCTGGATTAATTCCTAACAAAAATATGTGAAATATTTTCGCGGAACCGGATGGCTCCGCACACGCACACGCGCAAAAACGCCGCAACGCGTCGTTTGTCTGACGGCTGGACCCTGTTGTGTTTTGCTTTCGGATTGCGCGGCAAGGTTTTCGCGACAAATTGCCTTCGGGTAAAGACCCGCCTGCGTCCACGGACGTTCTTTCGAAAGAATTTTTACCCTCCAAACGAGAACAACCCTCTATTGTTAGGGGAAGGTGCAGCAAGATGAGAACGCCGAGGAAAATGCCTCTGGAACGCTACTGTGCTGCGAATAATTGAGCCGTTCACGGACAAAATCAACTTTTTCTGAACTTTTTCCATTTACCCTTTAAGTGGCACAGTATTTACCCTGATTAGCAAGCGTCTAGGATCTTCCTAAAATTCTTTATCAATTTTCCCAGATACCTTAGAAGGTATATAATTTAAGACTAAATAATCCAAATGTTTCATGAAGTTAAAGAAATTTGATGAAATTTTTTGGGTTCACGAGAGACCCCAGTATACCACTCAAGGGTTAAAATAAATTTCTCTGGTAACTGTTTAATCTCATTAAATGGCAAAAATTGAAAGAACTTTTAAAGACGAGTAATTTGTTCTTCATCGACACACTGCCTCGTACTTTAGAAACTCGCGTGTCCAATAAATTCACGAAGGTGTACAGTTTACAGTTCGCGAAGGCGCGAGAGTAAACTCGGAATGAACGAAACACGTTCTTCGTTGCATAACAGGTTAAGAAAATTAGTCTGAAGGAGATATAGCTGGTCGTTGGAGAATATCGAGGCGCAAACGGGTTAAGTAAGTATGAAGATCGCTCGAGGAGGATTAAAGTCGTCGAAAGAAATCGGCGAAAGGAAACGCGAGGCACGCGAACGTACAATGTAAATCCGTCGGTTAAGAGCCGCCTGGTCTTAAACGGGCGATCGACCGCTTCGAAATGTAAATCGTCGTCGATTCACTTCTCGAGAAATGAATCGGGAAGAGGAACTCGGGCTGTCCCGTGAATAGAACGTCGCCAGGAACTTGAATGACACGACTATTCCGGGCTCCGAGGAGAAATTCCGTTTGGAAATCTTTCGACGCGGCCGGCTGTGTACAAACCCGTGCAAATAGCACAGCCCCGAGACACAAGTATCGCCGGGAATCACGGTTTTTCCATTTGCAACCGACATTTATAGACGCCGACAATAAGAGACGCCGCGAAAGCTGATGCAAAGTTTCGAAAACCAACCGTAAATGCGAGCAAACAACGCCATTCGAACTCTCCTGAAAGAAAATTGCACTCCGGGCACTTTGCAACAAAATTGTCAACGCACTCAAGTTTTGCGAAATAAACGGAGGTTGATATAATATGCAACTATTTTCTTCACGATCGAATAGGGTGTTATTTTATTTGACAACCTTTTTACCGGCAATTTTTTAACAGTCTTTTAAAAAGGAAAGAGAATGAATTTTTCAGAAGCGACAGAGTTACGTTTATAATTCCAGAAATTTTCTAGATCTCAGAAATTCCAGAAAATCGTTAGTCATTTACTCAGTTTTTGGCGAATTGATTAAATGAACGGCTGCTGCATTAGGAATTACAGAAAGATTAAGAAGAAGCACCTTTAACACTAGATTTACGGGGCCCGTCAAAATGACGGGTTCTAATATTTTGAATTTAATATTATTAAGATTCTAAGGATGCATACATGAGAAATTATTTAGCAAATTTATTTCTTCGGGTATATATTATTTTTAAAATATTGCTGAAAATGTGGGTACCACGTTCTTGTTATTTTTATGAAGTAATGCAAAATAGTCGCTTTTAGTGCTCAGTAAGCCTAGTGTTAAGTACATATTTTCAAAAATTGAAAAATAAAGCAGTGAATTATGCTGTTATAAGAGTCGTCCGAGGGTTAAGAATTTCTCTTACAATTTGATTCGCTCTTTGCAATGAATACTGACTCCGGGGTGCCAGAAAAATTCGAACCGAATGGCGGCGACGATCACGGGCCAAGTTTCTCGGTGGAACTTCGGAATACAAGCGTCGAAAATAAACGACTCCAACCCGTTGAAGGGGGTGGGGGGCGTAGCCGGAAAAGGTCGGTGCGGGGGTGGAAGTCTGGGCAGCCGCGAAAGGGAGCATTTGGCGTAATCGAAGTATCGCGTGCGCCGGTTCCCGCGAAACGATAATTCCATTACGCGAGAGAACAAACGTAGCAACATACGTACCGCGGAGTACAGGACATTTTTATCGGGAACGATCTGATATTTTCGTCGATCACCGGGGGCTGCCCGCCGTCGCTGTGAAAGCGTGTGTGCGTGAGATACGCGAGTAAATTCTCGCTCGCGTGGGAAAGCAACGTTCCGAGCCGCATAAATATAAAACTGGAGGCTTGCGACGCGCGGCTCCGTGTAATGGAGGCTTCGCGATCGACGCCGTTTGCAAACTATTAATTCGCCAACGTCGCTGCTGCCCGAACTTTTTCACCCAGGGTAATTCGATGCGCGAAACAGCGAGAGAGAGAGAGAGAGAGAGAGAGAGAGAGACCCCTCGAGCGCACCCACGTCGAATCAACGGCTCGTTATTATGATTCCCCGGTTTTTGACACAAAAACCAAGCCCTCGGCTGAACTTTCTTAATCTGAAGTAAACCAAAGCGCGGATAATACGCCTCCTCCGGCCATTCGGCGAGTTTAATAATCTAACTTTTCGCGCCACTTCGCGCCCCACTTTTTCAACCTAAAAATTGCTTTTCGCCCCCCGTCGGCGCCGTATTTACACGTCCTCGCGTGTGTCCCTCTTCCCGACAAGCTTTTCATTATAATTTGCTGGGGTCCTCATCAATTGTCTCGCGGAGACAGAACGAAAAGTAGATTCGACCCTCGACTCGAGAGCCGAAGAAACTTTCCGACGGAGTCTGGTTAGGGTAACTTGGGAAATGATGGCCCACTTTTATTCAAAATCGTCTGTACATTGTTAATTTAATCGACAACTAACATGTAACATGTATATCTGCATCCAATGCCAACTCAAATAAGAGAATGATCATAGACTCTTTTCGTAAAAAGAAATTGTGACCATGGTTCTGGTTGTTCGTAAATGGATATTCAAAAAATTAGGGTCGAATGGCATCTTTTCAGTCAAGGGTTACTATAAAAACTCCTTGGAGTAGGCTAGTTCCGTAAACGGTTAGGTTTCATTGTTCCGTGTGTCGCTCCGAAATTGTGGAGGCCGTAACGGCGCACACCCTGTAGAACTGTCCCTTCGCAAGAATTTGCGGCAAGCTTTATGATTCGTAAAATAGCGGCCACCTAATTTACCCTTACGACCGTGTGGTTGCCTTTTGCGTCGACGGTCTAATGATTTCGCGCGAAGAGAGGCCGCGTTGCATTGTGCAACCGAAACCGCAGCCGCACAATGTATGACGATGACCATCAAACTGGGAATAAAGGTGGTCTAAAAGAGGGGGAGAGCGAGAGAGAGAGAGAGAGAGAGAGAGAGAGAGAGAGCGAGAGAGAGAGAGAGTAAGAGAGCTTTAAAGGTAGCCTGCGAAGGAGGCATTGGTTGCGCAACGTCGTCGATTTCGAGGTTTCACCGGAGCTAGGCGTGACTGTTTCAGACTGTCAAAAAATCGTCTATTCTCGTCCGAGAAATACTTTAAGGCAAGTTTACGAGACTCGTAGTTATCGTTGGAAACTAGGTAAACTCCGGCTCGCGTTGAAATTGATGGAGAAATGGGAAAAGAATAATTGAAACTTTTATCTAGAAAACTAGCTAAACGAAATTTCCGCGGATTGCAAATATACCGAGTCTTAGTAAGCGTATAACTTTCACAAAAATTGGTTCCAGAGAACACTGTGTGGTCCAAAGGAAACCTGGCGTTACTCAAAATCTTGTTACCTTCAATTATACAATTTGCTATGAGAAAATTTTGGTAGATTCGGGTTATTCTATCGCTGGGTGGCGCGTTTTTCACTCGACGTGCAATAAAATGGCAACGAAAAATCGTACATCAATTTTTCAGGCGTGGTTGTGAAGGGAAAGCTTCCCTGTGTAAAAGCGCTTGAAAATGGATCGGGAAAAAATTGTTTGAATTTCTAAAATGCTTCCGACAAAGAGGAACTTCAGTTTTTTATCTGTAAAAAGGTATGTATGTAAAAGGTACCTCGGAAAAATATCATAGAATTGAGTGGCGCGAGAGCAAAGGTTTCGGCTCTTTGCAATGGGTCCAGGATTCTTTTCCAATTACTGAACACTAATATTACACGAAAATCACAGGAGGACTTGACTAGGGAGAAGAACGAAGTAGAGCGGAGTAGAGGGAAAGAGGGGACACGGACAATTGATATTAGCCGAGCGTGGATTAAGTAATTTTACAGGTTCGGGCTGTTGTTGCAGCCGCGGGAATATACGGTCCACAATTCATCCGTTTGAAAGGATAACATTTTACTAAAACCGATCCGTTAACAAAGCCGGGCGGGCCGCGCGCCCGATAAATTATAGCGTAATATTGGAATGCGCGGTGCCGGGGAACAATGAGAAAGGATCACATTGCAATAACGCCCGGTTTGAATAAGTTTCGCGCGAGATAGGCGAGCTCGCAAACGCGAATTCACGCAAGACTTACGCGCGCCAAGAGAGAGAAAATACTACACAGCGAAAGCATCGCGAAATCGCGAGAGCGCGAGCAGGATCGCGGAGCGTGCACCGCGAGCGCAGCTTTTGTCGGCGCTCGAAGCGGCGCGGCGGCGTCGGCGGCGGCGGCGGCGGCGGCTACGAAACGAAAGAATGAAATTCGCACTGGCCTGAATGGCATTGTCCGCAAGAGCACTGTAATCGATCGTTGCTCGATGAATGCCATTCGAGGAGGCTAGGGAGGAGAGGAGGAATCGAACGGCCGGAGGAGATAGGGTGCGTGCACCGACAGATACGCGGACCCGATTTTTATTACCAGACCCGACGCCCGCGCGCTTCGACGAGCTTTGTAATCCAGACGATCTATATGAAATCTCTCGGCCACCTTTATCCGTCGCATAAAGCGCCAGACAATCGTTTAACGTCGCCAGCATGCCGGCGAGAACTCCCTTCGCACTTTTGCGTCGCGACGCTCGAGGAGGTATTCAGAACAGCTTTTTAAAAACTGCTAATTGTTTGAGCTTTTTTTTTGAGGTTTAAGGACCAGTCTACTAACTAATGTGGAATAAAATGTTTGAAAAAATTGTACTTCCAATTTCCACAGTAATGGATGATATTACGCTACACACACGCGGTGTTTCGAACAAAAAGCACCATACGCCAACATCCAGATTAAATTACAACGCTAATCTCCGTCGAACTTTTTCCTTGCGGTCGTGTCGCTCGTTGGCCAGCCACGAGAATAAATCTGCGCTGGCCCCGGGGCGATAAAAAAATTTGATTACATTTTATGCTCAATAAAAGCTGTTCAGCATGGTCGCGAGATCGGTAACGAACGCGATATAATTTCTTGGCTAAACGCGTGTCCCGGTGCCACGATAAATTTCGCGCGGCTCGAACAATGCTCCCATCCCGTTGTCAACGGGGTGGGTATCTATTCTTCGATTGGTTGGCTCGCGGTCTAACGTTTAAATTATTGCTGCGGGGGATGAGCAAGGGTATTGTTCGATCGGGACGAGCAGACGTGTGTCTCCTGGCCGCAAGAATAAAGTCGCATTGTCTAACCGAAACGGGAGTAAGACACCATTCGTCCTGCCGCGGAACAGTGAACGATGATGGACCATTAGTCACCGTTTCTCGGCGGAAAATCTCGGCTTAAAAATCCCTGGCCGCGGGTAAACCGATAAAAACGACTTGAAAATCTGACACTGGCCATCCCTCTTCCGCCAACGATCCATCCCGCCGAAATCCTTTTAATTAATAACACGAAACTTCGGCCGGAAAAGAAGAGGATCGCTGACAGAACCAGTCGAAGACACTGAAATCGAAGCCCACGTGGTGTACAATTTTTCAAACGAAGCAATAGCGATTTCGGTCACGTTCGAAGCAGGATCACGTACGGTAATCCGTCACAACCACCCGTCATTATCCATGCAAATGTTTGAAATATATGACAATTAATTTTGCCCACACGACGGCGGAAGTGTGCTCTGAATGCGTTGATGGATGGACGGACGGACGAAATGCGGGATTAGGGTTGCTGGAAAGTCGCTGGGTGGTTCATCATTACTGCAAAATTTTATAATAGAAATTACTAGACAGGAAAATAGAATTTGTCTATCTCAATTACAAGAAACAGGAACCAAGTAGATTCTCCTTTTTTAATAACTTCGATAAGCTAGAAATAACACATGGATGTTCTTAAATTCTTTGTAATTGCACCTATTAATGTTTGTTATATATCCAGAATCTGACAATTACAGATGGATCAGAATTTATTCACAGGAATTATGTTTTATTCTACTCAGATTTTAATGTGTACAATTGGTATTTCTTTGTGACGAAAATTGAAGCGTAAAATTGAACGCGTCTAGAAACTAGTGACTAAAAATTAATATTTGTGTAAAAGTACTGTCTTGAGTTCAAATCTTTGGCCACTTGTGGATTTTTTTTTTCGTCTGATATTATTATAAATTGATATTTGTCTGGTCATTACTATGATCCTGCTGACACAGATTCGAGCAAAGTATTATTCGGGACATTAAGTTATCCGGAACAACGTCTGTTGGTCTGTTAGTGGTCGAAAAGTAACCTCGCCTCAGAAATAGGATCATTATTTCTTCTTTATTAGCAATCATTCTTCCAGGATCCGCCACCTGACGTCCCTGACAAGAAAACGTATATCAAAGACGAAAATATGCTCGTTTCTCACCCGGGGCATTGTTAGACAGGCTTAATACGCTAGTAAAACATTCGGACGGGAACGCGCAGTGTTGGTCCATATTAAATTCTTAGCGGGTACCGCGTGTCGGCCTTGATGTCCTTCATTAATCAATGCATTGTGGCTGACTCAGTAAGTGGGATCCAAATGTTTCGACACCGGCCTCCCTTTTTTTTCTTCTTCTTCTTTCCTCCTTCCTTTCTTTCTCTCCTCCTTCTACCGATCCTCATCCTCCGCCTTCTTCCTCTTCTTCTTCCCTCGTCCTTCTTTTCTTTTCTCTCGGCTTCTTTGTTTAGTTCGTTTTTCGTCGGGCTGGGCCCACCGGCTCCGACCACTGTGTACAATTGCGCCAACAACCGTGAGCCAAGGCGGTCGTTCCGTACACACCATCGCGGTGTATTACCGCCACGGTACATTGTAACTTATGGGATCCCATTATATGTAAAGCAGGACGCGTCGGGTCAACCATATTGGCCGGCCCTCCTATTTGTTTGACCTCATTGGAGAGCACAGCGTTTCTCGATCGGTGGCTAAGTGAATTGAGAGGCGATGCCTGACGAATTGACTTCGCGCTGCAATTATGCGAGAAAGTGGTCCCGCGCTCTCGTCTTTCTGCAATCATTTTACCGCACGCCAGGCAAGACCGCTCGACACCAAATAAAAAGAAATTACCTAGGCTGATACAGTGAATTATCACTACTAATTTACTGTTTTTTATTTGGGAAAAAACGTAGAGAGAGTAATTTTATTTTGTATGAAATTTCAGAAAATTATTGTTAAATCATCATCCTCTGTACATTTTTACACAATTCTCCAGGGAGACATCTGCATTAACACTAGGTTCACGGAGCACTAAAAGCGACTATTCTTCATTACTTCATAAAAATAAATTTGCTAAATAATTTCTTATGTATGCATCCTTAGAATCTTAATAATAGTAAATTAAAAATATTAGAACCCGTCATTTTGACGGGTTCCGTAAATCTAGTGTTAAGAAAAACATTCATTGAAATTTTTTCTCGATAAATTACTTAAGTAATCATTTCTTCTATTACAATGTAAGAAATAAGGTTAAAAATTTGCTTCGTTGTTCGGCTAGCTAAATAAGGAAACGATCTAGAGAAAAATCATCTTCATATGCTAATGAACATGCTGCGTTCCTTTCAAGCATATTTTCAACTTCAAACGAGATTACTTTTAGCACCCGGTCATTAAAATTACAATAAAATTACGACAACTTGCAAAGCAGATACAATCTCTACTGTTTCGTACTTTCAAGCGAAGATTGTTGCTTAGCTACGAACGCATAAAATAGTCCTATCGAATAAGAAGCAGACTCATGGCGCTAATTGGTTACTTCGTTAGTCGCGTGAATCTAGTTTCTGCTTTCGAACGAAAGCACCTTGAGATTAATTAATTCACAGAGTTACAATCCAACTGCGGGACACTTACAGGTAGATTTATCCTTACCAGAAAACAAAATATTTAATTTATACATTTTTCATATTATTAACCGTTAGTGTTGCGGACATGATGCATCAGCAACATCAACTGCGAAAGCTTCAATTCTTGAAAACCCATAAATTTACTTCCTTTAATTCCCTCCGATGGTTCGCTTTAATCTAATAAAAATACGGTTATTATCGCTATTAATCAATTTAATTCTTGAATAAAATATGTCTTTCGTGATAATTCATTATAAAAGAGGACATCCTGTTCTATAGAGTAAGAAAAGTAGGGAGGAATCGATGACGCAGTTCGGCCGGACGCTAAGAGATGTCGGTACGAGTCCGTTTCCTCGCTGGTTCGAAAAGAATGGATTTCCAAAGGTGGAAATAAAATTTTTAAAAATTTCGTACCGTCGTGAAGAATATTTTTAGCGACATTTTATTGCACACGCCACGAGAGCGTTAACCTGGATTTTCATTCGCCAGTAAACGGCGAATAGCTGCAATTTAATGCAACGCCGATCGACGCTAGGGCCAGACATATTTTTTATTCCCCATCTGGTATTTGCGAACGCGGAGAAAGGTAGCAAGTGGTCGGCTGTTTCAAGAATAGGTACGCGCACAGCACGCCAACTGACCATTATGCAGATTTCTAATGATTAGATATATCGGTCGTTTGGCAGTGAAACGAATGCAATGCACCCTTGTAGGATCCACTGGCTGCCCCGATCGTTCCATCATCGCTTCCTTAATTTGTTATCTTGACTAACGACCCCTTGCCTAGCGAACCGTGCTCGGAGAGATTGCCTCTTATCATCGGGAACGGCTAAACTATTCCTCAAACAAGTGAAACAAGTCATACCGCTGAGACAAGTCGTACATTTTGCTTGGACTAAAGATTCGAATCTCGTCGCTGAACCTGCGATGAAAACTGACCAGTTTCCTCGTCTAACGGATTTAATCCCATCAATAACGACGTACAGTAAAACCTTCGTTCTGTGAACTAATTAGATCCCCAATTGGCGACAAAAATGTTCACACAAGAGAATTTCCATCTAATAAAACAGTAAGCATTTGGCACCAGGATTACATGTAACAAGATTTTCTATGTTTCCCATTGGTATTGTCTAAATTCATGAAAAATAGAACTGTATTTGTAGAAAATTTTGTATGCACTACATAGTCTATTAGAATACATTACATACATATTCGTAATAGAATTTAAAATATACATTATATATCACCATGAACATGGTAAGTGTCCACATACTTTTGAGTCTCAGTGTACATTTTCAGATACAATAAAGTACATTATTATAAAGTGACTGAGCGTCCACGTATTCTAGCACTTACATTGTCTTCTACAGAGACGGTTCTACAAAAATTAACCGTGTGAAAATAAAATTGCATTACCATGAGTACATAGGACATTTATAGAACAGAAATGAAATTTTTTAATTTTGTCACTAGCAGTGTTTTCTGCAAGGAGCGTAGGAAAATTTCGGTCATGCAAAATGTGTAAATAAGTGTGTAGTTACTTACGGCTGAGGATGTACGTATTTTAGCTGTTTCCGCGCGCAATTAGGTTCTTAATTTTATTAAACGTTCGGGGGTGATGGAGGATGGCGTATCCGCACAATGGAGCCCGCTATCAGGGGTTTCGCGTTTGATGGTATCTATATTATTAATGTTCCCATCTGCTTTCGCGCGGAGACGAATCCTTGTCTTACGTTTCGCTTCTATTGCGATTAGATTCGCTCCGTCTAGGAAGAGAGGCTGTCTAGCCTGTGGAAGCGCAGCCCGTGGTGGATAATCAACGACGCCGCTCGTTGAAATTATTTTATTATTTAGCGTGCCCGGCGCGCGGAACGGGGCGGCACCTTCGCAAGTGTTGCAGGGGCCGCGGGGATTATTTATTAGCAACGAAAGAAAACGTTTCGCGACGCCTTTGCCGACGCCCCGCGAAAGAAAAAACAAAAAGGAACCCGTCGTCTGTCGAATATTAAAACGCCCTTAAATATTCATGAATGTCTTATTTCTCGGGGGTCCCCGTATCGATATTTTACGGCGAACCGGTTGCCCGGCCGGGGATAGTCGTGAACAACATAACCGCGGCGCAAGATCAAATAATTGTACCGCATTCTTGCTCTCTAGAAACGATCCGGTGTTACGTCCCGACGTGAACACCAAACCCATACCGTGTTCACCCTTTCGCGACCAACGGAACACGTGTGCAACTTTCCAAAAAAAAAAGTCTAAAACAAACGACAAAGAACAACTCAATACGTTCGACGGCATCTGGTATTTTTCTTCGTGAGTACTTCCATGGTACTTCACAAGTTACTCCAAGTTCTTCATACGTAAGCACACTGCAACACTACTTGAAAAGTAGCTGTGTACATACTTGTATTCGTTTGCAAAAACTTGTTGCAATTACTTGGTCAAATTGTGCAAAGAATTTGAAGCTTTCTATTTGAACGATAAGTGAACACATGCTGATACGAGTCGTTGTACATTTTCAAGAATTTTTTGCAGATAAACTTTGCAAGTAAATCGATTTATTGTTCGTTATAGTTAACACGTATCTATTGCAAGTTGTATCCAAATATTTTCAGCTAAATTCAGGCATTCCTTTTCTGTATACCAGAGCTGTTCAGCGTCTGCCCGTACGGGCACGAAGCCACGCCCGTGCGGGCAAGGCAACATGTATTTGTCACACGCATTGTCACAGCTACGTGACCAACTACGGCTCATCCCCACTCCGCTGAGTCACTTGCCCGTAGCTTTGCCCGTAACTGTGCCCGCGGGCATCGGCGGGCGCCCGTGCCCGCTAATGGGCATGTCGAGCAGCTCTGCTGTACACCTACTTATTAAAACGTGCACCTAACGCAAACTTCTTTTAGCGTTGCGATCGACCCGAATGTCGCGCGGACTATTTACATAAAGTAATTATAGGGCCCGTAATTATCGCGATGTAGAGACGATGTTACCGGTGTTCGCTGCCGAATAGTCGCAGTGATTCTTAAAGCTTCCTACCGGGACGCCGACTTTTTTATTAGATTATGTCCCTCGATATAGCAATGCCAGTTGAGCCCTGCATTAGCATATTTCAGACTGTATAATTTATGCACCCATTACATCACCGGGAGGGAGAAACCGGCGGAGTCGTCGCGAAAGGGGTTGGACGTTATATTGAGCCTGAAGGAGAAGATGGCCTCCGTGTATCCACTCGTAAAGTCCCGTTTATTGATTTTCTCTGTCAATAAAACACGCGGCCAGGAACACTTCGAACTGATTTCCCCAGGATTCAACTTGACCCTCCTTAAATGAAAATGAAAATTACAGGGGCCGGGTTGGACTTGCAGTGGCGGCACACTGTCTAACATTTTTCGAACGAAATTAGCTTTTCATAAAAATTTTTGGAGGTACTAAAAATTTCTATTGAATTTTATAAGCCGTAATAACAAGCGTGAATTTTTAATATCCGAAAAATTAAGTACAAATCCGTAGAAATTTTATTATGTTACGTAGTACATTGAAGAACATGTACAAAAATTTTCAGCATAAAAATTGATGTTTTAGTAGGGTATCATAATTACATAACCGAACAATCTTTTATTTTTAGATTAGCAAACTAGTGAAACTGATTTTGGATGTAGATCATGTCAAAAATGAAAAGTGAAACGTTTTATAATAAAATACTGACTATTGTGTTCAAGCCTTTTTTGAAAATCTCGAAAAGTGTAAACGCTCAATATTACAATTAAGTCCTCTAAAACAATGTGTTTGTTAAATGTTGATACTTGCACTAAAATATTCTTGGAATATTAATCTATAGACACACTCGATAAAAATGTCGCCTTTTCCCATAAGTTTCCTCATCAAATATGACGTCCAGTTTTGGTACTGTTTTTATTATTTCAGTGTTCGAAACAGTTCTTCGTTCTCTTGCAAATAATTTGAACCTGAATCCTCGAGTTATTACTAGATTATATGTATCTTGTATTGATGCTGTATTGACGCTTGCAATTGCTACCACATATCTTGTGTTAATTCCTATCAATAGACTATGAATTATGCCTCGAGCAAGGTTCCAGCCATTGACATTAGAGGAGATAAACTTTGACAATGTTGCCGACGATATTAATTGGCTAGGAGTTGCAAATCGTGTCCAATCAATTCTCCAATATTTTTTCGAGATAGCTGACGCAACATAGGTCCGAGGGCCGCGCATTGTAGCAGTTAATTAGGTCCGCGGGCCGGCCGGGGAACGTCAGATTCCAGGTGTCTGCATTCCGACGATCGCATTATCGTCCCGATAATAATAGTAATTAAGCTGTTTCCAGCAGTTCGTAATAATGCTCGGCGCCTAATACGCGTTCCTAATCCTCCGGCGTGGCGTAGCATATGGTCGGACAAGCTCGCTGTCGCCGTGAAAACTATCTCTCCCTCTTTCTCTCATATTCTCTCCGCAGCTCACTTACGGCTTTAAATTCGCCATCAAAGTATGTTACGCTCGTACACCATTTACAGCTCGTAGCGGATATTTCGCGAGGGCTATATTATCGATCAGTCATCCCCGTAGGCCGGGCCGAGGGGTGAAACTTCAATTTATGGGGCCCCCTACGCGTGGACGCGGGCCTCCATCCGCTTCCCGTATCATTTCAGTCCGTTCCTACCGGCGGCAGTGGCGGCTGCAAAAATATCCGCGACGCCTCCGCTCCGAACGCATAATAACAGGCGAATTTACCCCCCGAGGAGCATTCCGCTCTCGACGATTACGTTATTTCCGATGGAACACGCTTCCCGCTCGATATCTTCATTCCGCGGCGTCCGCGACTCGCCTTTTCTCAACACCGTGAAATAAGATTGAAATCGCGGGATCGCGGGGCACGCAATCCTAGTCGCATTGATATGCTCGTACGCCTCGCTTCGAGCTTCTGCCAGCTTTCTGCAAATTTCTCTGGCCGAGCGCCGATGTTTAGAACGCGTTCCATGTGAAACAGCGTCTTTCAGTCGAATGGAGACTCCGGGGAGTCACTTAAAGTACCATACTGTCACTCGAAACGATTTTTACGTTACTAAGATTATCGGTGTTTAACAAACCCGCTGAAAAGTTGTATGCAGCATGAGCAAATGCAGTGAATTAGTTATTTATCAGTCGTTATCGAGTTATCTTGTATGCAAATTTAACAAATACAGTGAATTCTCGATATTTGTCAACAACACGGGTCTTGCCAGCGACATATATCGTCCAGGAGACATACCACAAGCCGTGTCCTTGGCGTCCGAGGCCTCTCGAGCATCGTGGCCCCTCACGGGGTATACCCCGCGGTGGTGGGGATAATTCCGCGACGTTTATCATCCAGGCCTTGGCGACATATACAGAGAAATCGTTGTATAGCTTCGAGAAAAAAGCGTTTAAAGTTTTTTGTCCGTTACTATCACTGACTTTGATCTCATTCCAATGAATTTCAGTACAATAAAATTTTGGGAAAGCATTTTTAAGGTCCGAAAGTAAATCGATATTGTGAGCTAGTCGCACGGAGAGTCTCCTTTTAATGTCGCAGCGTGCGCAGGATGCCCAGTCCTGTCTTTGAGTCTTTTGTGCGGGTACTTACGGGGATCGGCGTAAAATGAGCAGCTGGGTCGGAGCAGGGTATGCCGGTACGTTATCCGGAGGCCTGTAATGGTCCACGGGTGGTTTTGGGCACCGGCCAACCATACTTATTTCGCGGGGATCGAGCAGCGGCAGCAGCAGTAGCAGCCGCGTGAATGCAGAATGTGTCGGTGGGCGTGTGACTGCTGGTCCGGCCGGCTTTATTAGCTAATGGTGTACCGGTCGCCTATGAATGTTACCCCGACATCAGAAGAATTGCTAATGAGCCCGGGCACGTAACCGAGACAAGCCGCGCGAACTCCTTGAAATTCAGCTGACTACTGTTCTTGGGTCACCGCGTCTAAAGCCGCGATCTGCATTTTTGAACGTCTTGAGGGTTGCCGAGCGGATGCACACGCGTCCGTATCGCCCGGCGTGCAAGATCGTTTAAGATTAAGGTCGCGTATTAATATTCTCGAGTGGCAGAATTTCAGCCTTTCCTCGCATCTAATATTCCTAAGCGAACGATCTCGAGATCAGCGTCAATTTCGTCTTGCCGCCGAGGCGAAGAGACCCGCGCGTTGCTGAACTTCCCTCTTGGATGCAAAACCATCCCGCATGCTTTCGCGACCGTCTGGATTTTCGAAATTCATACACACGATCCGACGACGCGGAACATGTTGTCTCTGAAAATATTTTCTCGCCCGTAAAAGATTGTCTTCGACGACCGGGGATCCTGTTTCGGCCTGATCCTTGCAAACTGTTTACTCTGGGAAGCGTTCGCTCTGCATGCTCGCGAGGATTTTTCGTCGAAATAATTAGACTGGATTTAAAGGGCTTCTCTTGTTTGACCGGTTGCAAAAATCGTTTGTTTCAAGTTGTCTTACCATTTTCTTACGAAGCGTTACCTGATTGCGGATTTTTATGCGAGATGAAAATTTGTTTGTATGCGTTCCAAGATACAGGAGCTACTTAGACAATTCTTTTCTTGATCATTTAACCCTTTGCACTCGGCGCTATTTTCATTCTAAAACTAAATTTTTCTTCCGTCTTTGAATATTTTCATTTCATTCATACGAAACTGATCCGATTTCCACATATAATATTTAAATGTTTAGTGATCTATTAAATACAAATTTTGTAATGTAACAAATATTTTGTAATACTTTTTGCAATTTCTTTGAAATAATGCCACAATAATTTCTAGTGGTGCTTCAGAGTCACCACTCGAGTGCAAAGGGTTAATAGAAATGACGACAATGCAGCAGTACTTTTAAATTCTTCGCTAAAATGCATAAAATCCGTAGTCTATGTATAAGCGTTTAGGAAAAACCCGATTTTGTATCTATACTTCTTCTCGTAGTTTGAGTAGTTCATGGAAAATTGAGTTACTACCTTCAACCACAAAATCAATTATTTCCTCGTTTATTTTTTGAACAAAATAATTGTTTGAAGATCCACGATGTACCGAGTCGCAGGTCTCGTTAATCGAGATTCGATCGCAGTGCCCCTAATCGCGAATCTCTTATCTGGATTCGTTCAGAGATTTACCTGATTCTTTGGCGACATTAGAAAGATGTTCGGCTGGCTATTGTTCGCGGTTCTATTCATAAATTAATCGATGATTAGAACAGTCGATGTTTCGGAATGAACGCGCGCAGGGAGATAACTCAGCCATGTAGGTTAGCCGACCGGTAGATTTAGATAATATCGTAATTTTCATGAGCATCTCCTCTCGCCAATGAACCGCTATTGTTATATCTTGCACCTGCACTGCGCCCTGGCATATGCACCGTTCGTCGCATGCACCGAACGATATTGGTCGAGCACTTTTATGGGCTATCCGTTGCGAGCTTTACGATCGAATCCAACGATCGGAGATAACCGGTGCGGAAGGGTGCTGACAATGACACTGGCCAACCTCCTCTCGCTAATTTATTTAATTTCAACCCCCCCCCCCCCCCCACCTCGGATGACGTAGTTAATAAAAGGGTCCTTGAATAAGGATCTTCGTAGTTACTTCGGAAGCTTGACCTTAGCCCCCTGAATCAATTGCAAATTGATTCACCGCGGACCATCCAGATTTTCTTCAAATTGATCTGTGCAACTACGGTGAGAAAGATCATTGCATTGTTAAGAACTAGACCAAAGTAGCCTACTATGGGGAGAGTTCCGACTATAGGGCGGTTAAGATCTATGCAAAAAGGGGTGCTCTCTCTCCGCAAATGTTGTAATTAATTACAGTGTTGCTTTTTATCCCCATATTTTATTAGAGGACAACAAAACAAAATTTTAGCAAAGAGTTAAACGCAAAGAACGAGTTCGTCGCGAGCCGCGCGCGGGACGGCGGTGTTTAATTTTTTAGCGTAATCGTGCCCGGTAAATCGTTGTCGGTATAACGCTCGGGTCGGGGGGAGACGAGAATAATCGTTCCTCGGAGAAAAATAGGACAGCCCCCGTCGTGCGAATCTCGCCGCCATTTTGCTTCATCCCCGCGTCCGAGAAGTTTCGCAGGGCCGCTCGCGCGCGGCCGGTCGATTTAAGCGGAAACGAACGCGAGACGTGGAGCTTTCCGCCGACAACACACAGATGCGTTCGCAAACCTCGACGAGTTAAACCACAAACTCAATTGAACGTCGGAAAGAAACTCTGCAACAAATGGGCGAAGTCTGCCACGGACACGAGCCGGCCTTAGTCATTTGACGCCTCATTTCTGTTGCCGCAAAAACCGGGGTAACGACCAGACTCGCTGTGTACAGGCCGCGAATCGACGCGAAACTTTCCCTCGGCGTGTGCCCAGCCCGTTTCAACGGATGTTCACCTGTGGCCTGGGATTTATCCCGGGTTCTAATCACCTGGTCTGTCGGGAAACTATCCCCCTCGATCCATGCCTTCGTTCACTGTGATTCGATTACTCTTGGCGCTAGACAACATTTCTTTTTCACAGTTTCCAGCTTATTTAGAGTTTCACTTGTTTCACCACAAGTCAGCTTTGCAGGACAGTTTACAATTCATCTATCTGGTGAGTTGTATTTTTAAAAAGATTCACAGTCGACGCGATGACAAGAAAATAGAAGCCCTACACGATCTATGTCACCGCGCGGACCTGAGGATTGGGCTTAGATCGAGACTTTACCGTAGAAGGTCTACTTTAAGATGCACATGCTGCAATAAAAACCAAATTTTACCACTAGGTGCGGTAAAATAATTTTTTCCACGCAGTCAATACAGTTTTAAATATTAATCATATATTTCTCATTTCTGTATATTTACTATTTTCTTCATAATAGAGTGTAGCGCTCAGCGACGTTTCTCCGTCGGTGTCTTCGGGTGCCAATAGGCGCAGCCCGATGCGCCCTCGTTAGCCGCGAGCGGAAAGTTGTCAAGTTATTTGTTATTCTAATTATGCGCATAATAAATTACACGCGAAACCGTTTGTCACAGAGCCGCGTCGGTTTGCGCGGCGTTCTAGTGCTCGCGCGTTCGCCTCTGTGCTCATCGATCGGTATAATTTTCTGGCGCATACACACTATACATACACGGCCGTGGTATGTCCACGTGTGTGCACGCATCGTCGCCCGCCACGTGATGCCGTCGAATTTCTTGGAAACGCGATCATTAAGGTGCCAGTTTCGCAATACGAATTCGAAACGAACCACGGGGACCCTCGGATAATTAGATATCGTATCTTTGCGCTAATTAAATCACTTTTTCGCTTGATTAATTAGTAGTCAGGCCGAGTAGTCACAATCAGCTCCCTTCACCCGGGGACGGATCACGAACACGCGGATACACCGGTCACGGGCACGAGTCCCTTTCGTTCGACTTCTGCAACGGTTACAATTACGATCGAGCCCTTTGATGTAAAACTGGCGTAAGCAAACGTTCATAATGACGGATAAAGCGGAGATTCTAGAAAATGCAATAATGTCGAAGAATGTCTCTTTTATGCCGAGACTCTGTACAATTATATTACAATTAGTAGTATTAGTCGTTGATGGCATTTTTAGTCTGTGTATAGTCGCGAAAGGTCTACGGAGTAGTTGCACAAAGGGTTCTAGGATAATACTTCACCTATAATATTTTTACCTCAATAGTGGTTCCAGTCGCGAACACATTTTTCAATGTTTTCACAAGCGTTTGAGTGCATAGCATTCTTTAGAAAAGCGGATTATGTAGCTTTTTTTAAAGCAAAACTGCAGGCTTCTAGTTTTAAAATGAGTTAAAATTGATTGCCGTAGGATATATGCTTTATGAAATTATCACAGATTGAATATAGGCGATATTTCGAGAATCGGATAGATAGCGTTGAAATACTTGTTGGATCGACAAGCTACGTAGAAAATCTAAATAAAACGAATCGTCCGGTGTGAATACATTGATGCTCACGACAAGTTAACGTTTGTTTCTGGCCCGCAAGCTTCGGCTCGGTCCGTTTCGCTCGTTACTCGCCGATCGATCGCGTTTGATCGGTAACGAGACGAACAGAGGCGAAACGCGAGATGCATATTGATAATAGAATAAAATAAAATAAAATAGAGAGACGGCCGCCGATACTTTTGCCCCCGTCTCTTTTCAGACCTCATTACCTACCTTTTCCTGAAACGTTCAAACCCGATAAACACTTGACGAACAAATTACTCGCCGTGAACAAACCCGGCCCCCGGGATAAATTATACGGAACAGACAATTTGATGAGCCGACGACGGCGGAAAGAGAAGCGAGCATCCCGCGATAAATTTGTCAATTTTAAATAGGATTACGATGTCTGGAATATTGCCTCCGCTAATGGTACCTACAAGACCGGTAGTTGCAGAGTAATTATTTCCAGGAACTCTTGCATTTCTTTCCCCGCCTTTCTCCCGTCCCGCCTTTTCCCCTTTATTTCTTTGTCCCGTCGTCGAGAGCTGCCTCGATTCAGATCTTCCTCTATTTTAACGTTTCTTGAACTACCAAACAGTTCTCTCTTGCCGACGACGACTGTTTGCTTGTAATACCGCCCGGATCGCATTGTAAAACCCCCGTTCAATGTAAACGGGACACGAAAAATTGCTAAGTCAAGACAACTGCTGCTCCAATATTTTAATTAATCAAACGAGCTCCCGATACTCTCAGACTCACCTTGTTCCCTTAAATTAGACCAGTGAAATATACTCGCTCGAAAGCAGTGGAAGGTAACGTCTCATTGCTTCCCGAGCTGAGTTAAAATAAGTTGATGGAAATAAATAACTCTACGCCCCAATAAAATTTAGTATACTCGAATTAGAATTCATTTCTGCATATTTCATCCAAGAATAATGAGATCCCTGAGTTAAGGAGATGATTAGGTGAAAGAATGGGTCAACGGTGACCCCGAAGAAAGCAGCAAGCTCAGTCTACGCACCTAATGTCGTGGTCAAGGTAAACGATCATTAGTTTACGATGCGTATGCAACAGCGTCGGCCGGCCGGCAGTCCTATATGTTTGTTATTAAATTAGACTGCTTGTCCATGGCAGCGCACACAAGATTAGTGTTTGCCAGGGTTATACGCGCATTATGCCAGCGCGGCGCGCTTTCTTCTGCGGAAGACGCGCCGACGCGGGCGACGCTGCCGTTCATTAATAACACTGATTTATGTGAGAATTTCTCGTTACACGACACTCGAATGCCACCCACCAAGAATCGACAGTTTCCCCGAGGGGTCTTTGCGTGAACTTCTACCGCGCAAATTAACGAATGAGTTGCAGTTTCTACTTGCCGGAGCGATGACGTTTGTCTGGCTTGCTACTTTGACGAGCCTTCGGAAGACGCTCATTTTGTCTCGGTAAAAAGCTTGCGCCGGAGATTCCGGTGTCGACGTGGAACGTGTCTACAAATTAGAAAACATAAATTAGGTGAAATAAGACAGGGACTAGTTAGGTCATGACCATTGGCATGGACGTGATCATTTATTCATAAGCGGGATTTTAAAATGGACTTGAGAAATATAAGAACTTTGATCATATATAGTAGGAATAAATAGTAGTATATATAAGTAATATATATAAGTATATTTATAGTAATATGTATAAGTAATTTTGTTCGTATATATATATTGTTGGGAACAAAAGTATTGGCACACTTGACTTATAATTATAGGAACACAAATAAATTAAAGAATTCTATTGACGGTTACATAGCATTAAAAATAGATATTTGGATAGTGGAAAATAGATTTCAATTTATTTCGGCTCACTGTTTCGGTTGAGTCACATTTAACTTTTTCAAATAGTAACATGCATGCATATTAAACAATTATAAGCATGTTTGAATAGGATGGTCTCGCTGAGAATCAAATATAAAATATCGCTTAGAAAGAAACGAATATTTATATTTAGCGAGTTCTATTAAAAATCTTCACACCACGGGGCGTTATAGGGCGTACTTTCATGAAATTGCAATTGAAAATTATATATACAGAACGAGTCAATTTTGAGTGTAGGCCGCCGAATAAAAGCGGCTTCCTTCGGAGAAAAAGATGTTACAACTGGCGAAGACGTCCGATTTTCATTTTTCCGCTCGACGAGGCGTCGTGATCGAGTGCGTTAAGCGCGTTCAAAGGACAATTGTTCCGGCCGGAGTTTTCTCGGTCGTTAAAAACGGTTCGCATAAAGCTCGAATTATAATTCCGCGTTTCCATGAGTCTCGCTGCTGGGACAATGCCATCAAATCAGAGGGCGCGTCGTCGGGCGTCGAGGTAAACGAACTCAAAGTATACCTGTACGCAAACGGCACCGAGGCGAGATTCTCGTTTGTTTACTGTCGCTTGTTTCCGCTGTTTTGTCATGGCCGATGTACGAAAACAGCCATCGTTCGAGCTGTCGATGTCGAATCGCGACTCTCCGTTCCAACTCTCTCTACCTCTCTCTTTCTCTCTCTTTCTCTCTCTTTCTCTCTGGTGGAGGAATTTTCGCGGAGAGAAATTCTGGTGGATCGAAGAGGCGAGCGACGTTCGGCGAAAGGGAGCATCGATGTTTGCAAATAACACGCGAGTGACACGTGGGCGGCAATTGTTTTCTGAATCGTAACCTGATCAATCGGAGCACTCCGAAATAAGTATCGTTAACGTGGACGCTCTCCTCGAGAAGCATGAACGGCTCTTCGATCTGGAAGCTCGTGCTCCGAGACGGGAACGCGGCAAACAATTTCTTTGCATTGATCTTTCGAATATTGATAACGTATGCTGCTCTCTACCTGATCTGCGTTGTCATTTGGATCATTTACTATCATGCGTCGTTGTACATTATCTGTGCCTGCGCGTAGAACGCTGAGATACATACTGTGAACCGTAAGTATCGAAATTGGTAGATTTGTGTGAATATTTCTGTATGAAAATTCGAGTCAAATGGAACTTTCTTTCTCTCTTTAACCTCCCAGCTCTGTGTGAAGAGTAGACTGCGGATTTTATGCATTTATCGTGAAAATGAATAGATGAAATACAAGCTGGTATAATAATCATTAGAAGAATGGAATGATGTTGGTATGTTATTCTGGACGTATTAAAATTATTAGAAGAGCAGTTGCACATTTTTATAACCTGAGGGCTAATGATGAGTATACTCGTAATCTTTTAATTTTCGCAATAATACACAGATGCACATTTTAAAAATCGAGTTGTGCAATTAAGAGGTTAAGGATTTTAATAACTGGAGGTTTATGTGGAAATATTTTTAAATTGTTTTGATTTTTCTACCTTTTTTGAATTTTACCACATTTTTGTCATAAATACGTGAAATCTGCAATCAGAAAATCAATAATCCGTTTCTGTCCATTCCGCACAGTGACGTTTTAGCAATTTTATGGGACAAAATTATTCAAAGAAATATTAATTTTTATGGATTTATTGACTTTTCTACCGATACGAAATATAATTTTCAATGTAGTGTTGATGATAATATTTTTCAAATTATTTAATATGTATAATAAAATAAAATTATTACGTAAAATAAAATAATATTATTATTGAAACTCTTGCGGCAGTAAACATACAAATGTATACTCCGAATCAATATTTGATATAACACATTTTTTAATGAATTTGATTAAATTTTATGGTTTCTACGATAATTTAAATTTCGCTCAACTTTAATTAATTTTCATAACAATTAACGGGTAATTATACAACTATTTTGAATTGCAATTGGATTTTTGACGCATTTTTATACAATGCGTATTTTTGTTCGTAGACATTTAAAACCTGGAAAATCATTACTGACATGTTCTAAAATATACTATTTTTGGTTTGAATTGACCGTTCGTTAGAGCTATTTCGTAGCAATAGAAAGAAAAAGTAATATATTTTTATAATTTGTTAGAAATGGTTTCTTACTTTTTTTATTGCATATGGTTCTACTTTTAATTACAAAAAATCCAGTTAAAAATCTAGTTATAGTTCGAAATAAAGATTGAATTACACGTTAATTGTTGCGAAGATTTGAAATAGCAACAGAATACTATCAAATTTGAGAGAAGAGAAAATTGTATTGAATAATAGAAAATGTCAACAGATAAACTACATTATTAAATTTATTTAATAGATCATTACTAGGTGTTTCTTCAAAATAGAAAGAGAAAATAAAATAATTCTTTATCATAGCAGATATTCCGTAATTGCTGTAAAATTTAATTATTATCTGAATTCTATAATGTCCACCTAGATTGCTGAAATGTCATACTGCGTTCTGTTTCGAAATGAACATGAATTTCTCGTTTTGTTCAGTGATATCGAGAATAAATACCGATTCATCCCCGAGGCGAATATTACGGAGCTGAGAATGACTTGTTCAGCCACGACGCCATTAAACGCCGAGGATGAGTTAAAGGAATGTAAATAAAACCACGATTTTATACACGCCGGACGTCTCCGGGATACTTTGCCCTCTCGAAACAGTAGACAGTGCAAAGTTTTACAACAGATTTTAAACAGTGATGAAAAATCAGTAGTAACAGAGTCCAGTAAGCCTCAAGAGTCTCAACAAAAACAATAAAACAACCACAGAAACATGTATAATTTGCTCACAAAGTAATGACACGAATTGAATTTAATTTTCAGTCTTGCAAAAACAGGATCATGAAGATTCTGTATATGTATTATATTCTTGAATATTCGGATAATTAGATATATTTGTAACAAATGTAATCTATTTCAAAACCATTCAACATTAAGCTCCATTTTTGGCGTAAGCAACCGAACTGTACAAATAATTTTAACGCCGTAGTATTTAAGATTTATCGCAGCAATTTGCGAAACTGAAAACCGCTGTGATAACGTCCATAAAAAAAACAAATATTAGGTATTGTTTTCTGATACATTCAGAAAAATTAGGAAATTTTTAGGATGAAAATATGTTAGAAAAAATATTAGCATGAATTGTGTGATACGTTTAGAAAAATTAGAAAATTCTTAAGGGAAATGTAGCAAATAGACAATTAAATAATAATATGTATCTTTTGATTATTTCGTTTCTCCCTCACGACACTTAACACTTTATCTACTGGCAGCCTATTAATACGATTTTTAATTAATCTTTGAATAGTTGAAGGATCTATTAAAAAATCCTTCGCCATGCAGCGCAGCCTCAAAAATTTTAAAATAATCGCAGGTAGGCAATGTGTTAAGATTGTCAGTGCAAAAGAATGCGGAGAAAAAAATCTGAAACACATGTATAATTATATGTACTTAAAAAAGATTTTATCTATCCGGTATTCGGTACAAATTGATATATGTAGAGGAAAAAACCTAAAATAAACTGTACAATTTCATGTATTTATAGAAGACCTTATGCATTCGGTATTTTAGGTAAACTCGACGTACAGGTAACATTGTTCGATTTTTATCGAGCACGTGCGTTATTTTTCACATGACTTTCGGTGGGCACAAGCGCCTCGAAATTGATAGGGCGCGGTATCGGAGCGTTATCGGTTGAAACGCAGCTTTGATTATCGCGGACCGCGAGGCGAAAAGTTTTTCCCGGCATGCTGGGAATGGTTCGAGTAACCCACTGCGATGTTTCAGTTGATTACACGGTAAATTATATCGGGCAGAATCGTGGAATTAAAGCGAAAGCCGGCCGCGCCGCCGCGGCGGAACGCTCGCTGCTTGAATTCTTTCTCACGTCCGTTCGACGCAAGTTGAGGAACAAGTTTCTAAGTTCGCGGGAGGGTTGCGAAAAAAAGAAGAAAGAAAAGGAAAAGGAAAAAGGGCGAATGGCCAGTGCCCCGTTCGCCGGGGGCGAAATTAAATTCTTCCCGCGTTCGGCCGAGATTTTTTTTTCACCTCCGAACCAAGTCAAATATCTAAAATCGAACCGGGTCGAACGTTTCAATATTTACCCCGCGTTGATTACTCGTACCCCCCGAAAAAATTGCATCCTCTTTTCACCGGGTACGCCCTCGCTCGCAAAATTTCCTTGCAACTTCGCGTCGGTGAGCTGCCCGACGAATTATAAAATCAGTTTCATTTGGTCGAAAGGATATTTCAGCAGGGCGATTGATATTTTTGTTTAGAGAGTAGAAATTGCAGTTTTATTCTGAAATCGACCGAATATTTTCAGTAATACGAGCAGACTGAAATTTAAAGATTTAATGAAGTATGACCTCACAGTTTTCGTTCTAGGCTTGTACTCTTTAGTTGTCGACCGTTTGGAAGGATGAAACAGAGTTTAGCTTTGTGTGAAGTGGTTGGGAGTAGAGTGCTCCTTTCGGGGACGTTTTTACGAAGTTCACTCGGTTTATTTGATATCGAAGGGTCTAACTTTGTTCTTCACCGCCCTCAATGATGAAACCGCTTGCCGGGATGGCAACTGTCGAACGCAGAACCTGCGCATACATTTCCCTTCGTCTAGGACGAGAGAGGTCACGCGTTAATCGTCGAAGGCGGTTTGTGCGTTCGATGGCAACGAGGGTGGCTGCCAACACTGCCATAGGTACGTGCTATCATGCTCCTCAAATTGATTTTCGGAAGAGCGAATTTCGCTTCATTGTATCAGACCATTTATCTGCACCGACCCATTCTTCGACAAAGCAATAATTTCCTCTCTCAATAACCTATTTAAATGGAATCTAATACTCCTGAGGGAGAAAGAACTGTCACGATTTTTATCTCCTTAGTGAATCTCAGGAATACAATGGTTATTATATATTTAATATTTGTTTCTTCTGAAATTGGTAAAGGGAAATCAATTTTGTTTTGCAACAGATCAAAGCATGATTGTTTATTTAAGGCTCCGAATGGAGTTTACTGTTTCATTAGTACTTAAATAATTCCAGCGGTAAATGCTCCACGAAATTAATTTGTCATTCGTTTTGTTATAGACCATGCGGAGGAAGCTATTCGATGAGGAAGCTATTCGATGAGGAAGCTATTCGATATGGAAGCTATTCGATGAGGAAGCTATTCGATGAGGAAGCATCTATAGCAACCAACGCATCCATTGTGCAACCAACGTGTACATTGTAAGATTAAGGTTCTTGTCAGGTAATCAAAGGAAAGTATCACATCATTAGAAATTTTGGAAAGTTCCAAAAAGTTCTCGGATTAACGCTAGACAAAGTCGAGGCACTTGCACAAATGTGTAAATTAAATTCTACTGTTTTTATTCCAACTGTAGCACTTGATAGATTGTAGATTATGCTACTGATAAGTCTGAAAAATTTATGAATAATATATCGTTTCTCTGTTCTCTATAAAAAGAAAGAGAAACCTTGAAAGACATTATTAAATTTAGAAGTGTGACATAAAGAAACGGCTTAATGGAATTCTATGGAATTCATATAGAGAGTAGAAGAAGGTTCACGGTAGCCAGTCTTATTGATAAAATGGAGATCATGATATTAGTTCGTCTGAAACAATTTAGAAGCAAAATCTAGCCGCTTTCGGTTCCGTTTAAAAAATCGTGATTATCACGAAGAACGTATTAAATTAAAAAATTCAATTCAACGAAATAATTTCATAAATCTCATGGAAATTAATATTCACGGTAAAAAAAGCTCATGTTAACCTGTCCTGTAGGCAGAATGAAGATCGTTTTAATATTTTGTCGGAATTAAATGTAAGAGAAAAATCTAGTCGCTCTTTGTTTCATTTAAAAAATCGTAACAACCGCGAAAGACATATTAAATCTGAAAATGTGACCTAAAGAAATGACTATAAAATTCGACCAAATTATTATAGGGAATAATCTAAGGTTCGTATCAACTAGTTCTGCAGGGAAAATAATTACTAGTACCCTTAAATAATTCGGGAACAAAAGCTAATCGCTCTCAATAAACGTAGGGGGTAGCAAAAGATTCACACTAACTGAGCCAATCGGTAAAGCAACGATTACGCCACTGACACGTCTGATAAAAATTCAGTTCAAGGACTTTTTGAAGGTACTGTGCATTATACCGCTAAGAGTACACGCACGGTGGTGATGTGTGACGTTCTCGAGCGCAAGGGCTAACCCTGATTCCATGGCAATTTCCGGTTCAACTGGTGGTGCATCGTCACCGTGCAGAGGCGACTAGTGTCGAGGGATGGTCGAACGAGAGGAGGTTGCAGTAGTTGGAGGTCTACGTAGGAAATAGATAATCATCGGACGTTTAATTACTTCCTAGGCGGCGGTGGTGGTTGGAGTGAAGGAATTGCCAGGCGCGGAATGGGGTACGCGGATTGGGGGGGGGTGGGGGGGGGGCTTCTGCAACTGCGTAGAGCTAAACTAATTAATTATTCGTTAGGAAGCTGCGCTCTAACGGTTTAGGATTGTACGAATACGTAATATTTTCCCGACGCGTCCGTTGTAATACGTTGCCGCGGGATTACCACGCGGCTCTTATTAAATTTGCACGCAGTTTCTCGTTCCTTTATTTTAATTCCAGCCGGAGGTTTGCTTTTCTGGGTCAGAAGGGCGCGGACGTTCCGCTTTTACGTTCCGTTATGAAGGACGAGGAATTTTATATTGGAATTTTCCTGCCGGGTAAACCGCGTCTGAGAACTTTTAAGGGCTGCGGTAATAAACAATCTCCGCGCCGATATCTCTTTTTCGCCCTAGGAATGTTCCGAGCTTTATACGACAGGTCGTCAGTCGATTTTATTAAATCTGTGAATCTTCTTCCAAGTGCACACGGTTTGATTCATGCTTAATCCACATATACTTGCACAAGTGAAAGACCTTCTTATACTTTCAAGACGTAGATTATTTTTATCATTTTATATTGTAAAGAAATATTACGAAAGGAATTCGAACGTTTTACAGCATTTAAGACAAGACAAAAAGCAATGTTTCAAAAATAAAAGTGCACCAGTTGAATGAGAATTTGTTAAATAAATTCTCCATTTAATGCCAAAGCACTTCTCATGGAAATCCCTCTCTTTATTAAAATACTAGAAACAACCAATCCAGTGTATACTACCCTTCACGCGCAGTCTCACTGTTTCGAGCGAAAGTCTAAAATATTGCACAAAAAGTCCGGATAATGGTAAAATTTATATCACAGATCAGAAGAGACTCCTCGCAGCGACAACGCGTTAAAAATACCACGAATCTCTCTGAACGTAATCATTTTAGATCCCAATGAATTCAGGTATGCTTGTCAGAGCCCCACCTGGGGTTCGCAGCGTCCTTGTTAGGCGGAGCCCAGGAAAGTTATGACAAGATGCAGCGATCATTCGACCAGGAAGAGGCTGTAAAGCGATCCATGATTAATAGGGACAGGTGAATCGGCCGAAAGCATTCATAGGATCGCGAATTGAATATTCGTTCGGCTAAAGGGGCCGACAATTTGTAGACTTTGCTGGCCGAGCGTTCTCCCGGCTAAAGGGACGTTCGTTCGTTTATGCGAATAGGAAAAATTCCGTGCCCACACGCGAGAGCCCGGTCATAGGGGATAGCTAGACAGAGCGTAAGGAGAATTTATGCACTGTGTGGGACACGCATGTGCACGCCGATCCGTTTACCTTATTGCTGTTTAACTCCGTTTACGTCGATTTATCGTTTCCCGTGCTTGAAATTGGGAATTAGCGTCGTGGCTCGCCGATCTTGCTCGGTCCGCGATCCTTAAATATTGCGGGGTGTTCGAATGTTCTAATCGATCTCGCAATTATTCAACTTCGAGTTCTCAAAAATCTACGTGTTTGTCCGAGTAAATTTCGTAGGAATCGGAAACAGGTTCGAGTATTTTCGAGATTAAAATTCGTTTGAAAGCCGTCGGATACGAGCAGCGTCAATTCTCATTCTCTGTGTTGGCCCTCTCGCAATTTTCGTCCTGACAGGTGGGTGTGCTTAAGTGAACGAAGGTCTTACATTGCGGGGGCGGGCGGGGTCCGGTCGCGCGACGGCTTTACTCGATTTTAATAATAATGTGATAATGCGTTTCGGGCTTATGGCTCCGTGCACCTTAATTGCGAATTCTAAGTCCATTTTGGCGAGCGGTCATCCTCCGTGTAAATAATTCAGGGCGCACATGCGACCGAGCTAGGCCGTTTCCGCATGAATGTATGCGTGCTGTAACTAGTTTACTGATTATTAAATGGCCCACCCTCTTCATCTGCGATGCGCACACCAACCCTTTCAACGCCGACACGTGCTACCGTGACGCCTCGTCAACACATTCCCGCCAAGTGGCCGAATACATTTACGATACTTTCCATAATCTTCCCCTTTGATACCACCGCGGAAATTCGATGGATCGGCCGCGCCATACTGCTCGCCCCGTCGTTATGCCATACAGTGCCCGAGCCACCTACGATTACCCACCCAGCGTTTCTATGCTTTTAAAAGTCCGTGAATATTTGACGGAGTTTTCTTGTAACTTGCCGATGGCCAACGGCTCCATAATTGACGGCGTTGGACAGCCTGGCATAGTCGTTTTCGCTTCGCCACTCCTGGAAATTATACAGTTAACGCCTCGACGCCTCAAATTATTTTCTGTTCGCCGCTGTTGGCCACTCGGTACGTGTGAAAATTTCACTTGCAACCTCTGTCATAATTTCCACTGTTCCAACACTTTTTCTGCCACCTCGGCGACTACAAAAATTCAGATGTCCTTCCGACGTTATCATTATCGTTATTATTAGTATGTAATATGCTAAGACATTTCTTTGTCACGTGCCCGACCCTTTATTGCACAGCATGGGATTAAAACTGAAAGACGTTCATTGGGATCCCCGGTCGAGGTCATTATCCGACGCAGCTAAATGATTAAAAATGTCCCACAGACAATGTACAAGGAAGACTCGAATGGGGGTAATTTAGTATTCGAGGTGCGTGGGATCGTTTTTCGAGGGACGAGGCGAAACGAGTCTGAATCGAGCCGACCTCGGCAGCAGCGCAGAAACGAAACCGGAGGGCGTAAATTCGCGGATGATTCCCGCGGCGCTTGTTCGCCCTCGTCCTTTCTCTCTAATCCCGTCGAATCGATACGAAGGTCGAGAGCGCTTACTCAGTGTCACAGCCAGGGTCTACACAGGGAACTTTCGATAAGAGCAGCTAGACGCTAGGCGACGCGAGGCGTCGCGACGGCCCCGTAACCTCGGCTTCCTCCTGTTTCCTGCAGCGTGTAAATTTGTTAAAGTTCCGGCCGCGACTCCGACCCGCTCTGTACCCGCTGTGTACCCGTCGTATACCCGTTTCCCCCGGATTCAGGATTGCGACCCGCCGAATCCCCGTTCTTCGAATACTTCGCGGTGCCGCGGCGTCGCGACGCCCCTTTGAACTTCCGTCAGCCTCTTTCCTAAGTTAATCTAAGTCCGTCAATTCGAAGCAACTCGTCTCTCTCTCTCTCTCTCTCTCTCTCTCTCTGTCTCTTTTTCTCTCTGGGTTCCATCGACGTGAAAGGGTACAGTTGCGTCGAAGCTTGTCGTCGCGGTGGCCTTCAGTAACGGAAACTAACGGTAAACTTGCACATAATTGGGCTTAAGATTACCTTGATCATACCGATTCCAATCTACAGGCTGGCCGTTGAAAATTGTATTTCTTTTCCATATCCGTCCCTTGTATTGTAACTTCGTCACTAGATTTTATACATTTATGTCAATAATGTCGCAATTTATAATACTAGGAAGGCGTTGACTTTATTTTGCATAAATCACTTACTTTTTTTTCCACTTCGACCCTCTCTTCGCTTTTTTGTCAGTGTTAGCTCTGCATACACGCTTCCATTGTCTTGCATTCTTTTGTGATTGTTCTTGTCACTTCTGACATCAGTTCTAAACCCTGCCCCCTTTCTATAGATTGGTTTATGAACATCAATTTGTAGGGAAAAATTCGTCAATCACTTGGGAGACTGTCTATGATAAAAGAGGTATCAGTTTATTTTAACGCATTACCCACCAGCGAATATTTTATAATTTTTAAAAGCCTATAGTGTGTAGCTAAAGACTTTTTAAGTGGGTACTTCAACAGCAACAACAGTTTCAATCGTGAACCAACAATTCATCCCCAGTAACGTCATCTAATAATTTCATTTGGGATTCTAATGTAAAAGAAGATTTTTAAGCTTCCTTTTGGTACAGGACAATTATTGAAAATCCTATTTACAGGCTTCTGGTAAGTAAAGTGTTAATATACATGGTCCTAACCTAGACCTTCGAACATTCTTCCTTCTTCAAACCTTCAGTATAAAAATTCATAACAGTGGAATGACCATAGTGAATCAATATAACTGTAATAGACAGTTTCATGAAGAAACAATTATTTTGTCATAGGAAACGTTCGTAATTCTTTGGGTTTGTTCTAATTAGGTATGCAGTTCATAGAAAGCTGAATAGTTTCTTACGTGATTTTACGAGATATGGTAATTTATCGTGAAAATTATTTGAGAAAAGTTTCCCGACGAGATTGTTGGGCCTATTTCAAAACTCCATCGTCGCTCGATCAGCAAGGGCTGCAAACAAGTTTTGTGACGAGCTTTTTGGCTACAGGTTCGCCAGAGATCGCTGCGACACGCTGTCGCTCAACTTTCGGGGAACATTCGGGGCCGGAAATTGTATGCCAATCTCGGGGAAGACAATTACACCCACAGCCAGACCGAAAACCGTACCTTTGCGTGCTGTGCTAATCAATAACCTATCAAACCGCTTAGGGGGCCACTTTTCAATCCATTTTCCATTTCCATCGTGCTTTTTCGTGATGAAGCAACTTACGGTTCCATGCAAGCTATTTTCTCAGAGTAGAAAATCAAACAATTTCCCAGCAGAGTATTTCTCTAACAAAGTTCTTTAATTGCTTCTGGCATTCTACGAACATTTCCAATGAATAAAACGTCAATGATATTACTGTGTCACCACATACAGCAAATCTGTACTCGAAGCCCTCTAAACATAGTAATTCTGAACGTTTTATTCCAAGGAAATGACAAAACTATAGTTCCCCAGTCGTTTATGACAGCCCTCCTTCCGAAGTGTATCTTGTTCAGCTTCTCTTTCAGAAAAAAAAACATTTCTATTCTTAAAGTTCACGATTTCAAGATTCTGAACTTTCTTTCTATTCTAAACTTGAGGTGGATTTGCAATGAGAGTTGGTTGAATTATTTATCTGACATTTTTAGTTAAAAAATGTTCAAAGCAGACGTACAAAATGATCCACTGTGATCTGAGCAAAGTCAAATTAATTAGCAAATAAAGTAGCTGATATAGAATGCTGTCTAACAGTGTTCACAATACAGAAAGCACACGAAGGCAGAAGAAGCAAATGATTCAGCGTCAATTTACGGAGAGCTTAAATTAATTTGTGAACGAAGCGGTCGACGTACCAAGAAAGGCTTAAACGAATTTGCATGCGAGGTACATAATCGCGAATGTGTTTTTCGGGGTCGCTTTCCTTATAATCGGTCCGATCGTCCGTAAAATCGAGGGCAGCGAGCGCCGCGGCTCTAATCCGCGTTTAACTTGATTCCGTGAAACACGAGGTCCCCGGTGTTCTTAACGTTAATTTTCTTGCGAACCCGATGGCCGAATCCCTTTAAGTGGATGAAGTCCGTCGACGTAGAACGGCGGAATTCCACGGAGGTAATGTGAGAAACTCCTCGTGTCGCCGCAGCCGCAGCCGGAGCCGTCGCTGTCCGCTTTCGTGCATTATGCAACCGACAGAGATCTCCTGAAAGTTTTATCGAGCGTGCGTGATCTTTTTAGCTGCGTTCGTAGGAATGTAACGGACGTGCGCATCGAAAGGACGAATAAGTACCTCGTTCCTCTCGCATCCTGCATTCTACAGACTCCGGGGGCCCCGCGGTATTTCTAGGCAAATGTTTATCGACGGGTGAACCATTGCTCGCGTAGACTTTCACAGTTAGTCAATTTTCGTGCGTTCTACTTCCCTCGTTCTGCCCCTAGGAATATTCAACCAACCGTTCCACCATCGCCGCTCTTGTAAATTTAATATTCGAACGTTCATATTTGTTATACAATTTTTATTTGAATACTTCTTCGCGCTTAACTTTCATACGTTCTTATTTATTTCAAAACATTGTAGGTAACACATATTAATTATGGGACGATTATAAAACATTTGAGTAGCATGAGAAAACATTCCAACACTTTGTAATACCTTCAAAGATGGAGATGACAAGAGAAATTACGAGAAAGGCTTGGCAATAACACTTGGGTATTCGATAGTAAATAGTAAGGATTTCATAGTAAATTTATGAATAAATATAATGGTAGATGGTTGTGTTAATGCTAAATGAGAGTTAATAACGCCCTGGAAGAAGAAGAAAATTTATACTGATTATGTCCTGTGGCAACATTAGCCAGACCAAAGTATCGCATTTTTGGTCTTACATATCATTGACTGGTACTACTTACACTGGGTTCGATTGAGATATTAACCAGAAAATAATGTAAAGTCGGTTATGGTACACTATGTACTTGCATAACTGTGCTGTGTGGAAGAATTGATTTGAAAAAGAGATTTGAGAAGAAATAAAAAAAAATAGGAGAAAGATTTGAAAAAGAGAAGAGAATAGTACGAGGTAGAGTAAGAGAGAGATTAAGAGAACAGTAGGAGGTTTCTAACATTTTCCCTAACTATCCAATCCCCAAAACATGAGGCCCAAGACCGGTCTCAGTATCTCATTTGATCTTGAAGATAGTCGAGAGAATCCTTGGATTTAGGTGAACATTCAGGTGACACTGTCTTCCGTTCGCGATTGGCCGATTTCCGGCTCGGTTTCCGGCTGTTCAGGGTTGCAGCGTGTCGTCGGAGACTTAGGACAGTCGCCGCGCTTATGCTAGTCGGACGGTCAAGCCACTGTACGGCACGTCAGGCGAGGGCGCTCTCGCGACGTTAATTATGCGGCGGTGTAATTAAATAGGAGGTAATTGAGGGACGTGGAAGGTATTATTGAAGTTTCTGATGACGCCGGGCCAGTCGGTGGCTCGGGGTTTGTTTGTGTGCGACGTTTACGCGCGCCGCCGCTGTGCGTGCATACTGCCGGCATCCCGGCGTGTTGGTGCGCAATGTGTGTTAAAGGGGGATGGTGGCGGAGAACGTTGACGCTGACATGCGCGGTCAGTCGTTCGAGGCTGCGGAAAGGGGTTGGTCGACTCATGCATATGCTAATCATATTCGGAGATGCACTGGCTTCTAGGCAGAGACGAGCACCGGCCAATTCCGCTTCACCATCGACTGCTCTATCCCTCTTTCGCGATTCTCTCTGTGGTAGTGGAACTCGCTCGTACACGTTGCCAATGTCCGTTCGCCCCTTTCTTTCCCGCCGGTTGCGAGGAATCTCCTCGAATCGCAAGACACGTTCAATTAAACCGGCGATCGTTGCGCACGACGCCCAATTTTTCCAACCCTTAACGGCGCGCTGGCCTCCATTCTCTTCATTTTCACTCCCCTTCAAACGTACTCGCTCGAACACACCGGGGAATTTCGATAAATTGTCCAAGAAACACCCGGTGATCATCGCTTTTTGCCAATAAAGTTGCGCGTTGCATTGCGCGAAGTCTCCGAGGTGCATTTCTAACGATTCGCTGACCTTCGAGATACATACACAGCTGGGAATTTCTTTACAAATTGATAAAAAGATGATAAATTTCACTAAGGTGTAATACTGTAAATTGAATAAAAAATATATTCAGCGTCGATCGTTCTAATCGACGTCGGTCGCTGGCAGCGTATCCGGGGTAGAAGGATCTAATTTCACGAGCATCTCGGACGAGTGTGCCCCCGATAAACGATCGACGTGTCTCCCCTGACAATTGGCTCGATCTATTTCACATGAAACGCCTTGGACGTGTCATGGCTGGTCGCGAAATCAAAAGGCACACGTTGCCACGACCGCTTTGATGCTGCATCCAGGTCCCGAGATTGATCTCCGAGGAACTCTATTTCTAACGAGAGCCACGCCGTCGACGATGCGGGGGACACGTATGAAATACAGAGGTGTGTGTGTGAGACAGAGAGACAGAGAGAGAGAGAGAGAACAGGGTACATAGAGCGTTTCTCCACGCGGGTAACGACGTTTCAAAAACACGGCTGGGGCCTGGCTAGCGAATCGATAATTGGCAGCCGAACGGGCACACGCGAGACCCTAGGTGGCCGAAAGGTCGCGGTACGTGATAGGCAAATGTTGCAAAAGTGAAACGTACCGCCGCCAAACGGGGACGAAGATTAATGGGATCCCCTAACGGATTAACCCTCTCGGTTTCGGGATCGTCTTCGGCCCCGCAACTCTTGCCGCGGTTGTCGCATAATCTCGCGCATCCGGGAAAATGGCTCCCCACATGATTCTTGACAAGTGGAAATTCACCTCTGCTTCGAAATATCTAAAAAATCGACAAATAGAGTTAACTATTTCTGGAAAAATGACCGCTGTCCGAGGATCAGTTGGTTGATCTTTTAATAAAAAAGTTTCAAGACAGCTAGTTTACCGGAGAAACGAAAAGATTGCAAGCAGCTCGCAGAAGTTCATACACTTTTGGAGACGCTGTTCCTAATTACTTTAACCCTTTGAACTGGACGCTATTTTCATTCTAAAACTAAATTTTTCTTCCGTCTTGGAATATTTTCATTTTATTCATACGAAACTGATCCGATTTCCACATATAATATCTAAATGTTTAGTAATGTTTAGTAATCTGTTAAATACAAATTTTGTAATGTAACAAATACATTGTAATATTTTTTGTAATTTCTTTGAAATAACGCCACAACAATTTCTAGTGGTGCTTCAGAGTCACCACTCGAGTGCAAAGGGTTAACTTCTTTGAGGCTTGGTGGGTTAAAAACTATCCCACCTTTTGCTTAGCTTTTTCTGCATGGTGGGACATATTTTAACCCACCTCGAAAAGTTGAAGTTACTCATAGTCATACAGTTTAATATTTTATTTCAAGTTTCTCATTCAGTTGGCAATGCTATTCACCAATGGTAAATAAGTGAAAAAAAAATTTATGCAAATCCAAACGCATCGGTAAGCTGTGTGTGCTGCTGTGATTAAGGTTGGCGCATTGTGTGACGCAGTGAATTCGCAAAATTCTGTGCAACTAAGGTTTTTATTTTCTTTAAAAGCGTGTGCCTCAAAGAGTTAAAGAGGCCTTTTCTGAAAATTAAGGGAACTTCTTGATCAGTCGAACGGGCAACGATCGGGTTGCCATAAGGGATTTTTCTCGAGCTTCCCACGATAATAACGAGCGTTGCCAACAGTTCCGGCAACTTTTACGAGCCGTCAGCTCGTTGGAAGTTGCACCGGGACGTTTTGTCGGCGTTCAGAAACGAAACGCCAAATACTATTTAGTTGGGAGCGTAGCTCGCGGAATTTCGGGGCCGAATAATTCCGCGATGGAACACACGCGTGCCGGGTAAATTACCGCGATTCGAGCATTTCAAACATTTCCTCGGGATGTTCCTTAACATTTTCTGCGACCACCGTGCTATTCCGTGCGTCGGGGCATTAAACAGTAAGGAATTTATATCGGGAATCAATGAGGGGCTCATTGAAACCAGACATTTCAATATTTTCCGGAAATACCGCTGTGGCCAGAGACACTCGGAAATTCGACATTTGCATATTTTAATATTCATTGGGGAAAACGTTTCTTTAGTCAACTTTGTTTTTTGTATCTGGTAAGCTATCCCTGAAAGGCGAGCAAAACAAACGATAGACATTTCTTGTTCTTGTTTATTTTATTTAGTTGCGGTTCCATCGATTTTGGTTCATTGGAGGATAGACGCAAATACGCGTGTGGTAGCTTATAATATTTTCACGAAATAATGAATCAATTTTATTAATTATTTATTGATTCTGCATTCCATGCTTTTACCAAGACTTTCCACAATAGTAAACGGAGTTTTACCAATATGGTAACTTCTTCGACAATGAAAACCTGTAATGAACCAAGATAAATTTCAAAAAATATTACTACTGCGTGAAACAAAATGTAGAACTCACTGTCAGTCGATCGTCCAAAAACGTGTGAAATCGGCGGGCGGGACGGCCGCAGGGTAAATGAAACTTAGGGAATCCGGCGAAACGGAGGATTCGTATGTGTAAACGATAGTTCTGCTAATTGCAATTAGTAATAAATTTGTCGGGGAAATTGCCCCGTTTGATTTATGCGGAATAAATGATACGTCGTTGGGAGACGCGCGGTTCGAAGAAAAAGAGGAGGCGATATTAAACCGAAGATTCTCATTCGGCGCGGGCCGCAATGGGCAGCGACTAAAATTTATCGTACGAAGAGTCGACACACGGGCACGCTTAATCGTCAAACCGGTCTCATTTGTCGTCAGATTGGTTTTCGTGCGACACCGCGTGTCCCAGGTAACCGTGCAACGCGCACGAGTGCCGTGCGCCGGGTCTTGCTTCTGTTGTTGCTTTTCCGATCCACGGACAGCTTATTTGAATGCATGGCGATCGTTGCGCGAACACCGATTCCGATTACACCGCGTTTCTTGAGGCCAATTAATTCGCCCGTAAATCCCCGCAATTTATAGAACAATGTTGCTCGTGCGACGATCAACGCCCCGGCATCATTGACAGAATGAGCGAGACTCGTCTCCGCGTCGCGTATATCCTGCCAGAAGATATTTTAAGGTAATAGTCCTGGCTGTGCACTCACAGTGCGCATACAGATCGCACTATTTACATTAATGGTCTGACTTTGTTTAATTTCCCGCGACCAATTTCAGCACAGGTTTATCGTGGGTTGATTAAAAATGAGAAATTTATGGGTTATTACTTGTGGGGAAAAATACATTCAGATATATGCGAGTATTCTGTTTTAAGTCATGGTACCCGTAGACATGACCGCATGTTTATCTCTGGACGGAGAAACTCTGGAGATATTGTGAATGTCAGCTGGGGAATAAATTTTCCTGTTTATTGCTTTATATTATACTATTTTACCGAGGTTTTGTCGTTACAATTATGCGTGCAATAATTATCATTCATGCTGACGTCTACCTATAAATTTCATGAAATGCAGCATACGTTCTTCTATGGATACCCGTTCAATTATCAATGGACTGCGGTTGTTATGCTTCATAAAAAGTTGAGCAATTTATAAAAATACCGTTGTATTACTTTGTTTCTTTCGTTGTATTATAATAATTAATACTAGATTTACGGGGTCCGTCAAAATGACGGATTACAATATTTGATTTTTAAATCAACCATTGAGTTTGTGAAGATGCATGCGCGAGGAATTATTCACCAAATTTCTTTCTTAATTTATTTCAAATTTATTTGACAGACATGTTCTTGTCATTTTTATAAAGTAATGTAAAATAGCCTCGTTTAGTGCACTTAGTGCTAATGAAGGCAATTTTTGTTTTCCATAAAAATGTCTGCTCACAAAAATCTTCCACTTGTTGCAATTAATTCGGAAGAACGATGCACAGGAAATAAAAATGTATGCTACATTTGGCTACTTGGCCGCAGTAAATAATAATAAACGTCGCCTGTAAATTTTTCTCGGAACATCGCAACGAGAGAAAGGCCCCGAAACGGGGGGCCCCCGTTTTATTTCTCAGGGGACCGCCTCGCTCTCGTTCTCGTCGTCATTTTTGCAGCGGCCCAATAGCTCATTTGAATGCGCCGCGGTTCCGTACATCGTCGCGATCGGCGGACGTTAACGATTCTTTTGTTTTACGTATACGTTCGTGGACTTGGCTCAAAGTCAGTCAACAGTTGAGGGGCAGAGGGACTTGATTTAAAGCCGGTACGATATCTCGAGGAATCGCACTGCGCTTAACGAGCGCTGCCCCACGTGCGTGTACGCGACTCGTCCGACCGTTCGATCCGCCTCGCCTCTTCCGCTCTTCCTCCCGGTGGATTTTCAAAAAATCTACCTTTCCCCGTCCCTGCCCTCCTATGCAACTCGTATTATCTCGTCACGGTGCGTAGACGACAGTAGAATGTGGGTCGACCTCGTGCAACCTGCCTCGTCGCTGCTCAAATCAAAAAGCTTTCAATCATCCTCCACATTTTTACTATTTTGATAGCTGGGCTGGGAACATTTCATATAAAATGTATTAGAAATAGTAATAACACTGGTAGCAATACTTTTATTCAAATAAGATTTGTTTTATTTCTCAGGCTTTCATGTATGAATGTTTTAAAAACAGCGAAACATTGAAAAAATCTGAAAATATTTTTATACTATTTTCAAACTATTAACCCTTAGCACTCGAATGGCGACTGCAAGGCGCCACTAAAAATTGCTGTATCGTTATTCAAAATATTTTTTACATTATTAAATTTGTTTGTATTTAATAAATTACTAAACTTTTCAGTACTCTACGAGTAAATTGCACTCTTTTCCTATGTATAGTATGAAAAAATATATACAGAAAGGAAATATTCTAGGTAGGAAGAAATGTTTCGTTTTAGAGCTAAAATGGCTTCGAGTGCAAAGGGTTAAACCTATTAACTTCTTCAGGCACGAATTCATTAGAGTAGGAAGAAGAGATATATAATAATTTCTTGGTTGATTAAAACATTATGAGTGCTTTGATACGGCGAATTGTTTACATTTTTGTTGTTGACAGATTCTCTTATTTTCCAGCAAATTTTGATTTTGTTTTACTCCGAATAATTCGAATTCCAAAAGAAAACTAACGTACACATATGTGCCAGCATCCTTGAAAACGTTAAAAACTAACCAGGACCAGAGATAAAAATTCTCTTGGTTGACCAAATATTCTTTCCCGAACGAAATAGAGTGTAACCGACACAAATATTAAAAAATTATAAATAAAATCGTAAGAACTACGAGTCCAGTATTTACTGCAGCGAAAGTCGAAAGATTGAAATGCTCGTCCCGGTGAAATGTCCTCCCATCTTCAGTCTCATTTCCTGGGGCACCGTAAGGTTAATTTGATCTTTGAGACAAAACCCTAGGGGTCGCTCTTCGGGATGAATCTTCTGTCCCACGAGCGAACTTGAGAGGGTCTGTTCTCTTCCGTCGACACCCTTCTACCAACCACTTCCCGCCGAGTAAACAATAAAAAAAAGTTTCGACCACTGGGGACCAGCCTGCGGGACAAACATATTTTCGCGGTTCGTTTATTATTCGAATATCAACAACCGTGCTGCCGCCTCGGTTTTCACGGATGACGACGAGACGTCGAGGCGGCTGTGGTTACGGGTGGTTGCTGACGTTTAGAGGGTGGAAGATTGGCAGCGACTAGAGGAACTTGTGACTTCGATAATCCTATGGTTGGGAGGAGAGTTTGAACTATTCTTTTGCAAGAAGGCAATTCTAATAATATTTACAGGGCGCTAGGACACTTTTTATTAATCCCTTTTGGTGTCCATTAAAATGAGAAAGTATAGCTGCATACTGCTACACTACTCTCGACTTGGCGAAAATATTACAAGAAATATTTTTTTCAACCCCTGTTTTTCGTAAGCGATGCACACAATTTTTATTCCGCATAGAAATTCACAGTAATTATTACCTGTGCATTTATGATAAAAATGGATGGGTGCAATTTGTAACTGTGGAAAGATAGAAAGAATTTGAGAGTATCAACGTATTCTATACAACTTAATAAAACTACAAGAGGGAGAAACAAAATCCTATTCGGTTCCTATGTCCTGCAATTAATGCACATAATTTTTTTTAAGCAGCGTTCGAGGGTTAAAATCAATCAAATCGGAAAATTCACAGTGGTTATTACACTGCGAATTTCGTGCATTTATGATAAAAATGGATGGGTGCAATTTGTAACTGTGGAAAGATTGAAAGAATTTCAGAGTATCAACGTAATTTTTAGAACTTAATAAAACTGAAAGAGGGACAAACAAAATCCCATTCGGTTCCTATGTCCTGCAATTAATGCACATAATTTTTTTTTAAGCGGCGTACGTTAAAATCAATCAAATGGGAAAATTATCGCTACCAGACCATCGTCACCAGCGTCTTCCTCCGCCATCGACACCCGACACTCGATAACACTGCCGCGAACACCTCCGGACCTTATGCGAAGTCGCAAACAGGAATTGCACGTCCCCGGGAGTCGAAAGATGGTGAAAAGGTGCGCGGTTAGGCGCGAAAGGAAACGTAATGCGTTTAGAGGCTGCTGCCGGCTTTGTCAGCCGTGGCAATGTGTTTATTCCGTGGACAAACAGCAGTTGGTAGTGTATAGCTTTACGACGGACGTCTCGGGGATAATATATGGAAAGTATAAATCGAGATAGGGCCGAGTCGACGACGATCGCGACATCGTCGCGCCCTCTTCCACCGATTCCCGTATCCATGCCGATAGATTCACCTATCTGCGATCAGATTTGTACCCGGGAGGTCGGGGGTTATGTATATTCTGCCGTTGGTTAGGCGAGTATATACGTATTACCGTGTCCCGGAAGCGAGCCGCGTATGTCCTCGCTTTTCCTCCTCTCCGTATTGATTATGAAACGAAATACTTCGCGTTGACAGTGAAAAATGAAAACTGCTGACACCGTTCCCGCTGCAAAATAATCGATTAGGATCGCGAACGTGATGGCGTACACTCGTATCAGGCTCTAATCAAGTGAGCTTATTAAGCGGACCTCGAAAATAGCAGTCTGTTAATATGTTTCAGATTGACGAGCTGAGAGAGATTGAAACAGTTGTGGAACTTTTTAAGAGGTTCACTTTTTATGATATGGACCGTAAAACTTGTTGAAAAATGTTTTTACGGCATAAGTTTCAATGAGAACGGATAAGGAGTTCTATTCTAGTTGGAATAAAACTTACAAAATATGAGAGTAAAAATTTGTTGTAACTTTCACGGAATCCTTTTTAATAAATTTTTTGAATAGCTTAGACATTGTCACAAATACTGAACGCTTTGAATATTTATATAGACATAATTCATAGTTCAAAGATTCTTTGCGTGTCTCTTGTGAAATCAGTTTTAATAAACGTCCTAAAATTGAATTGCCTCCATGAAACATTATTAAACAGGCTTTAAAAAGATGTTTAAAATATTATTGTACACTTTAAGCACTTCCTTTCCAATTTTTCCCAGGAGAAATGTTCTTCTCGAAAACACATTGTCTTGTCACTTTGATTTTCAGGAAAATGTCAATTTCCAAAAGAAGATTAAAAGAGTCGAAACGAATGTGCGCTCGCTTCGGCGAGTCTCGAAAGATCAGTATTTCTCGTTTCGATTAATGGCGCGACGGTGATTGTGAAAGCAAGGATTGCGACCGGCCGGTACACGATCTACCTGTTGTAAGGATCTGCCGAAATGAGCTTAAACAAGGTTTTGCACAAAGTATGTTTATTTCACAAGTATCTTAAGTCGTTCGCGCTATTCGTACAACAACCGCATCCTTCCTTCTTGTGCTCGTTATATCGTTTTTCGACGTGGGCGGTCGCTTTTTCGGAGACCAATCGCGAGAGGCTTTGAGCCTCATATACGCCCTCGAAAAGGCGGCGAGGTAAGGGTAAGTGGCTACTTCTATTGCACCCTCTTCGTCGTCTACGTAGGACCCTTAACGGTCCGCGTTTGGTTCGCAGATGTTTTATGGTACGTCACGGCTATTGAGACCTTTAGCTAAAATACGACATCTCTAGTAAATTACCGAAAAACAGGAAGTTCCGCTAAATCTCAAAAATAGCCTAAAGTCACGTCCGCACCATAAACATAAACTGCGTCCCTGACTGGTCTACGGTACTCAGCTGCGGTCCTCATGGGCCGCAGTCCCTCGAATCCCTTACAACTCGGCCAGCCTGACAATTTAGCCGCCCCGGCTAAACACTGTAAAACAAATTTTGATTCGTATATTCTAAATACGAACGAAAACTATTTTCTAAACTTATTTTCTAGTAACTACTGTTCGTTAGTTTTTCTCCAGGGCCTCATATTTGCGGATGCCCAGGTACCTTTATACGGTCTCTGGCTATTTTGAAATCCTTCTACATCTGATACGACGTATCGGTCATTTCGTAGTACCTTGGTTATCTCATATGGGCCCTTGTACTTCGGTAATAATTTTTGGGATACTCCCGGGGTACTTTCGAAGTTTCTTAGCATAATGTAGTCTCCTGTTGTGTATGTATAGGGTGGCTTATGTTTTTTGTCGAAATATGCTTTATTATAATTTTGTGCTCTGATATTGTTCTCCGCTGCATTACGGCGGCATGCGTTTAGGTCTACCGGTTTTCTACTAGTCCACTCGTGGATATATCCTTTTAAATTGTCAGGGGTTTTGCCCCTCTGATCCACGCCGAATAGTAACTTAGAAGGGGTTTCGGAAACAGATTTACTTATGGTGTTGTTCAAAGCGTACTCGATATCTTCCAGGACTTCATACCACCGTTTCCCCGGACAATTTTCTGTCAGCTTTGCAAGTGACGGACCCAACACCCGATTTACCCTCTCCACTTGCCCGTTTGCTTGTGGAGAGGCAGTAGCTACCTTTGCATGCCTGATATTGTTTTTATTCATAAAATCTTCAAAGTCCTTGGAAGTAAAACAACTGCCGCGATCGGATACCATCGTTTCGGGTATGCTATAGTGCGAAAAATACGTTTTCAGGCATGCAATGGCTTCTTTTGTCGCAGTTGATTTGGTCGCATACAATTTAACATATTTCGTAAACGCGTCTACAACTAAAAATACGTATTTTTTCACGGCGGTGCCTTTATCTACGGGGCCATAATGGTCAATGTGGAGTGTTTTGAACGGGACGGTTCCTTTCGGTATGTTATGTAAAGTGGCTTCAATTTTTCCTGTGTGTGGTGAACAAGCTATACATTTAAAACAATTTTTTATGTGTTCGGTTATCTTCTGTTTCATGTTTGGAAACCAGTAATTTTGCAGCATTGTGGAACATACTTTATCCGCCCCTAGGTGCCCCATCTCATCATGATATTTGTAGATCGCATGGCTTTCCATAATCTTAGGGATATAAAACAATAAATTTTCTTTCTGCTTCCGATACAGCAAACCGTTACGCATTTCAAAAAATCGATCTTCCCGATGCTCTAATTCTTTTCGTAGTTTCGAAATTTCTAAGTCTCTATTTTGCATTAATGCTAGGTCACGTTCGAAGGAATTTTTTTCTAACATTAGGATGTTCGTAGATCGGCTCAACGCATCCGCGTGCATCATACGTATTCCCGGCCTATGCTCTATTTCAAAATCGTAATTTTGTAGTTCTAGTGCCCACCTGGCGATACGTGGATTTATTTCTTTTTTGTTTAGCGTTAGCCGAAGAGAATTGCAGTCTGTTAGAATCTTAAACTTAATGCCCTGTAAGTAAATTCGAAATCGTTTTAGTGCATAAATTATGGCCAGCACCTCGAGCTCAAAACTGTGGTATTTGCTTTCGACTTCCGTGGTTCGTTTTGAAAAGTAGAAGACGGGGTGAAATTTCAGGTCATTTTTTTTTTGCATGAGGATTGCACCAAATCCTACCGCGCTGGCGTCACAATGGAGTTCAGTCTCGTCTTTAGGATTATAAACGGCTAACACCGGTGAATCGGTTAATTTTCTTTTTAAGTTATTGAAAGCTTGCAGTTCTTCTTCTTCAAATTTGAATTTTGAGTCTTTCTTTAGCAGACTGTATAAAGGTTTAGCAATAAGGGCAAACTGCTCGATAAATTTACGGAAGTAAGAGCAAAGCCCTAGAAAACTTTGTACTTCCCTGACGCCTCGCGGGATGGGGAAATTCTCAACGGCCTGTATCCCAGTTTTTGGTGGACTTAAACCTTTTTCAGTTATAAGATATCCTAAATACTCGATTTCATTATATAGAAATTTACATTTGTCTAATCTCATTTCCATTTTGTTATCTACCAACAATGTGAAAACGCGGTTTAGAATTTGTAGATGGTGCTCTATTGTTTGTGTGGCTATCAATATATCGTCCATATAGACAACCACATCTCCTGATCTAATTAGTTCTGAAAAGACATCATTGACGAATCTCTGAAATCGGGATGGTGCAGTTTTCAATCCGAAAGGCATTCTTAGGTATTCAAATTGACCTAACGGGGTAACGAAAGAGGTGTATTTAAAGGAATCCTTTGCCATGTGAACATGAAAGAACCCATCCTTTAAATCAATTAAGCTAAAATATTTTTTTCCTCCGACAATGTCCAAGTGATCCTCGATCAGCGGTAGGGGGTAGTTGTCTCGAACGAGGATTTTGTTCAATTCTCTAAAGTCCACGCACATACGTAATTCGCCGTTTTTTTTCTTTACTAAAACAATTGGTGACGCATATTCCGAATCGCTCGGCCTAATAATATCTTTTTCCAAAAGACTGTCTAAAATTAGTTGTAATTTTTCCTTTTCCGCATAAGAAATTCGTCGAGGTGTGGTACTAAATGATTTTTCATTACTTAAAGTTAGTTTCAACTCGGCATTTACTGCGGGTAGCTCGGGTCGTTTCTGGTTCAAATACGCGTTTGTAAACATTTCTTTAAGTTTTACTTTGTCAACTGGCATTATTTTTTCATTTATGTTTAACTCATCCGCGGGATTAAAATCGTCTGAATCTAACATTATGTTGAGAATCTCTAGCTGGCTAATAGGGTCCCTTTTCGTCTGTACTATGTTCATTGCGAATAATCGCAACGCATCACGACCCAGAACTACCGGAGTGTACATTGTTTGATCGGGCACTACCAACAGGGTCATGGTTTCTTTAGCATCTTTCGACAATTCAACTGAAGCCTCTACTGTACCCAACAAACCAAGAGGAGACTTATTGATTCCTACTAAACGCACGCCATTACTATTTTGGATATTTTCTATTCTACCCGGTACATACGATCGTTTTATGAAACTGACAGGACTACCGCTATCAATCAAAGTATACAATATCATACATTTCTCATTCATTACGTACTGTACATTCTTGTGGTAGTCGTCTTCCTCCGGGATTTCCATTTCCGTGTAGGTGACCTGTCTCTTGGGTACCCGCGTGACGTTTTTCTTGGGACAGTTTGGTAGCAGGTGGCCCATTTCTCCGCAGCCGAAACAGCTACCCTTTTCCCTCGCAGGTAGTCGGCAGTCCGCTGCACGATGCCCTACTCGGTTGCAGTTATAACAACGGCTACCTGACGGCGATCCCCTGGTTGTATTTGGGCCTTGCTGATTCTTCTCGGCCGTTGACCTGGTATAGTTCCTCGATCCATTGGGAAGCGAAATTCTTCTGAGAGCTTTCAGCATGTGCGAGGATGTTTTGAATTCGCACATCCTCGCCTGATTTTGTATACCGTTGTCAGGTATACCATCTATTAAATACTCCACTAGTTCGTCCTCTGGTACGGGCACTTTGTTAGCTAGCACTATTTTCTCATGATAGTAGTGCTCGAATGGCTCAGTGTTTCTCCACTTTCTACTCTCGAATTTCTTTTTTAGCTCCACTTTGGTTTCCCGGTTCCCAAACATACTCTCCATTCTATATAGGAGCATGTCTGTGGGGAGTTCTAAATGCTCACTCCTTGAGTGGAACCAATTCAGGGCTCTCCCTTTCAATTTTTGTCCCAATAATAGCCTGGTCGCATTTTCGTCCAATTCGTAGGTGGTGGAGAGTATTTCAAGCTGTTTCGACCAGTTCTTGAAATTCTGTTCTTCCCCGCTGAAGTCGCTGATCAGCTCCCCGATTGACCTGATGTTCGTATTTGTTGTTGAACTGGCCGTCGAGCTGGGCGAGTTCCTGAGGAGCTCGTTTTCCCTTCGCAATAGCTCGATCTCCCTTGCCATCAGCTCCCTTTCTCGCTCCAACAGCTCCGTCACCTTTCTTGACATCTCGTCTGGGTGCCACGACGGTGCATCTACACGCAGAATGCTGTTGTTAAGTGGTGTGTTGTCTTCTTCGACATTGCCTTCTTGCTCTGTCTCTCCAGCCGACGTTTCATTTTCCCAAGCCCTGTTCGGGAAATTTTCGTCCAGCCTCTGGATCAGCTCTGCCTTATTTCCCGATGTAGGGAGACCATGACGACGTAATATTTCCTTTAACTGAGGAACGAGGATCTCCCGCTGCACCTTTCCTGATAGTTGAGACATTTTCCCCCTTTTTTTTTTTTTTTTTTTCTCACAAGAGGGTCACTTTGAAAGTTACCAAATAACCTACACACGCAGGATTGTCACACAGAATTGTTACACAGAATTGTCACACAGAATTGTCACACAAAATTGTCACACAGAATTGTCACAGAGAATTTCACATAGGTTTCACTCAGAATGTCTTGGTTGTCGTTAGCCGAACGTAAATTTGAATCACTAAGAATATTTCTGTTCACAATCCCACTTCTGAATTTGTAAGGATCTGCCGAAATGAGCTTAAACAAGGTTTTGCACAAAGTATGTTTATTTCACAAGTATCTTAAGTCGTTCGCGCTATTCGTACAACAACCGCATCCTTCCTTCTTGTGCTCGTTATATCGTTTTTCGACGTGGGCGGTCGCTTTTTCGGAGACCAATCGCGAGAGGCTTTGAGCCTCATATACGCCCTCGAAAAGGCGGCGAGGTAAGGGTAAGTGGCTACTTCTATTGCACCCTCTTCGTCGTCTACGTAGGACCCTTAACGGTCCGCGTTTGGTTCGCAGATGTTTTATGGTACGTCACGGCTATTGAGACCTTTAGCTAAAATACGACATCTCTAGTAAATTACCGAAAAACAGGAAGTTCCGCTAAATCTCAAAAATAGCCTAAAGTCACGTCCGCACCATAAACATAAACTGCGTCCCTGACTGGTCTACGGTACTCAGCTGCGGTCCTCATGGGCCGCAGTCCCTCGAATCCCTTACACTGTGTCCTTCGTGTCTGCCGTTAGGGTAATTAAATTATCGGTGCTTGATATATCTTCCTTTCCCGACACATTCGACGATGGCCGGGGCCGAAGTTCGCTCGAGTGCTTTCACTGGGACGTTCTGCCGGTTTCCTGCTTTGAAACGTGTCAATTTTCAAATCGATCGCCGCCGAGTGCCCTTAAACGATCTAATGAAACTAATTCCTTGATTGCCGTCTGACGCAATATCCGTTCGTTAACGGCCGTCCCCCGAATCACTATGTTCCGAGGATTTTCAATCGTTCGTGCCCGCGCAAAAGTGCTACGTGCTTGCTCAGCGTCCCGTGTCCGTGCCCCCGGACTCTGCTCCTTGATTTCGTCGCGCCCGCACCCGCTTTAGCTGCGCAAAGAAGCAAACTTTTAATTAAACTATTAATTACGATGCTGTTCCAATGCCCCCCCCCCCCCGCGACAATCAGATTAACCGTCCCGAGGATTTCGCTGACCCGTTCTCGCGCGCTGCGCTCTTTGCATCGACCATTATTTTTCGAAAAATTTCTTTCCCCGCACCGAGCTGCGGAAATATTCCTTCGCGAGATGTAAAGTGCATGCTTCGTGTACCGGATTGTTTGCTCGTTAACGCGATTTTTTAGTATCACATTGCATCAGAGGGGAGATTAAAAATGTTTGTTCCATGATAATCTCAAAGGATCTCAACGAATTTCTAGCATCGTTAAAACTGTACAGAGACTGGAAGAATTTGAGAACATTGCTACACTGTTTTCGACTCGTTGAAAATTATTAGTAGCGGAAATTCAGTTTTACGTCGTTTCTGTGTCTCACAATTGTCTGCAGTCTAATCGTAAAGTAGTCCAGAAATTGCAGATTTATTAGAAGAGAGATACAAAAATCAAGGAATCGAACAGTCTTCTGTATAGATTTCACGTCGCAGTAGCTATCATAAGCCGGTCTAAACTGGTAGTTGTATATTAATGTATTGTTCATTGGTTTGTGTTGTGTCAGTGCAAAACGTGTTCAGACAGCGAGCGTATTAAAGATTCTGAATGCTTCGAGTCTCTGCCAAATTCTGGACTAAATTCCAAAGGTGTGCAGGATCTACGAATTTAGGAAACGACCGGAGTTAAGCAGGGTACGCATCGATGAAATCGTCTATTTGATTTTTGTGCGGACTTTGTATCGTCGGCGGAGGATCGTCGACTCCGAGAAAGCCGATAAGATCCGATTGAGAGCCGCTTCGATTCCAAGATACACGAATAAAACGCACGAATTCGGTTCGAGGAGTATTCCGTAAAGGAGGGCCGGAACATGGCCGATTTACAACCGGGCGGTACTTTTCACAGGGATCGTAAAGAAAGGACGGCCTGGAATCGGTACATGATTAAGAAAAGCCCCCGAGTGTATTCAGTTCTTCCTGTCGCCGGCGCGTTGTGCATCTCTCCCGGGGCCCCGTTCGTTTGTATGCAGGGGACCCGTGTCCTTGACGACTTCGATGTATGACTGGGCATTGTTAGCGGTGTCTCATCAGTTGTATGTGAAATTCACGCGAAAGTATGATCTTTAAGTGCTGCGGTCGCTCGTAAAATTGCCAGGGCCTCGCCCCGAACCACATACCTCTTCTTCCCCCGGCCGTGGCCGACTCGTGATCGAAATAATCGATTTTTTCTGCAACCTCGAATTGCTAACCAAACGCCGGAATATCTATTGGCGATTCGCAAATATCTTTTAACATTCAAAACCCAGCGATCGAAAGAGTCGCGGGAACTTTTCGATAGGTTATATCGAATCAATCAAAATTAATGGTTTCTAATTGTTTCTAATATGAAATATAGCTGAATATCTTGAACCACAAGAACGTGGCAGCCATTTGCCCACAGTCATTTTTGCAGAATACACATTTTCTTAACCCTTTGCACTCGAGTGGTGACCGTGAAGCACCACTAGAAATTGTTGTGGCATTATTTCAAAGAAATTACAACAAATATTACAATGTATTTGTTACATTACAAAATTTGTATTTAACAGATTACTAAACATTTAAATATTATATGTGGAAATCGGATCAGTTTCGCATGAATAAAATGAAAATATTCTAAGACGGAAGAGAAAAATTTAGTTTTAGAATGAAAATAGCGCCGAGTGCAAAGGGTTAATTTTGATATTACACCAGATAAAAGAGGCCCTGACCAAGCCGATTTTAGAAGAATCAATTTTGAAAAAGATATTCGAAACAAAATTCTGCTTTGTAGAGGGTACTAGACTTAAGAATGTTACTGCAAAATTTTATACAACTTGGGCCAGCAGTCTTTCGAATATTTCTACTTTTGATTCTTGATGTATTGAATAATGTCTCTTCAACACGTTGACTGCCATGTCACCCATATGTGGGTGACGGAATTATCCGTCCAGGTTTTAAAATGAATTTTGACATTAATATATCCAGTGTACCAAATTTGATTAGGATCTGTAAAATACAAGAAAGTCGGAGGACCACTCAATATCATACATTAAATTTTTTCAATTTTTATTTCATCAAAGAACTTACTTTGATTTCATGGAATTTTTGAGGTTTCCAGTTTGGCAGTGAAAGTGTTAATGCATCTTTGCAGTCTCACTAAATTTTTATTTCAATTTTAAGAAGGTGTTTGTCCACACCGTTGGTAGAAGTGGCGTCGAAGAAATCCTACAAAACAGTTGCATAACCTTTGCGATCCCAGTGTCCAAGAGTTCCTGAAAAGGTGGTTGGAGAGAAAACAACATTCCGATGATGGGTCGACTTTCCAGTTAATCTGCGGCCAGGTGATCATACCAGCCGAGAGTTAATCGGACTCGGGCTAGACCGGGCGCAATCCTGAATCCTGATCCGGCATTTCGAATGATTTGCATCGTTAAAATGGCGGCGATGGTACCGCGGTATTGGCGCACGGTATCACGAAATCTGCGCCGAAAGCACGAAAAGGTGACGAGGTCTACGTGCCTCGGACCTTCGGCTTGTCCGCATTTGGGAGTCGTTAGTAGGATCTCCTGGAGGAGGGTCCTCCTGGATCCTCTTTCTCTCTCGGCAGTTGCAAGCGAAGGGATCGCTCATTTTGGAAAAGCCTTAATGCAATCTAGACTCGGATCAGCGGATGGGTATAGCGTGCCCCTCTGGGCGTTCAATGGCCCGTCTTGGTCGCTGTCCGTAGTCCTCCTCCTCCTCTCGCTCGGCCCCCTTCTCGATCGTCCTCTTCGTTCTGCTGCTGCTCGTGGTCGTCTTCGTCGTCGTTGTCTCCGCAGCACTCGCCCGTTTGACAGAAGCCGATGCATTCCGCACGACATCGCGACTGTCCTACTGCGTCTCGTCTCCCCTTATTTATTGCCGCGGGATCACGAGCGAGCCGGACAAACGGATCGATGGCCAGAACGGGCACAGAAACGGCCATCGGGACCCGGGGAGGACATTTGGCATGTGCGTATTCAAATCCGTCCCGGACGACTCCCCTAACTCACGACACGACAGAAAAAGGGAAAGAAGCATCCCCGTGCGTGCTCCGGTGACGTTGATTGAATTAAAAATAATCGTGATCCACTCTTGACGATCTACCGCCACCGTGGCTACCGATGTCCTCTTTCCCTCCCCCTCTCGTTGGATCATCCCGATAGTCATGATTATGCGCCATTCGCAGGGCTTAATTAGGCGGCGCCCGTGAGAACCGCGCCGGTCCGCGGTCACCGGAGATGAAAAAATCGTGATCGCAAGACGATTACGTGAGCGGAATAAAAGCGGGCGACTACTCGCTACCGCTCGCCTTCACCGGCCGGGGGCCCTCCCTGACCACCGGCTCCTTTGCATAAACCCTTCGTTTAATTGTGAAATTGGGGGATGGAGGGTACATATTTAATTACCGCCACCGGCCGCCGCCACCGTTCACTTTCGCTCGCCCCGGCTTGTTAGCATTTTTCCGGCCGTCTGCGGAGGTTCGTCTCGCTGCCAGAAGATGCTGACTTTTGATGCACCCGGTCCTTCAACGTCGACGTTTCAGCCTTTCATAGTCGCGGCGGGGTTTGCTTAAATAAGGCTACTCGAGCTTGAATTTATTCGTGAAGTAATGAGTAACCTTTCAAAGAAAATAGAAAATTGTGAGTGTGATAGAAGGGGACCCACTTCGGAAACTAATTCTACACCTGAAAACAACAAAGAAAAACGTTTGCTTGCATTCTGAAACAATTCGACCCGTCCCTGAATTATTAGAATCCCATTTAACACGTTGAACGCCACGTCAGCCATACGTGGCTGACGGAATTATTTGTGCAGGTTTTAAAATGAATTTTTACGTTGATATATTTGTTGTACTAAACTTAATTAGGATCTGTAACATGCAAGAAAGTTGGAGGATTACTCAGTATCGTACATTTAATTTTTTGCAATTTTTATTTCATTAAATAACTTACTTTGATTTTATGGGATTTTTGGGGTTTCTAGTTTGGCGTTCGAAGTGTTAACTGTTCTCCATTTCCCAGTCTCTGAAACATAATTTTCTACTATTTTTCTGGCACTTATACAGGAACCTGAGACCTACCAGATTTTACAGACTAAATTAAACAAAATCGTAACAAATACCTCGAACAGAATTTATTAACGCTAGAACCACCCCTTGGGTAAAACGAGCGGTTACTGGATTTTTCCTTTTATAATTATTGAAATCATCGAAACGTTTTCGTGAAAAATTGATTAACGACGAGTAATTTGTCCAACGTTGCTTTCGTCGTGCTATCGAAATCAGATTTCGATATTCGAGGTCGAACACAGCTTCCAGAATCGCTAGATGTTTTTCCTTTCGCTGGTAGTCGATATAATTAAATTTTGAAACGTTTCGGAGACACGAGCCACAGCGAAACCGCGGATAATTGTAGTAACTTCTGTCGGCGAAATGAAGTTCAGCTTCAATTTACGATCGAATGCTGGGTTACACACCGTCTGACGGTCAAATTGGCATGCGAACAACTTATGCTTCCAGGTAATTAATCAAATCTGCGCGCGGCAGCGAGAGGGTAAACTTTAATGAATGAACGATACAGCGATACCCGTTAAAATCTCTTAACCGCAAATATGCTCCCGGAAACAAGCACGTTCTGCCGCCGTACAATGCTCTCTAACTTCCGCCTAAAAGCAGCCAATGATTCGCCTCGCACGGAATAATCAGTTATTGTTCCGTATTGTTTTCGTTCGCTCGTAATAGTCTGCTGCCGCGGCTGATCCTGTAATTTTCTGTTCAATGCAACGGTTAATTGCATTGTAAACTGCGTTAGCACCAGACCCTTCCAGCCACTAACAGTGACTCGTGCGTGTGAAGTAAAAATAAAGAGATTGAATCCATTTATATTTCACACCAACTGTATCGCCATTTACAATCGAATAGTGAAACTTATTCATTTTTCGTAAAAGCGACAACGTCTTGACATCTTTTTTTTTTTTAATGAAGCGTACAAACTACTTCAAACATGTTTGATAAAACGAGTGAAGTAATTAGAATGTAAAAATGATGATCGGAAATGAAATTCCACTGAAGAACACCTTATTTAAATCTATTCATGTACAGAGACATCTCAGACAAAATACTGTTTAACATTAGCAAAAAATATTATCAGTAACATCTCCATTATAGTTCTCCCATAATAGATTAAAAAATAAATATTTCATTTACCTAGTAGATCAAGGGATTGATGATCGATTGTTTGATTAAGGGACCACCAGTGAGTACAATATTAAAATAGCATTTTTCACCGAGAGTCCTATTAATAATGTTCTAATAGATGATATAGTAACACGTTAGCTACCATCATAAAAGTCATAGTGCATAGGATAATATTGAACCTTGACTATCTTCTGCTACAATTGTTTCAATATTTCATAAAGCAGGTGTCAAAGGAATTTTTCAATGGTGAAGATCTTTTGACGAAGCAGTCAATGAAAACGACCACGTGCTCCAAGCTCGTCAATTAACGGTTAAAAGCGGTGATTAGCGCGAGCAGTTAAGACGATCGCGGCCATTTGCCGATGCATTGCGTCCTGGCATTAATAATCGTCATTAATCGAGCTTTCCTTGTGTACCAGATTTTTTCTTCCGGCGTTAATCTGATTATTTCGATCATGGATCTTCCGGTAGGTTTTTCCTTGTGCCCCTCCGTGCCGGGATTGATAATTCAATTAGACGGCTCACACAGTTGATTTAACTGGCGGGTCCTTCTGTACCGCCGCTCTAGCATTGGGATTCACAATTCAATTAGAAGTTAAACGCCGGTAGGTCTGTACAAGGTATCCGAGTTACCCCCTGCAACTCCTGTGTACCCAACTCTCTCGTTCTTCGAGCTCTCTGTCTCTTTCCCTGTTCATCCTTTCGCCCAGCTTCGTCCTCGTTCGTTCACCGGCGCCGTCTCTCTTTCTCGCAGCGAAGGTTTCCCTCTGTCTTCTCGAGGCTCTTCAGCCATGCCAGTCGCCGTCTCTGTCCCTTCCTTTAACACCGTCAAGGGTGAGAGGCCATCTCATAATCTTGCTGCGTATGTCTTCGTTCCAGCCTAATAAAGTATGCAGCCTGAATAAGCAATGAGCCACGGTGTCACTCGTGAAACTAACTCTTTAATAATCGCGCGTCACACTGATCGTCCTCCCGCTCCTTTTCTCCTCGTTCATCATTCCGCAGTTTTCCAGGCCAGTTCGGTGTCGCCTTCGATCCACCTCGCAGGTAAGCTTCCACCATCAGGACAGGATTAACATCGATCCACCGAGGCACATCTTCCTGCCGTTCAGAAAATCCTCTTCTGTGCCAAACGATCCAAGAATTTGTACTAGCGCGAAATCGATTTCCAGTTTGGCCAATTGTGCTTCATTCAATAGCCTTCGTTCACTTTAATCGCTCATCGTCGCTGTGACAGCTGATTAGAGCGATTTTATGACGAATTTTTACTACGAATTTAATGCACTTGTGACAGAAGTGGATAGGTCAAAGAAAATATATTTTTGTCCAACTTTGGTTTCTTACAACAGATTTGGACAATTTTTATTTTGCATAAAAATCTACATTACGGTGTTTAAACTGGTAGACTAAACTGCATAGGAGTCACGAGCAGATTGCGGATTTTTTAGAACAATAAACATTGCAAAACGCAGGAATCAGTTGCAATCCATTGTAAGACGCAGGAAGACTCTTTTTAAATTTCGTAAAGAAATAATTTTTTTATTTTTTCTGACCAAGCACAGAGAGAAATTTCTTCAAAGATATCGGCTGAAGAAAATACAGGTCTTTACAGACACAAAGTAGCACAAGAAATGCTGCGATTTACGAGATGTCCTAATTAATCCGGACGTCCGCAGAACCTCGACGCGTTCGATCGCTTGCGGATCTATAAATCGACGTTTGGTAGTCGACCGTTGATTCACGAACGTTTTTTCTCCCCCGGTGCAAAGAGAACGAAACAATTTTAAATATAGTCGCGAAAGCCATTGAAACTTCTGCGACCGGGGATACTCTTTGACCGAACGCATAGTAATGAAGCTTTATTCATAGTCCGGCCCCGTAGTTAAGCCGCAATCCGGTTTAATAACGAATATTCGTTTCGCCTGTTCGCCGGGATTACAATGAAATTTTTACCACAGTAATTAACGCTTTTCTCCTTTCGTATTTCGCGTCAGAAGCACAAAGCTCCTGGTAATAGGCGAATGGGAACACATGTCGCGAATGTTTGCGCTAACAGGGAGGGAAAAAGAGGACCGGAAGGCGGCGGGATAGTGAAAAGCGTTTTTCCAGCGGAGCCGAGCCGGAAGGAGAGTGTTTGTTACCTTTTCTCGACTTGATTGCACGAAAAGTAGGGCCGCGCGGCGGGGGAGGCCCTTTGAACTTTGCCGGGGCAGCGGTCTGTGAAGGTGTTAATGACGAACTGTCATGGAATCATGGACTAATTGTTCCTCCAGCGTGTTGAAACCCTTGTACACGGTACAAAGTAACAATAAGCGATCTTAACGATGCCACTTTCACCGATCGAACGCGTACATTGTGTTTTACAAAACGGATCACGATTTTTCAAGCAATTTCGACAATCTGGCAGAAGAATATTTTCAATAAAATAAATCAGCTTCGATTCCATAACACGAAGAGCGCAAGTTGCTTACCAGATACAGAGCGATTCTTTAGTGTTCCTTTATAACGTTGACTGCAAAACTGGACTCTAAAAATGATCTTATTTTGTTGATAGAATTTCAAGGAATATAGGCTTTTTAACGATTCAAAACGACTGGGAGCATAGGCGTTTTTTCCTTTGGTATTACATCGGCTTTGGATTTCGGTATTATATCGGTTTCGGCACAGCCTAATTAGCGCAATACCGACGTCAACTGCAAAACTGGACTCTAAAAATGATCTTATTTTGTTGATAGAATTTCAAGGAATATAGGCTTTTTAACGACTTAAAACGACTGGGAGCATAGGCGTTTTTTCCTTTGGTATTACATCGACTTTGGATTTCGGTATTATATCGGTTTCGGCACAGCCTAATTAGCGCAATACCGACGTCCACTGCAAAACTGGACTCTAAAAATGATCTTATTTTGTTGATAGAATTTCAAGGAATATAGGCTTTTTAACGATTTAAAACGACTAGGAGCATAGGCGTTTTTTCCTTTGGTATTACATCAGCTTTGGATTTCGGTATTATATCGGTTTCGGCACAGCCTAATTATCGCAATACCGACGTCAACTGCAAAACTGGACTCTAAAAATTATCTTATTTTGTTGATAGAATTTCAAGGAATGTAGGCTTTTTAACGATTCAAAACGACTGGGAGCATAGGCGTTTTTTCGTTTGGACTTGAAACAAAATTTAATTGTAACGATTTCGGTATTATATCGGTTTCGGCACAGCCTAATTAGCGCAATACCGACGTCAAATTCGTACCGGTTTAAAGTCCCTGTTTCAAAGCGCAACAACAGACTTCCCGGTTAGAGACCGGTGCCAATGGCAGCACGCGCCGATCGCGTTAATCGTGCGTGAAAATACCAGTCTCCGCAGGTCGCTTACAAGGTCCACCTGTCCAATTATTACGGGGCCGAACGATATAATACGTACCCGATATTTTCGCCGGACGCGCACGTGTGCGCACCGTTAAGCTAGAACGGCCGCGAGAGACATACAAGCGCAGCCGGCAGCTTTTGTTGCACCGTGAGAAATGGCCGTTGCAAATGTCTCGTTTTCCACGGGGGGACGAAGGTGAACCGGTGCATGGAAAAGGCAAGGAACTTCGCGGTGCCTACTCCGACACGTACCCGTGGCCGTTTACGGGCTCCGCAGTATCGATGTATCCGAGTATCGACGGCGATTCGGCTTTACGTAATCCTGTTCTCCTTGCAAAGCACCCGCTCCCAGTACCGACTGCAATTGTCGCCGCGGCTCACCGATAAATATTTTCCACCGTGTCCGCTTTCTCTGCATTAGCGAACATGTGTAGCGCGTTGCCAAACACGTCGTGTCATCGATGGGCCGCGAATTTTCATGCGAATTCCTGTTTTGACTACTTTTCACTGCCCATTTTTATTGATCTATTGTGGTTGTTAACCGATGTGAATCACAGAATGTTATTAGAAAGGTGCTCGTCTGGGGATGAAAAGCCGATGCAAGGGGTGCACAGGTGAGCTGAAAAACCGGTCGCCCCTGGAAAGTATAATCTGTTTGGACTCTTGTCGTTCGTCAGTGACACGTATCGTCGACGGGAACAGCGTCGGGGACATCGTCAGCGTCAGGTTACCATCGGAAGAAGGGATGAAAGTGCAAGCCTGCGGGGGTGGGGCTCGAACAGAGCGAAGCGTCGGTGTTTGCCGGTGGCGAGGTTAGAGAAAAATGTATTATCGATTTCGCCGGGTATCGATATCACTGGGCATTGTTCGCGGGGATCGGACACACGCCGGCTGGCTTTTGCTGTTTTATGTCAGCGACCCGCACGAAAATATTGCGCTAACGACGGCTTTTTCGAGCGGACTGCGAGGGCTCGCAGTTCTCCGAGGCTGAGAGCGGGACGCCTGGAAAAAACGATAGACGATAGACAGCTACGGCAAAACCTGATGCCGGGACAAATCGTTGGACGCGAGCTATGATGACAAAGTACGATGAGCCGCGGCCGAACGATAGCGCTGCGGATGAACGATGCGATGAACGCGGCCCCGCGAACTATGTTTTTTTTTTCCCCGACTCGTACGCCGTTTTTCCACGTTTCTAAACACCGTCCCTTCGGAAACGCTCCAACACATTTTTCCCGCGCGACAAATGTTTGTTAACAAACTGCTGCATTTTGTTCGGCGTACTATCTTGGAATTTTGGACGCGGAAGGTCGCATCGCGCTGATTTTGATCGAAAAGGCGGGACAACGTTCTACCAAAGAGACCTGGTAATAGGAAAATTTGTTACAGGTGAACATTTGTGACAGAATTTGTTATCATACATTTCACATTCAGTAATTTTTAATTCGACTACGCGGCTTTGAAATGGCTCATGACTTATACCGTTGCAGCGGCACCCACCAGCTTGAAATTTAAAAATATTTTACAATTCTATTGTTTGTTTAATTTGACTATTTTGTGGTGGAATTGTGTCTGATAGATATTCGTTCAAAGTGTGCCAAATTTCATTTTAGTGTCTCTGATGCTTTCAGAATTACACCTCAATCTTTCATTTCTTTATTTCATCTTAATTGTTCAATACGTAAAAGTAAGTTACTATATAATTTAGTAGAAATAAACAGAATGCAGTAAAAGATTCTTAAATGGATGAAATAAGTTCAGTACGTAAATTCGACAATGTTAATATTGACTAAAACCCATTAAATGCAGGTTTTATTATTCTATTAAATTTTGTATGATTTCAAACGGGAATCTGAGTTTGTCGTACAGATTGTCCAATAATTCCTTTATAAATCCAACTAAAAATAATTGACAATATTTTTCTCCTAAATACCTCATATTTTTAACTCTTTGCGGACGACGATTTTTGAAAAATACTAACACTATTTTCTTCAGAAAAATGAATAATACGTCTTGGTGCGTAGATCTGCAGATAATTAAGTAACATGTCTGCAATTTCAGGATTTATAATATATAATCTTACGATTGTTTGATCGATAATTTCGCATTTTGCTCGAACGCTTGACAGAGCAGCTGAGCGAGCGAAGAAAAGTGAAGAAAAGTGTAGATAGAGATGTATTTAATTTATTAATCGTAACGTCATTGAAAAGTTCAGGGCAAGAACTGCGAAAGGGACGGTTAAGAGGACAGTAAATTATAGTTCGCGGTCCTAAACCTCGGATTTTGGTGTGTTCGGTTCGCAGGAATCGTCAGGCGCTTCTTTCGGTTGTACTCGACCGCGAGGGTCTCTCGTAAACTGAAACGTAAATTTTCGGCGTTTAGGGGAGGCGAACAATCGATTATTACTTTGTGCTTACGCTCGCCGGAGCGATAAAGAACGAATGGCCATCGTGAAACGGCGCCTTTTAAGAAGCCATAACTCTTTCGCCTCCCTTCATTTGCGAATAGATAATTCGTTGGTGGCAGAGGCGGCCCGAGAATCACCGGACAACCGTGACTCAAGACCGTAAAATGACTTATCGCCGCCATCTTGGATCCGCTCTTGGTCCACGATGTTTAAGTTTAGCGGATATCGTCCTTCTTTTTTCACGGACGATTTAACCGGCGAATTTTTTACCGGCGCACAATGCGATATTTTAGCGGAAGGAAATTATTGCGTCAGAGGAAGATTAAATTTCGATGGCTTTATTGGTATCTTTATTCACGAAAAACACAATATTCGATTTAATAATGCTCCGACGCAATCAACAATTAAACAGTGCACAGTCGAATAAGATGATGTTATTAAAATCTTTCAAATACTCAATGATGTCTAGAAAATGTTGAAAGATTGCAGGATTATAAGTTAGACAAAACACTTTAGCTACTAGAAGTCTATTAACAGACTCTTTGATTGCTATAACACGGTACAAACATAAAAATTTTCTTTCAAACAATACTCTCAAAGAAAATTTTTTAGACCATATTATTGAAGACCGTAGCTGTACAAATGTAGCAATTATTTAACAATTTATATCAAATCTGATTTTTGTGAACGACAATTGTTCATAGAGAAAAAGATGGAATTACGATTGTTCTTGAAACAATGATTCGCCGCGGTCGGAAGGATCGGAAAATGCGCAGGCTTTCCTAGTTCGTTATTCGTTCGTAATCGAGTTTCGTAACACGCGCATAAATCGCTTAAAAGAATCAAAATAATGAACGCTATTACGTGTACGAGCGTAATTCTTTCGCGGAGGACTACAAAGGAAGAAATAATTGCGCGACATTGAATTCGCGAAGGGAAACGGCCGATTATTAGGATAAACGAGCCCGTAATGTTTAAGAGGAATTGACGTTTGTACGTGGGGAGAAGCGCTCATCAACGCTCGATTGTAGCTGGAAATAAAAAGGAAGGGAAATCCTTTTGAAAGGCAGAAAAACCGACGTTTAACGCGGCGAACCGCGTTCGACGTTGCGCAAGGATAATAGAACGGAAATCGGAGAAGCGGCTTAAAGAAATTCAGGCGCAAAGCAACCCAGCTGGTTGCGTTCTAATTCGTCTTTGTGAATCTCAAACACTCCGCGATACTTTGCCAATCTAGAGGAAATTGAATTTCGATAATAATCCGGACTTTTATTTAGATCTCGTAATTGATGCCTACGATTTTTATTTTACATCGAAAGCCGCAGTTCAGTCATTAATTCCGAGTTTTTCACTACCAAAAAAGATATTTAGACAAGTTCCCTAATATAATATGGTAATAATTAAACTACGGGATCTTTATGCGAAATAAAATTAATCTGCATTTGTTATAAGCTATAGGAGCCCCTAAGAACGTTTTCGTTAATCATTTCACCAGGCCGAGAGTAATATATTTAAATCTTTCCACTGTGTCAAATTGCAGCCATTCTATGTCACAAATTTAGTGCCATTAACACGTTGAATGCCACGTCACCCATATGTGACTGACGGAATTATTTGTGCAGGTATTAAAATGAATTTTTACGTTGATATATTCATTGTACTGAACTTGATTAGGATCTGTAGCAAGCAAGAAAGTTGGAGGATTACTCAGTATCATACATTTAATTTTTTGCAATTTTCATTTCATTAAATAACTTACTTTGATTTTATGGAATTTTTGGGGTTTCTAGCTTGGCGTTCAAAGTGTTAAATATAAATTTATCAGTACTGAAGTTAACTAGATCATAACGTGAGGTGAAAACTGCATTATTAAGTAGCTCACAATTTTTATTAAAATCTCTGATCGCTTTGATGAAATACATTCTCGAAACGTTCACAAGTGTCATGCACGTTGCCAGAAAAATTAGCAACTAAATGTAACAGTTTCCCGGGATCGTCGCGCAGGATTCCCCGAAGGATCCACGGTCGATCCATCAACGGTGGGATCCCGCTAAACTCCGAAAGACAAAATATCTGGAATTCCGGGCGCACAGGTTTCCGAGATTCGATCGTGGGTCCCGGTCAATCTTTCCAGGTAATTGGCCACTCCCGTTAACGAATGTTTTAATCATCCCGCTGGCTCGCAGCGTTTGAACCCACGACTCCCCTAACGATAGACCGGGGGAGGGCACCGACGCGACGACGATCCGGAATTCTTCTCGAAATGAAACGAATCGTTGCGGAAAGTGGCGAAATCGTGGGCCCCCGTCGATACCCGGTAAGACGGACGTCGGAATCGAGGAAGAAGAAAAGGAGACGACCGAGAGAGGACAGTATAGAGGCGAACGGGGACACAAGCTCAACCCTCGCAACAAGCCTGAAGGAGGATGGGGGGCGCGAAGGGGGGGGGGAACAGGTTCGTACATTCTAAAAGGACGGCGTGATTCGACTGCGTGGCCAGTGTCGCGTCCCGATCCCCCGAATTCGGGAGCCGGTGTGTAAGAGACCGGCCTTTATAATGAAGCGATAGAATGTGAAAAATTCGCTAGCTCGACAAGCGGACGCGCGTTCGAGCGTTTTCGAGCGCATTGTAAAAAGGGTGGAGCGGTATATAAGAGTCCACCAGGGGGACAAAGAGGGGGGACGGACGAGAAAGAGAATGGTGGGAGAGAAGAAGAGAGAGAGGGGGGGGGAGAGGTCCGTAGATTGGAGGCGCGCAGCACAGGTTGGAAAGGCGAAGGACGAGGATGACGAATTGCGTGGAAGCCACGGGATAGCCTCGGGCGATCCGTGGAGGCATTCATAGAAGACGATTTGCGGACTCGGTTCGTGAATCTTTGGTACCTTTTTACCCTTTTCCTTGGCCGGCACCGGGTGAGAGCAGGAGATGACGGGGAGGACGAGAGACCAGATGAGGCAGGGATGGTCGGGATGGACAGTAGGCAGGAGGAAGAAGGTGAGGAGAAGGGCCGGGGGGGTGTTATTAGCGAGTCGACCCTGGCGGCTGCCACGAAGGACCACACACATCGTCGCGTCGCGAGGAGAGAAACGGCAAGAGAAAGGAAAGGGAGAGGCTTGGAGGAACGGAGAAGGAAACGGGAGAAGAAGGAACCGAAGGAGAGAAAGATTGAGGAAAAGAGAGACAGAAGAAGAGAGACGGAAGGAGAGGATGATAGGTTTCTTCTTTGCTCACCGCTCGGACGTCCCCGGTGTCTGTTGCGTGCACCAACTGGACCTTCTTCTCCTTTCTTTCTTTCTTTCTTTCTTTCGGTCAATTCTGTTTACCCGCTTCCTTCCTTCCTTCCTTCCTTCCTTCCTCCAATCGCTTTTCGACCGTTTCGCCCAAGCCCCGCTACCATTATGCACTCTCTTCACGGACGCCCGTTACGTTTTATGTCTTTATCCCCGCGCCGCTGTGTCGATTGAGATGAAAGTGCCGACGACACGGACTCTCCTATGAACGCGGCTCGTCTCGATCCGGAAGACCTGTCTGTAATTGAGCAGAAAACGGGCATCGCTGCTCGATTATCGAACACACGCCGAACGATCCTCGCCTTTTAAGGCGGAGAATTAACATGACGATCCTACATGATCGCGAGATCCACGCGGAAACGACGCACAACGGGGGAAACCCTTATAAACGGATCTTCAAGGAACTACATTCAGTAGTTGACGTTCGAGACGTTTTTCTCGGTCGGACAACGCGATCAGTTCAGCTATTGCGATAGAATGATCCGAATCGTCACGTCCATTATCCTTGCTGTGACTTTTGCATCTTCTTCATCTGTTCATGGCTTTATTTCTCTTAAACCGTTGTGATTGTTTGGTATTTTCATCTCGCCTGATCTCATTTCATTAGAAGTAGGTTCACGGGCCAGAAAAGTGTAAAAACATTGCTGCTACTAGGACAACAAAATAGAATTTTTGTTTGCAATTTGTTGGAATCGTGCTGGTGTGTTCTTTGCGTATTTTCTACCCATGTGTGGTTATTTATTTTAAACTGTTATAATTATATGGTATCTTTTATTTGGACAGGCCCTTTTTCATTAAACATGGGTTTATATTCCAGAAATATAGAATCTAGTATATTCTAGTATATCATAGTATATTCTAGTCTACTCTATACGTACGTATACATGTTTTAATACGTTGTTCATAGGCCAGAAATATACATTCTAGTATATTCTAGTACATCATAGTACATTCTAGGTTACTCTATACGTATGTATACATGTCATAACACGTTGTTTAATCGTGGTATAATATTTTCGTGCAATTAAAAGTGTCTCCAAACACGCCAGCAAATGCCAACAAAATGGCTGGTTCTTTGACTCTGGCTTTCGAAATCACGCTCCCAACATCGCGATCATTTTCGACAAAAAGATCATCGCGTTCAACTCGGCAGCGTAATGTCTATTGCTTGATCGGCTTAAGGCTATTCGCAGCCATGATTTCGAGAAAGGAAATTCGCCTGGAATCGTTCAGATCCCAATCGTCGTTTAAAGTCTCCCGGACGGGCTTTGACGTTTATACTGATTCCTAGTAGATCGGCAGTCGGACGATGCTCCCGGCCAATGAGAAGACAACGAAGAGCATCGTCTCGAGCATCATTATCCATTCGAGTCTCTGCGGCCGGATATCATGGAGCCGTCCTAGCTGCCATTACCAGGGATTAACGTCACCCGGCGAGAATTAAGCCTGATTTTAATTGCACGTTGATGTTTCGGGGGCCCTTGTGAAAAAAGGCCCGTTTTACCCGTACTCGGGCCACCGGTAGATCGTTTTATCGGTCGCGCGGTTGAAAGGGTGTCACTCGGCTCGCACGGTATTCCTCGTGGACGTTGGCTTCGGCGACATCTCGAAAAGCTTATGTCTTTGCTACCGTTATCGGGGATTAACGTCAGTCGCCGGAGGATGCGATTCAAATTAACCGGGAGACCCCTCTTGAAATTTCGCTCGCGATCCGAGCACGCTTTTAAAATTCTTGATCGAATATCTTTCGAGATCTTCCCCCCAATTAGGGGGATTACGCGCGGAGTGGCGCACCTGAAGAAACAAGGGGGCTGACTTTCGGTAGGCTGCTCTTCCAAAGAAATGCAAACGAATTTGGATCAGGCTGAAAAGATAGGAAAGAACGTCTCAGGTGAGTGATCGTAGCTCGTACGCTTACATCAATGGACTTTCGAATATTTTATCCTGTCAGACAACAAATTACATTCTAGATATTCTATGACGTTACATACCGTATTCCGACTAATTTCAGGATCTCCCTTTGAACAGGGACAAAACTACAGTGATCAACTTAAAATTGAAAAAATATTTTCTGAAATTTTGAAGCAAGACCAGCCGACATTTCGCGCGGTTTAAACCGTTGGACCGGTAGTCGCAGGTTTGATAGCGTTTCCATGTCGCGTCAGGCCCGGAGCGTGATCCTTGTTGTTTGTCAGATTTTTGTCAGTCGTGCATGGCTGCCTACCAATGATCCATAAGCGTTCTCGGGCGGATTTGCGTGCGCGAACCCGCACGCATTTCTGCCCCGGTCCTTTAATTCCGCGCGTAAGACATTGTCCGCTTTAATTACCCGTGCCTCGTCGTCGATGGTGGCCGGACGAGCTACGAGGAGTGCGAGGACAGAAGGGCCGCGTCCCTTCGTCGTCCCTTCCTCGAGGACTCTCCTCTTCCGCGCCACGTCGGCCCGACAGAATGGCCGAGATTATATTGCGGCGAACGCGGCAGACTTCAGGGCCCAGAGCCGGACAAATTACTTAGTAATACTCTTCACCGAAAATTTCGCGCCAGCTGCGGTTTTGCGGTGCAAGCCGGCCAAGCAGTCGCGTGAACCGATGCTCTGCGGTCCCGACGCGTTACCAGACAGAAAAGCTCTGCCCCCAGGACGCGGCCGCATAATGGCCAGCTGAAGACACTGCAAACTCGCTTTTTTCAGGTACGGGACGACTAATGACTTCATTCGTTACGACACACCTTCGGGACGCAGTCGGTTCAAATGTGCTCCTCTGGATCTTTGCGCAGAAATTAATTCTTTGTACCATTTTTTGCGGCCGGTGAAACTAATCCCCGAAGAATGATCGCTTCGTAATGCAACGTTCCTGGTGTAGTTTAAATATTTTTCTCAAAAAAGCTCTGGCCCCAGGACGCGTAATTGCCAAAACTGTGGGTTCAAAAATATAATTTAAAGAATTGGTGCGTAGGGACTTCAATAGACTTAGCCACGACTGCCATGATTTTGAATGGGTCAAAGTAGACCCGGACTGTGCCTTCGGGACGCAGTCGGTTCAAATGTGCTTCTCTGGATCTTTGCGCAGAAATTAATTCTTTGTACCATTTTTTGCGGCCGGTGAAACTAATCCCCGAAGAATGATCGCTTCGTAATGCAACGTTCCTGGTGTAGTTTCAATATTTTTCTCAAAAAAGCTCTGGCCCCAGGACGCGTAATTGCCAAAACTGCAGGTTCGAGAATACAATTTAAAGAATTGGTGCGTAGGGATTTCAATGGATTTAGCCACGACTGTCATGATTTTTAATGGGTCAAAGTAGACCCGGACTGTGCCTTCGTGACGCAGTCGGTTCAAATGTGCTCCTCTGGATCTTTGCGCAGAAATTAATTCTCTGTATCATTTTTTGCGGCCGGTGAAACTAATCCCCGAAGAATGATCGCTTTGCAATGCAACGTTCCTGGTGTAGTTTCAATATTTTTCTCAAAAAAGCTCTGGCCCCAGGACGCGTAATTGCCAAAACTGTGGGTTCAAAAATATAATTTAAAGAATTGGTGCGTAGGGACTTCAATAGACTTAGCCACGACTGCCATGATTTTGAATGGGTCAAAGTAGACCCGGACTGTCCCTTCGGGACGCAGTCGGTTCAAATGTGCTTCTCTGGATCTTTGCGCAGAAATTAATTCTCTGTATCATTTTTTGCGGCCGGTGAAACTAATCCCCGAAGAATGATCGCTTTGCAATGCAACGTTCCTGGTGTAGTTTAAATATTTTTCTCAAAAAAGCTCTGGCCCCAGGACGCGTAATTGCCAAAACAGTGGGTTCAAAAATATAATTCAAAGAATTGGTGCGTAGGGATTTCAATGGATTTAACGACGGCTGCCATGATTTTTAATGGGTCAAAGTAGACCCGGACTGTCCCTTCGGGACGCAGTCGGTTCAAATGTGCTTCTCTGGATCTTTGCGCAGAAATTAATTCTCTGTATCATTTTTTGCGGCCGGTGAAACTAATCCCCGAAGAATGATCGCTTCGTAATGCAACGTTCCTGGTGTAGTTTCAATATTTTTCTCAAAAAAGCTCTGGCCCCAGGACGCGTAATTGCCAAAACTGTAGGTTCGAGAATACAATTTAAAGAATTGGTGCGTAGGGATTTCAATGGATTTAGCCACGACTGTCATGATTTTTAATGGGTCAAAGTAGACCCGGACTGTGCCTTCGGGACGCAGTCGGTTCAAATGTGCTCCTCTGGATCTTTGCGCAGAAATTAATTCACTGTATCATTTTTTGCGACCGGTGAAACTAATCCCCGAAGAATGATCGCTTTGTAATGCGACGTTCCTGGTGTCATTTCAATAGTTTTCTCAAAAAAGCTCTGCCCCCAGGACGCGTAACGGCCAAAACTGTAGGTTCAAGAATACAATTTAAAGAATTGGTGCGTAGGGATTTCAATAGTCTTAGCCACGACTGCCATGATTTTGAATGGGTCAAAGTAGACCCGGGCTGTGCCGTCGAAGGTTTGAAGGTGACCCGGTGGGAGGTTGCCTCGGTGAGAACACGGCACAATATCCGAGGTGCGGTATCGTCCGCGAACCATAGAAAAATTGCGGAGCGCCGCCACGTCGCTCATTCAAGATGAGAATTTGAAGTTTCCCGTGGCGCGTGAGTTTACGATCCATTCGGCTGCTCCAAATAAGGTTCCCGGGGTACGATATTAGGGTGGCGCGGGAACATGAAAGCGAGGGAGGGTACGGGGAATTCTGAAAACGGGCGTATCTTGGCGAACGCTTTCCAGCAGGAAATCAGTTCTTTATTACCGCGCGGCGGCCAGTTTAAGGCGCCCCATTCCGCCAGTCAATTACAGCGTTATTTCGTTCGTGGGCCGGTAGTCGGGCAAGGACAGCGAGGACCCGCAATAAGGAGCGGACACCTTCGCAGAGAGATACGCGGCTTTTATCCGACTTTATCCCCGAAAGTTCGCCGGGGCTATAAAGCGTGCGCGCGGGCCAAGCTAAATCAAATTCGTTCCGCGAAACGGTCCTCCCTGGGAAGCATTTCACGCACGCAAACGAGATTCCGCGGCGACATTCCCAATCATTCTTCCGCGCTGTGCACCATTCACCGGGGTTATAAGGCCGATTCCTCGTATCACAAACACACGCGTGCAGAGAGTGCCCTCCTCTCTCTCTCTCTTTCTCTCTTGGCGTATTGCTCTCCTTCGTCCCTGCCTCTTCGTTCCGAAGAGGGGAGAGAGCCGATTCCGCGTGCTCCACGAAAAAGAAGCAAAAGGATAATAAGCGGCAAAGAAGGACGAGCGAGAGGAGTCGGTCGCGGCATAAATTATTAACCGCGCTTTTAAAGATTTTTCAAGCAACAGTTCTGATTAACCGTGAAGGAGCGCTCGATAATTTGCGGTCACATTTAAATCACCTGCGTTCCGCGTCCAACGGCCAACTATTTTTTAGCCCGGCGAGTTTATCGTACGTTACGGGATGCTCGGGTTATTTAACGCCCGCCGAGGGGATGCTTTAACCTCTGTTACTAGATGATTAACAACGAGAAACACTTTGCGGCGCCGGAGATCACCCACACCGTAGTGGTTCGTCGTGTGGTCGCGGATCTTTGGAAAATCGTGGACTTGTGGATTTTTATGATTTTCTGTTACGCGTTAGCGCGAGAATTCAATGAAATATCCAGTTTGACGAATGGGCTGTGGATCTTTGTGCAAAATAAAAATTGTCCAAGTCAATTATACGAAATGTGAGTTGAACGAAAATTTCCACTTGTAATAATTTCGGCAAGTTGAAAATAATAACTTTACAATTTTATATTTGACAAGGCCATTTTTATCCGCAGTCTATCGATAATGTTCGATAAAAGATAAATTAATTAACTTCGGATCATAAAGATGCTTTCCTGGCAAATCATTGACTATATTCATTGAGCTCGTATTATAAGAAAAATCGCGCAGAATGTGAACAATTGTAGAACGTACAAATTTTGTGAAGCGATGCAGTCGATTTTGATGCTTGGTAGAATTACTTCACGTTTGGTTGAACAATATTGTTTACTAATATTGTACCGCCAACAATGTATAATTGAGGTGAACCATACGATTTCCCCAAATCGTGTATACGAATGATGAGGTAATCGCTAGACTTTCAAGAGTGACCTCAGACGGTCATGAAGACACGAGGAGGCAGTTTCCGTGTCTCTACAGTTTTTAAAAAAATGCAAAATGGAACCACACATTGATTATCATCAACGGTACAGTTTCCAAAACGACAAGATCTGTCCGCATGTTTTACAAACATTACTCCGACATTTTGTTCCAACAGTACCGAGGGGGCTGGTTCAAGAGGGGTCGAAAGATCGGAGTCGCCGGTGTGCCCGATAAATATTTGAGTGCACCGAGTCGCCTAATCCCCGCTAGCGTTCCCGCGAAAGTATTCGAGCGGGGGCCCGACCGGGTTGGAGAATAGTTTCCAAGAAGCACGAGGTCAGTGGCGTGCGAGAGAATCGCGAAAGAGCAAGGGAATCGCAGGAGAGAGAGAGAGCGGGAGAATTGCAAAAGAATCGCGGCAGGGAGAGAGAGAAAGACGTCCTTGGTTGGTTCGCGTGCGAACCGCCCTTTCGGCTGGTCCTCGCGAGGGCATAGGGCATGCGGACAAGGGTCACACGCGTGACATACACGCGCGACTCAGCTCTCGGCGGCCGAGGCTGGCGGTGGTCTGCCAATGGTCCCGCAATATTTCATAATTAGCCGCACGATGCCGGTGTGCGCCGCGCGTGTGTATCCGTGCGCGCACTGGTTACCCGAGAGCGCAGCGTGTCCGCTCGCACCCCCTCTGTCACGCCACGCCACGATGTTGTGCCTACACATCCCCGATTAAATGCCGTATTAACTCCGGGGCCCTTCATATTTTAGGGCCCGCGCACCGACAGGCCCGTAGCCACAGCCAGGAGATGGTATTCCGAGAGGTGGGGAGATTCTACGGATAGCCGCCGCCGCCGCTGCATGATCGCGAAAAGGGGTTAGCGCGTGCAGAGATACAGGGTGCGCCAAAATTACCGAGCCAATACAACGGTATCACTATGAGGGCCCGTCTATCTTTTTATTGGCCCTATCGACCCTTTTTCTGTTTGGATCCTCTGTCCAACGATACCTAGGACTTAACTTCTGAGGTCTTGGATCATCCTCCTAAGTCTAGATTAGGTACAGGCCTGTTGTTGTGCCTTGTCCTATTTTGATACCCATCTCTGTTAGAAGTCAACGATACCTACGACCTAACTTCTGAGGCCTTGGATCATCCTTCTAAGTCTAGATTTGGTACAGACCTTTTTATCCCTTGTCCTATTTGGATCCCCATCTCTGTTAGATGTCAATGATACCTAGGACCTAACTCCTGAGGTCTTGGATCATCCTCCTAGGTCTGGAATTAGATACATACCCTTTTGTCCCTTGTCCTATTTGGGTACTCGTCTCTATTAGAAGTCATTGATACCTAGGACCTAGCTCCTGAGGTCTTGGATCATCCTCCTAGGTCTGGAATTAGATACATACCCTTTTGTCCCTTGTCCTATTTGGGTACTCGTCTCTATTAGAAGTCATTGATACCTAGGACCTAGCTCCTGAGGTCTTGGATCATCCTCCTAGGTCTGGAATTAGGTACATACCCTTTTGCCCCTTGTCCTATTTGGATACCCATCTATTTTAGAAGTCAATGACACCTAGCGCCTAACTTCCGAGGTCCTGGATCCTCCTCCTAGGTCTGGACCTAACCTAAACCTAGAGGTAAAAAGCTAAAATAAGCTCTTGCTCAAGAACTAAATATCGCATCGTGTATGGTACCATTTTAATCAGAAAAATGTCGTAAATTTGTTGCTACCGGAATGTTTCTCTGACAGTCCCTTTTATCTACAGATCCATCCTTTACCCACGTTCCATGCTAGCGGCAAGACATCAAGGGACACCCCGTCTGCCGACGATATAAATAACATTCCGGTCCCGAGTATACCTGATAGAATATAGAGACATTACTGTGTTCATCCGTATGTATTACATTCTTCCTAGAACATTTGCACTTTTATTGCTGCAGTTTTGGCACGGCCTGTAAAACGAAGGGGAACGAAGGAGACAGAGAAAGAGTCAAAACCGGCGGGCCAGGGGGGCCAAACGGGGGGAGGTGGAGGAGATGCAGAGGGGGTCGGGGGATACATCTCACGTCTCAAGGCATCGTCAAGTGATTTACGCGCACGAATGTGGCGTAGCTACGATAATTAAGCGAGGAGCCGCTCGGGCCCCGATCGCGCCGGGGCAGCTTTTCACTCTTCTCGGCCGGGCCGCGTGGGCGGTCTCTCGGGGCTCCGTCCAAATTTGACACGCGTATCATAACCCTTCCGACTTAGTTCCCTCGGCAGAGTGCGGGGGGCTCTTTCTCTCTTCAGGTTCGCTCCCTTCTATCTCCTGCGTGCGTGAGCGCGTTTCTACCTGTGTCGTGCCGCTGCGCGAACTCCCTCGTCCGTGGATTTCGACGGCGAGCGGGAGAGGGGGCTGTTATTAAGTTATACAAGGGGGAGCCTGCTGTGGGAATTTTTCCTGCGGTTGTTCGCAGGTGTTCCGCGGGATCTCTCCTATCCAGGTGTCTCGCTAGCGAGTCCTTTTTCTCGAACGTTGAGGTCCGAGCCCTGTGTCCGCAAAAGGAACGGCAATTTTTGGCGATTGAACGGAAACAGTTCTCTTTCTGAAACTTTGTAGGCTGATTCGTACACGTTTCAAGAATATGTACAAATTTTTTTAGGTAAAAATAACTATTCACTTCAAAGTTATGGCAAAGAGAGCGTTTCAAAGCGTGAGTTTCCGCCAGTTTCATGAACTCGATTATTAGCCTCCGTGGGTACAGAGACCCTGATTTGCGAGGCAGAGCGAGTAAAAATTAATATTTTTGCAATCAGTCCGAACGGAGCAGGTGATTATCAATTTTGTAATCGCTTTCGCAGCCAGTTTCCGATGCACTTTGCGCAGGGCTTCCGGGCGGAGGGCGAAGGTTCGATTAAAATCGCGGCGGAAAGTAAAATATGAACCGGAGTTTCGTCGCGAAATTCATGCTACCCGCTAACTGGAGTGGAACTTCGCAAGACAAACGACTGCAGTTCGCTAGTTTGAAATCCTGATTGAAATTGGATCAAACGAGACAAACAATCGACGCAGCAACGTCGGCCGTTGGTCGGTCGGTCGGCTTCCGTTCTCTGTTTTTTCCTTTTTCCTGCCTGTGTTCTCCCTCTGCTTTCTGCTCGTCGATGCGCGAAGGGCGTCGGTATTTATGGGAAAACCTGACGGGTGCCGGCTCCATTTGCAATTGGATCGTTGCAAGACGTATACGATCGATCTCCGCGTGGTTTACGAGGTTGCCGGCGATCGTGTCGGTGCTCGTCTCTCGTGGACACACCGGTATAATTTGGAATCGGTCACCCGATGAATCACAGGCGTTATCCGTATGCACAGACCTATCCGATATTTGCGACGCTAATGCCTAGAACACCCGGGGAAACACGTGTTTGATCGGGCTAGGACGAAAGAGAGACGGAGAGAGAGAGGGAGAGAGAGAGAAACTGATGGAAGCGGCGTACAAGGCCCGATGGGGTGGTCCGTGCGTCTATGCCGTCGTTTTTACAGCTATCCGCTATGGCGGTTAGCTCAACGGGCCGATACACGGGCTAGGAATTCGCGAAATCCGAATGCAACTGGCAAATTGCTGGCCAAGAATCCGACGGTGGAATTCCATTGAACGAAATGCCGTCACTGTGTTCTTACCTGGACGCGAAGGAATGGACCTCTGGTTCCGATTTCGGGACCGTCGGGCCGGCCCTCGATGTGGGACGCACAGCCTCCGAGAAACGGCCTAGTTAGCCACCGACGAGACACAGCTTCGTCAAAATAACGGAATTTCTACGTTATCTTTGTGGTAAACGGTCGTTAAAGGAAGCCGCCTCCGCTTTTTAGAATCTCCTAAGGGCCAAGTCGCCGGAGACCCGCGATAAGGTAGAGGGGACCACGTTACCGACAAAATTAGGCGACAAATGGTTTCACGTGCGTCAACTTTCTGAAATAATCGCTGGTAGATAATATATTACTAAAAGACACTTGCTTAATCTTTATTATTAAATCGAAACATGGATTATAATATTCATCCTAAGAGGGATTGCAAAATATTCACGAGTGGAATTGTTTCAATTGTTTTGCATACGAATAATTGTATGAAATATTCATGAGTATCTAAAGAGGATTCGCGTCGGAATGGTATCAGCCCGAACGAAATTGTTCTTGCATTTTCATAGTTCGTAGACTCGTTCGGTAACGCGTCATTAACGGCGATTTGCAAAGGCGGAGCTGCTTATCAAATTGGACCGAGTAGATACTTGTTAGGATACTGTACCGGCTTTTACTTGAAGCGATAATACTCGACATTCGGTTCTTCCCGGCTCTTTCTCGCTTTTGCTTAGAGTGCTCAGTGGCTCGACGGTAAATCCTTCGACCTCTTCGGGGTCGAGTGCCGCGGAGAGTTGTCTACGGATTACAGCTGTACAAGGACTTGGTTAGAGTAGGCTCAAAGCAGAGGGTACTCGAGGAGTACACGCAATGCTAAAGGGCAACGAGAAAAATAAGACGGAAGGGTGGGTTTCCCCCGAAACACGGGGAAACTCGGGTTCTATTCACTGCGTGGGCGAGACTTCACGACATTCTGCCTCCACAAAGAAATTATTCCACTGATTTATGCTACTCCGCCAAACTGAATACACGAAAACCCTAAACCCACCACAGTCGAAATGACCGGTTTTCTATTTCACAATTATTCAAATCATAAAAATGTTTTCATAGGAGATTACTTTGCACTCGACGCTATTTTAACTCCAAAACGAAACATTTCTTCCGACCTAGAATATTTCCCTTCTATGTATTTTTTTTTCCATATTATGCATACGAAAATGGTGCGATTTACTCGTACAATACCGAAATGTTTAGTAATTTATTAAACACAAGCAAATTTATCAATGTAAAAAATATTTTGAATAATGATACAGCAATTTTTAGTGGCGCCTTACAGTCGCCGTTCGAGTGCTAAGGATTAACACTTTGACTGCCAAACTAGAAACCTAAAAAATTGCGTCAGATCAAAGTAAGTTATTTGATGAAATAAAAATTGAAAAAAATTGAATGTATGATATCGAGTAGTCCTCCAACTTTCTTGCATTTTACAGATCCTAATCAAATTTGGTAAAATTAATATATTAACGTAAAAATTTATTTCAAAACTGGACAAATAATTCCGTCACCCACATTTAAGTAAATAGGTTTAAGTAAATTCAATTTTCTCCCTTCCATAAGATGTTTCACTTTTATATGCCCTCCTATATTAAAACCATTTTCCAACTCACATGTTTTAACACTTTTGATAAAGAATGTTTAGATATATCGAATGAAAATCATGGCGAAAAATCTAGATAAATTCGATCTTGTAATTTTTATAACACATTGCAGTCACGTTTCGTGCATGGTAGGTTTACCGTTAAAACGTGGAGTGACATTTCTTTATATGAGGCTACATTTCCTGGCCGAACGATTCTAAAAGCTTGTAAGACCCTCGTGCTGCTGAATAACGACTGACGTGTCTGTTCATGACTCGCCACTTCCACTTACAATTGTATTCCGGATTTTTACTTTAGCATTTCCTGTAAAATCGTCTTCCGACCTATTACTTAACCCTTAGCACTCGAATGGCGACTGCAAGGCGCCACTAAAAATTGCTGTATCATTATTCAAAATATTTTTTACATTATTAAATTTGTTTGTATTTAATAAATTACTGAACACTTCAGAATTGCACGAGTAAATTGCACCATTTGCGTGTGTATAACACGAAAAAAAAAGAAAGTATATAGAAGGGAAATATTTTAGATCGGAAGAAATGTTTCGTTTGGGAGTTAAAATAGCTTCGAGTGCATAGGGTTAAACGTTAGAATATTAACCCTTTAGCTTACAATAAGTCGTAAGTCTATCGGGCCAAACATGAATATTACTAAATTTTTTTATTAAAATAAAAATGTTATTATTAATGTATTATTCAATTTGCAACAATAAATCTTTTTTTTTTTTGTTTAATAATCAACTAATCATAGAAAGTTTGCGATTTGTTCGAACGCTCAGTCAAGCTGTGTATGTCCCTGCGCGCGACCGACCTTGGTGTCGCTTTTGGCCGGCACAGTTGGAAATTAAATCCTAAGGCAAGGTGTTAAACATGAACACAGTAACTAAAAAGAACTTTCGGACCATCCAAATATTACCTAGATCTCGAAGAAAATCGTCTTCAACGTTTCCAGAAGCCATTGAAACACCTCTGGCAGGATTAATCGGTCGATAAAATTGATCTGGGACCGGGCGGCTTCGCAAATTTGCCATTTCAGGCAGCCGGGACGGCGGCTATTAGTAAATCGGCCACTGGAGACAGAGCTACCGATAGACAAGATTTTTTCACCGTCCCGGTCAAACTGGCTCCACGACTTACGTAACGAGTATCCATTCAGCGAACGGTTGGCCCCCGAAAAAAGGAGGAGGATACGGAGAAAGGAGAGGAGAACGGGAGAGAAAAAAAGGAGGGGCAGAGGCCTAAGGATTAATAGCCGCCGGCTAAAACCTAGTCCTTAAAAGATTAAAGTGGCCCGATTCCGGTGGACCACCCCTCCCGACACGCCTAAAACCGAGAGCGAGAGAGAGAGAGAGAGAGAGGCCCTCGCTATCGCGGAGGAAGTTCGCGGCGATCAAAGCGCGTAGCGGGAAACGCGGTCGGGCCCGAGCCACTATTTCAGCCGCGATATTTCAGTGGCGCGGCTGACAAACGAGCGGCAATTGCTACTTGGTACAACCGGCCGGACGCAACGAGGAACTCGGGGGAACAACTTTCTACCAGGCAGAGCCGCCGGAGCCACCACCGCCAGCGAAGGCAAATGATTTACCCCGTAATACCGATAGCCTGCATGATCGATTCGAGCATTAATGTCGGCCGGATGTGCAGGCGCGACGCCCGTCCGATGTATATTTCTCCCGGCATCGCGCCCGGCATTGATGTTCGATACGCTAAGGGTACCCGCGACGGCGTAACCGGTGGCTCGATGCCGCGGGATTGATGTTTCCAACCATAACGCCGCTCCAACCTCCCGCGTACACCGTCCCACAAACGAATTCGGACGCGAACATTTCTACCTTCGATCCTACAACAAACTATCAAAAAGCTGTTTAATCCTTTGCACTCGGCGCTATTTTCAATCCAAAACTAAGTGTTTCTTCCGTCTTACGATATTTTATTCATACGAAACTATTAAATACCAATTTTGTAATGCAACAAATATTTCGTAATATTTTTTGTAACTTCTTTGAAATAATGCCACAACAATTTCTAGTGGTGCTTCAGAGTCACCACTCGAGTGCAAAGGGTTAACACTGGGTCTACGGAGCGCTAAAAGTGAAAATGAAAAATAAAAACCTATACTACCTAACTAACCTATACTTATTTTTTTGGCAGTTTTATACTAAAAAAGAGAGTATGATAAATTCAACTCACATTTACAATTTTGGTATCGGCGATGGCGAGTATGTGGAGCAATTGTAATTTTTGAGATTTTATCTACCCCAGGCGAAACAAGTACCAATTTCTTGACCCTTGATCCTTAGCACTCGAATGGCGACCGTAAGGCGCCACTAAAAATTGCTGTATCATTTAAAATATTTTTTACATTTTAAAATTTGTTCACTTCAGTATTGTACGAGTAAATTGCACCATTTTTGTATGTGTAACATGAAAAATAAAAATATATTGAAGGGAAATATTCTAGGTCGGAAGAAATGTTTCGTTTTGGAGTTAAAATAGCTTCGAGTGCAAAGGGTTAAAAAGTTGGTATACAGAGTAGGCCAGTTAAGTGCGATCACCTAAACGCAGTAGAACCTCGATTTGACGAATCTAAGGAATCTGACTTCTTCGTTGTTTATATGAAAATAGTTCAGTCTGAGAGGGATCATGTGCGACACGATTTATTCTACAAGTTATTGTTACTAAGGACTTGTTTCAGCACTGAAAGTAGATGTGTTATTCTTCACAGTCTAATACAGTCGTAATAATTCTCCGAAAAGTCGATTTTTACCGAATATTTCTTGGAAATCGGTCGTTTAATCGGCGAAAATGAAAACTGACCTACAAATCAGATTTTTATATACTCTGACTATTCGGTCATCGGTACATACGTCAAAGTTGCGAAATTATATCGAACACCGAGGAGGCAAGTCGAAATTGTTTAAATCGGAGCGCCGTCAGCGGTAGTATAATTGACGGTTCCGAGCGATTGGACGCTAAACGCGTGTAACACCGGGCAAAATGGAGCTATCGATTGCTGGAAATGTCGCAGGGATTCCCGGGCGGTTCGCGCTCTCGTGTATTCGTCCTGCTTTTATTTCCCCTCTTACTTTTGGGATTGAATTTTAACGTCGACAGAGTCGTCGATTTCCGGGAACGATCTTGGCAAAGGATCGTGCCAAGGTGCAGTCTCCGAGGAATCGATCGTTAGCTTTGATCTTATTGCTGTACGGTTCCCCGTTCCTCGCCCTCGCCCCGACGTTTCTTCTTCTCGCCGTTTCTCGTCAGAAATTTTATAATGACATATATGAAGTGGTACCGGCGGAGCTTCTACCGAGAACTTGCTCTAAACTTTTTCTCCCCGGGAGTCGATTCCTGTGCCCGAGTCTCGGCGATCGGGCAGAATTTCACGAAAATTAACTGGTGTACAATTTCTAGGAAAATTTGTTGCTTTAATCAGCACACAGAATCCCGCGAGCCATTAATCAAGCCTCCCGAGATCAATCAGCTCGAGTTTTTCAATTAATTGTATAAACATTTGTGCCCGTCAATCGAGGAAATTGCATTTTTAGGGACGCGATAAAATAATAATGGTCGTCGGCAAATTGGCTATCAGTCCATAGAAATATTTACTTTGATTGATCGATTCAATATGTATGGTTATAAAAATTAATCTCGGAAAATTTGAGGCTGATTCAATTTATTAACCGAATTAACTTTTCAATCGTTGATGAAAGGAAATCGTTGAAAAATCGGCGATTGGTTTAATCGATTGATTAATCGAAAACGTTTGAACAAGATTCATATAAAATATTACTCTCATTATACAGAGAATTTCAGCTAGAAATCATTTCAGATAATTCATCGGAATTATCGATTAAAGCAAGAATTTATTGGATAATCGCACCTAGCATAATTGCTCCTTCTTTTATCATTTTTCTTTAATTATGATTTTACTCGATGAAGGGAAGTTACTTGTCTTTACTTGTCTGTTTCTGAAACATTTTATCTGGCGTGAGTGTTCCATAATTGGAACAATTTACGGTTTCTCAACGTTCGTTCGATGTTCATGATAATTTACAATGTTATAAATACAAGACTGCTCTCAACGTGACCGGCAGATGTATGGCACACGAGAATGTTTAAGAATTCAATCGTTAATCGTCGATTAAATTTTTGCCGAACTGTGGCCAGCGGGATCGCGATCGAGGTCGCATTAATCGCAAGCGAACGCGACGATTCTCCTGGCTACAGCTCGATGGGGGTCGATAGGTGATTTAATAAGGCTATATTTTGTATTGATTCATAAATACGCCTTGCGACGGCCAATGCACGCAGCCGGCATTAAGCGATTGATCGCCGTGCAATTTGTAATCAATAAATCTGTAGAAGAAGCTCGCCGCTGCGCCTCGGCCCGCCGAGGAAACCGGAATGCCAGATTTTTCCGCGAACGTCGCCTCGTTTGTTATTTGCAACAGTGGGGAAGTTTGCATCATGATCGCGCGAGCATCTCTTACTTATAAATTAAATACATCTACCCTCGGACGAACATGAACTCCTTTATTCGCACTATTTAGCTACTCCAGCAGAATTCTTGCGGTAAATAAAATCGATATTATAGAAACTGTTATTTCACACTCATCTTGCAATTGTTGAAACGTTTCCAAAGGAAATTGAGAAAATTTCGTTATCCCAGCATACCTTATAATAAAATCCACACAAAATCTAAATAAATAGAAACTTCTCATTTTGATAAGACAACATGCAACAGTCACTTTTAATGCTCGATTCGATTGGTGTTAAAGTTAATATCCGACAGTATAATCTTGTGCATAATTTTTCTGAGATAATATTTTGTTTGACATTTTATGGGAAGAATACTAGAATACTCTGCTAGCGAACACGTAACACCAAGAAATTATATTTCGTTTATAATTCCACAGTTTAAAGAAGTACACATATTACAACATGAAAAAAAAAACGAAAGATTTTATCACACCTGAAGTAAACGGGCGAATTTTCACGCTGAGAAACGTATGATTTACTCTAAGAAAACTGGAATCGTCGTTCTCGTTCGCGAAATGATTATTCGAAGCGTGTTAATCGCGGCAGAAATCCCGTTTCAGTTAGCCGGTGCCGCGAATCGTTTCCCTCGCTGCATAAAGGAAGTGTTCACGTCGTTATCTGTCCGCGACGATCCATTTTGCCAGATTTAAGAGTGCACGTAAGCAGCTTCCGCCGTGCAAAGTTGCCGAGGATCGTGCACGGTGTCTCGCGCGTACCAGCCAGTTCCACAAGGTTGATTCCGCGATGAATACTTTATCAGCAAGCAGCGACGAGCGCTAGGGGCGGATAATTTATCGACGATAAAGAATGCAGATGAAAAGCTCGTAGGGAGCCTCGTTGTTCGCGTCTTCGCGTGTGCATCAACGTCTCACGTCCTACTTATTTCGCGTAATGCGTTGCCGCTCCGCGCGCGAACCTTCTCCGGCGAGATTGCGCTTTGCAGCTGGAGCTGAAGTTTGTCCGAAGTTCAACCGACGCTGCGACAAATTTTTCAGGGGAATCAAATTCTTCGAGAAATGTGTGAGGAGTAAAATAAGCGTTGGTTAAACACGATTAGTCAAATATTAGGGGTACCCATAAGTAATCAATTATTTGCAAAGAATTTGTTTTGCTTTTAGTTCTGTGCCGATCGTTGAAGATGAAACGCGTATTCTTTTACAGTTTTCGTTAAAGCAGCCTGTGTTCAAAATATTCTAAAAAGTATAATTCCTTTTTACAACCCTGTAATAAAATGGTGACGTCCGTATCTTCCGAGTAATGCAACGGTGACAACAAAGAAAATTTGTGATGTTTATGGAGATGTATTAAAGGTCAACAAGTGTCAACGTTGGTTCAGAAGGTTTGCTGCTGGTGATTATGATCTCTCTGACAGGCCTCGAAGTGGACGACCAATTGAATTTGATAATGACACCCTAAAATCTCTAGCGGAAGCTGATCCAAAATTAAGTATACAAGAATTATCGAGACGCCTTGGGTCCACATGGTCAACTATACAAAGACACCTACACGAAATGGGAAAGTCATGTAGGCAAGGAATATGTGTACCGCATCAATTATCTGAGACCAACAAGAATATTCGTCGATCAATTTGCACTTCATTGCTATCCAGATTTCGTAGAGATCCATTTCTTAGCAGAATCGTTACCGGAGATGAAAAATGGATTCTTTATGATAACATAAAGCGTTAGAAGCAATGGCTTTCTGCAAATCAAACCGCAATATCAACCCCTAAACCTAGCTTATCACTTAGAAAGGTGTTGCTGTGAATTTGGTGGGACTGTCGTGGCATAATTCACTTTGAGTCGTTGAAACATGGAGAAACAGTTGCTGCTGAGTTGTGTTGTCAGCAATTACAACGGTTGTATTCAGAACTCTTGAAAAAGGGGGCATTTGTAGTATACACAAAAGGTGTAATACTGCAAATTGACAATGCCCGTCCCCATAAGCGAAACTCACTCAGGAAAAAATCAAAGAATTGCAATGGGAAGTTTTACCGCACACCCCGTACTCACCGGATATTGCTCCCTCTGATGTTTTCAGATCTCTGGAGCATTATTTAAGAAATAAAACATTCTGTAGAAGATGTAAGGAGGCACCTTGAGTCATACTTTGCTTCGCGAATCCTGGATTCCTATAAGAGGGGGATTGAAAATTTGCAGGAAAGTTGGCAAACTGTCCTTAATTTCCTTAAATCCTTAATTTTCGGAGAGCATTTTTAGGATTCTATACTTTTGAGAAATACGATGAGAAAACATCGATATTTGGACCAGTTGCACGGGAATTCCTGCTTAAGGAAGAACACGAGTTGCAGGATGACCCAATAGCACGAAATTCAAGAGAACTATTTGAGAGACGGCTCGGCGAGCCGCAGAGTTCCGTCTCTAATCGATCCACCTCCGCAGACTGTTTCTGTAGGAAGAAGCCAGTCAAATATTCTCTGGTACGCGGAGGCATGTACACGGTGTGTTCTGTTCGAATATCAGCCGAATATCCTGCGAGGGGCGACTGCGTTGCCTATTTGACGACGTGTCTCGGTGGCGTCTCCGGCGAAGGCCTCTCCTTTCCGTTTCCGCCCGCGGCACAAGAGATCGGTCGGTATTGTCGTCGTCGTCGTCGTCGTCGTCGTCGTCTACGAGAGAAAATGCGTTTTCCTTTCGAGTTTCTTACATTTGAATGAAGCCGGCATCGGCAGGATAAGAGGGAGAAACGAACGAACGAAGGGAAGAAAGACTACAGGGAGGACGTCGTCGGAGCCGTGTTTCGAATTCGTTGGCGCGAACTACCGTGGCCTGGCTCTCCCGCGCCTCCTCCCCCCCGCACCCTTGTTATTCTTGTTGCAACCTTTCCACCTCCACGGTTCACCCTCGGGACCGCCGCAGCCCTTGATTTATTTATTTCCTCGTGTTTCGCGTTGTCGTCCCCGCTCGTTCCCTCTGTTCATCCTCGCTTCGTTGTCTACCGCGTCGTGTTCCTTCGACTTCCTCACCGTCGACGACGCCGACGTAGCTTAACGATCTCTCCTCGCTGCCTTTCTCTTTCCAGCTAGACTTTGACAGCGAGGTCGCCGATTTCCGGCAATTGGCTTCGCACCCGTCGCGCTCAGGTGCAGTATTCAAAGCTGCGACTTCTTCTTCTTGTTCTTCTTCTTCTTCTTCTTCCTTCCACGTGATCAGTCTTCTTTCTTTGCCAAGCCAAGTTTGCTGTCGCCCGCCCCTTCTATGGCACTCGCTGCCCCCCTGATAACTTCCTCCATTAACAGGAAAATGGTGTTACAAAGTCGTAGTAGTTTCAAGAAGACACCGGACTGACAGCTGAAGATCCTTGTAGAATTGCGTACTTGTACCAATTAGTGTGCCATTACGCTAACTTGTTCATTCAGGAATTAATTAATTATTTGATTTTAGTTTCATCCGCTCGAAAGGAAGGGTTTTGCGTCGCTAGTAGTGTGCCTTGAAAAATATTTTGAACACATTAGTCTGCTGCTAGTTGAAGTGCTCGTCCATATGTGTGTGCCTCCCATTAATGTGCCTGCTTAAATACTGCTCCCTTGAAAATTGTTAAGAATGTCATAACGCAGGTGCATTCAGGAGGTCCTTCGTGCGGAGGGGTTGCTAATTTTTCGCAAACTATCGCCGGTAATCCGTTAAACGGGGCGAGCAGACTGTCGCCATGCTGTAGGCGAATAAATCACCAGAGGTTTACGGTGCAGCTTATTGACGTCATAGTGCTCGATGGTTCCTGAATTTTACATTGTGCTCCCTAATGTGTTCCCTTGGCACGAGGGACCGTTGCTCGTCCATACGTGTTCGCCATCGTGGAAATTTTAACTCCGGAGCGCACCATCACGTTGACGGCCTTGTCGGTTGCGCATCGGTGACATAAAATATATATACATATATATATATATATATATATATATATATATATATATATATATATAAACTTAAATATACATGTCCCGTTTCACACAGTTTCAAAGTTCCGTACTTCTCGTGTATCCGTAAATATTTACCGACTAAATAATGCGGTCGGAAGCAAAAGTTAGAATCGAAACTGCCGGGGACAATTCTAAAAATACATGGTTAATTATGATAGCGGCGGCGGGTTTGAATAATAGAAATGCGCGTTCCCTTCGTGCATTCAGTTTCCGGTGCTGCTATTTATTTTCTCTTTCGAAATATTTTCACTGCCTCGCCGCGCACTATAAATTCAAAGCGTATTTTTCTACAATTACAAACGAAATGGCCCTCGTACATATATTTTCGCGCTTACAACCAGCAGCGGCTTTTTCGGTGACCAACCAAAAAAAAAAAAAAAATATTTAATATATACACAGAGGCGTGACGCGAACTCGTCGGAACAACATGTAATTCACCAGGACCAGGAAAATTTTCGCGCGGAAATCAATAATCGAATAATGTCGCCGGCCAGGGAAATTAGTTCTACCCAAATTTCGCGTAATCTCGGGGGCTCGAGTTCTAATATGTAAATCCTCTGACATAACGACCGGTTCGTTATAGCGGTCTCCGATTACAGTGGCTGTCCCTGGATTTCGCGGGAGGACGCTTTCGCATTATCTCGTCCGCATGGAATCGCCACTAATTATCCTGTTTCGGTGACGATGACGATTTCGGTTTCCTTATTTCACAATCATTCGAACGACCATGATACTTCCAACGGAAATTATTGAATAAATATCCCTTCATTCAAGCACACATTATTATAAAAACAGCGAAACATTTTACTAAATTTTTAAAAGATAATATATACAAGTCACTTTCAGTTCTAGGCACGTTCAGTGTAATAATAAGAGGAGTGTGGGCTCAGAAATATCTTAAAGAAAATTGTTATTTAAGGATTTAACTGGCTCTAGTAGTTTAGTGTAATAACAAGAGGAGTGTGGGCTCAGAAATATCTTAAAGAGAATTGTTATTTAAGGATTTAACTGGCTCTAGTAGTTTAGTGTAATAATAAGAGGAGTGTGGGCTCAGAAATATCTTAAAGAGAATTGTTATTTAAGGATTTGAATAGCTCTAGTAGTTTAGTGTAATAATAAGAGGAATGTGGGCTCAGAAATATCTTAAAGAAAATTGTTATTTAAGGATTTAAATAGCTCTCGATCATGAAATTATCAAAAAGATCTACCTTGGACGTCCTCTAAGAGGGGGTACAGAGGTAGTAATAATCTCAAATGAATGAATTTGAACGCGAAAAAGATTTGATCATAAAGTTGTAAAATGGTACAGAAGTGCTAATTTTTCGTGGTCCTGTCTGAACATTCGGAGAAAGGATTTAATTTTTTCTCTTTTAACCCCTTGCCTTAAAATAACGTCTCCGAGACGTCACAGGTTGTAGATGGATTTCAAAGCAACATAAATTATTTTATTTACGACCTATGCATACTTAGAGCGTGTCAGACAAAATGAAACAGCGTGCTGAAACCTTGGAATTAAATAGTAAGGCGTGGGGTTAAACGCTGCGTTCCGCGAATAGCGCGAGTTGCAGCAGCATTTCCGGCGTCGGTTCCCCGAGACCGGAAGTAGCGATGCAATCCTCTGGACCCTGGATGATAGCCACTTGCCACCGATCCGAGAGTCGCGCGGCGTCCATTGTGCTCGCTCGTCTAGGATTGTTCGCGGCGTCTTTTCGAGCGGGTCGCGCAATAAATTAGCATTGTCCGGGACACGGCGAACGAAAGGGAGAAAAACACCGGACAATTCTCGTAGCACACTCCGCACCTGTTACCTTTTTCAGAGACACGCGGAGACGGGCGGGGGCGGCCGACAAGGAGGGAAAAGTTTCTTAGGGTAGAACAAAGGCGGCCGAGAGAGAGAGAAAGGGAGACAGAGCAAAGCAGGAGAGTACAGCAGGAGAGCAAAGCGAGAGGGCAAAGCTAGCACACGCGAAGAGTGTGTGGCAACGGTGACTTAATCCGGAGGCCCACGGGTTAATCCAGTCCCAGATACACAATGCTGGCCACCCGGCTTCCGCTCTAGTTAGTGCGTAGAACCCGCAAACAGAATGACAACCTAGACCAACGTTCACCCCCTCTCTCTCTCTCTCTCTCTCTCTCTCTTCGCCGTTTGCGAGTACTTGTTAGCGCGAAAGAGGTCTCGCGCGAATCGCTGATCGCCTCTGTGTTTCGAAAAATTTAGAGTAAATGGGTGGTTGTTAGAGTCCGAGGGCTGGATCATACTTAGGTAAACAATTGAGGGTCCACTCCGAGAAGGAGCTGTGCCACAAAAAGTTAAAACACGAGATCATTAATAATTCTGACACCTCGTGGTGTTTAAACGTTGAATATTTTTCCATATACGCAAAAATTGTCGCCCCACCTTTAAGATTTCTACCGAAATACAATTCAGTTTACTAAAGTCTTAACCCCTCAATTTTTTGATCGAGTTACACGTGTCTGCAATCGATTAGATTTATTTTTATTTTGCAGTTAAGGTGCTCGATCTAGTTATTAGTTCGGGAGATGTTTGAACTTTGATATTGAATGGTAACGAAGCGGCGATGAATTTTTAACAGCTAACGCACAATTGAAAAGGGAACGGAAGATGTTAAGGACACAATTTCGCAGCGACGCGACGTCTTACAAGGTTCCGCGTCACGTAATAATCGTAACTCGGCTTATTACTTGGCCTTTAATTGTAGACACAGGCACACCGTCGTCGACGATTAATTACGATTCAGCAGTTTTTCGAATGCAGTTGTTCCGTCCGGCTCCGCGGCCCGAGCAAATTCATTAAGGAACTTACAAGAAACAAACCGAACGTTCGTTGGAATTTAATTGCTCGCCTCGTTTGAGCTAGTAGAGCAGCAGTTACTTATTCCCATATAATATCTGACAGGGTAAATAAGTACAGGCCGTTAAATACCGCGGCCATTAAACCGTCTTGCTCCCGGTAGGAATTACAGCGGAACTTACACCTTGGTGCAACGGACATTGCACTGTTTGCCCCGGCGCGAACCGGGGGTAACGGTTTAATAAATAAGTTCGAGCATGGTAATTGATATTAAGCGATAAACTTCTATGTTCCGCCATATCTACATCAATTAGCCTGACGGATTTACAAAGCTGCTGAGAAAAAAAAACGAGGTCCGCCGGCGAGGACCTTCAGCAAGACTAGTAATGCATTTAAGATGCATTATAACGTCACGATCCATCCGTAAAATTGAAAATTATTTACCTTGAAGATTACGAACGCGAGACCGCGGCGCTCCGTTGCTCTGCGCCGATGCACCGCTATTAGTTGCATAGATGAATGCGCGAACTGTTCAACTCTGCGTACCGGTGTTCCTTTCGTTGTTTCTGAAAATTTATAATTCGCAGATGAGGATCCGCTGGTAAATCTTTCTATGGCAGTAGCAATTTTAATCGCGAATCAACGACTGACCAATATTATTATAATTCAATCATTTTTCTTGGAATCTTTGTTCGTAAGAGGATTATTCAACTTCTTTCTGTCACCATTTTGTGTACCATCAAATTACAACCAGTATGTAATTCTGACACCGGTGGCAATATAATTTAATTATTTCTCTGTGTAATTATTATTTCCTCTTTTGCTGGATACAAGGTTAGAAGAATCTACAACTTTACATTTTGTGACTTTAAAATAATGTTAAAAATATAAAAATAGAGTTAATATATTGTTTTAACGTTCCCTATAGAAATTTTGTTTTTTTTTAAACAGTATTTTTATACACGAAATGTTGAATGAACTCGATTCGATTAGACTTTCAGGGTTGCACACCCCCTCAACGAAAATCTCGCCCGGTTTTACGTCGCAGGCGAGACAAAGTGCATCCTCGCGCCAAGGCTATGGATCATCGTTCGAGACTAGGGATCCAAGCGTCTAATCGGTCGAAACCATAACCCGGATTCCGCAAAAAGTCGAGCGACGCGTCCCACGGGCAGTTTTTACGGGGTCGCGATGCACCGGCGCGCGCAAAATGCACGCTCGGTGTCCGCCCTCGCGCATTTACAATGCAACCCATCTGGTTCGTGTTCTCTCTCGCCGGCAGATGCGTGAAGCTTGCCCGGAATGCGTGCCACCAGCGGTTACGGGCCAGCCCTTGAAAAAAAGTCTCTGATTGATGAAGTGCGCCGCGGTGCAAGTAAAAAAAAAAACGCGCTGCGCCGCGACGAGAAAAAAAAAGGGGGAAAAAGCGAAAGAAAAGAAAGGAAAAGAGAAAAAGGAACAGAAAGGAGGAGAAAGACGAAGGAAGGTCTCCGTCCGAGCGCAATTACGCATTCAAACTCGCCATCAATCTTAATTACCGCGGGGGAACAAAAATGGGTCGTTAAAATATTAAAAAGCCCGCGTTTTCTTCGCGCGCGCGCAGGGACGACGAACCAAGCGCTAATTAAAAGGCTGAAGGTAATGATCGACGGCCGCGGAGTTTCGCGGGATACGCGGGATCAACGAAAATCATTATGTTTCTACTGAGCATGATCAATGCTTGTGATCTTTAATAGCTGCTATTCAATTTGGTCCTCTTTGAATGTGTAGGAGAATTGTGCCGAATGCTCTCACGAAAATGGCACATTATAGGCGACGTAATTAATGTTCTTAACAACAATGTGTTGAGTTGCGCTCTTCGAATTCAATTTATAAAATTGGCTAGGATTCACGTTACTCTCATCAATTATAGAATAACCAAAATCTGCATCGCTCTACAAACGTGACAAGGTTTCATTTTCGCAGATTTCGATTGATTAACAATTTCCTCCTTTTTCCACGAGCATCGTCAGATATTTTATATTAAAACGATTAGTTAACACTGGGTATGCTGTGGCGGAGTCATTCGTGACCCGTCGTGGTAGCGGTGGGGACAAGCTCTAGTGACATAAGATATAATTCTCAACAAAGTCAAGCCGCATAGGTACCCTCGTCCGAAATAAGACGAAAGGCGGCCCCGAGCCATCGTCTTATATCGGAACAAAACTGTAGTAGTGAAATATCGGTGTGAGTCAGAAATGACTATGGCATAGGCCTAGAACTCGCAGGAGTCCGAAAGCACGTAAATAATGAAATGTCTGATAGGGGTCGAAAGTGACCCAGCACTGTCTGTCCGAGGGACAATCGCGTTGCAATCAGTTTCTGGAGACAGCTTCTCGTCTCCCAGCATCAATTTGAAAGAAACTACGCGAGTAACGGTTTCACGGTGATCTCGATCGGGAAAAGTCGCAACAAAGGCATGTTCGGGTCGGTGTACAAGCAGCAACAAATTTAGGTGTGTCGATCGGGTCCCGATACGATATTTTCCACTCGATCGAAGTTCGGCGTTGCTCGGCAATCGCATCAGAATCTTACGTGTCTATTTACTTACGTGGGACACGTGTACGAGGGGATTGCGCGTCGCCGAAAGAATTTAGAAAGTAAGCAGCAAATGGTTCCCTCGGAAAAGTTCTCTCCGCGTCGCGCCACGGTTAACGGGCCACGCAAAGATAATGCCAAATGTCGGCACTTCAAACGTGCCGGGCGCCGATAGCAATAAATAAATTCCCCGCGGAATATAAGCTCTCGGAGAACGCTATTACGGCCGCTTTGTGCTCGCTCGCTCGCTCGCGCGCGCGCGTTCCTCGCGATTCGTATAAATTAACGAGCCCGGATTGCTTTCAGCCAGCGGAACACCGTGTCAACGCGAGATTTATCGGTTACCATTGAGGAATTACACGTCAACCGAAACGTACTACCGAATTAATTGCTGGTTATCTGTCTCATAAACGTTCGGGACTAATGCGATCGATAGCGGCCGGATCTGTTCTTTTCTCCTCGAGATCGGCCGCCTTTTGCCCGACTGGAAAATCTCGCGGCGACTTCCTAATAGAGAATGTTAACAAACCTGAATTGTCCCCCGGTCGAACGTCAAAGAAACCTACATGGCTATAATTCCTTTTTATGATGTCAGATAACTGAGGAAGTTGATGCCGCTTCTAGCTTTCGTAATTGCGAAACTGCGTGTGCACCGGGTCCGCTGAAAGCGTGCTTGTTTGCGTTTAAACGAAAGCTTGCTTAATGGAGAACTGAAACGATGGCTATTAAGGACTTAAGTGACTATTAAAAAATGTACCAGACGTCAGAAGAATGTGACATTCTTTCTTTTTGATACTACAAACGAACATTTTTATAAGAATGAAGCAGGAATGTTGTTAGCTGTTCGGAAACTTAGCTGTTTTCAACTGTAATTAAATTAGCAAATTTTTCATAAGCATTTCACAAAATTGAAGGATCCTAAAATTGCGACGGAAAAATTGTCATCCATTATTATTAATGGATTATTTGTCACTCATAATTTCGTGGAAAAAAATCGTATGGTACCCACGGTTGCTGTGAAGAGGAAACCTCGTATAAAATATTTTTCTAAAATTGCAAACAAATTTGGCTAATCTCTGCAGAGATATTTGTTTCGACTCTGTAAAGCCAGTTGAAATCGCAGCGTCCGTTAAAGCTATAACCAACTTTAGTTTTTCTCTTTATTTTTCAATATAAAAAATTTGTCGACAGAATTCAATGAAGGCATGCAAAAATAGAGGCTTCGCCCTTTCAAATAAATTCGCGTAGACTACCGCAGGAATTTTTTTTTCAAAGCTACAGCAGCACAAAGAGCGACAATTTTTCGGTAAAAATTTAGCGATCCTTTAACCTTGTGGAATAGTATATTCGTATCGCCAAATAATGAAACATTATTTGCAGTGTTTTAAAGTGCGTACCTTGTGAAACTAGACCCGACATAAAACCTAAAAATACATAACCAATACGTTTTGATACACAGAGTTCTTTATGGTACGCAAATTGGGGCTACGCACCGCTGGCAAAACAGACTTTTGAAACGGTCAACCTTGCAAAGATATCAACATTATTAGGCTTTGTAAAAAATTAATGAATCCTTGGTCGTGTTAAACCTTCTCTAAGTTGCAATCAAAATGAACGGCCAGCGAAATGACTTCGGTCCAGCTAGATTGGCCGTTTTGCGAGCACGAGGAGAAACTTCTTTCACGGACTGTACCCGGTCAAAAGACCGCGATCGACATCTATATTTATAAGGCGTCGCCGAACAGAGCCCCATCCGATCCTTTGTAATTAAAATAATAAGATTAATGTTTCGCGCGCTGCCGCGCAAATTGAGCGTTTATACATATGTAGCTGTCAGGGGGCCGGGCATAATGACTTTCGGGCACGGTTCACACCCTAAAATACAATCCGCCGTTACAACTGCTTTAATTGTACTCATTACAAGAACCCGGGGAACATGCTCGGCCATATCAATTCGTCGGGGGCCGTTTAAACAGATCGATTCGAGATAACGAACCAGTTAAGACCAATAACTTTCGGAGCAAGCATTATTTGGCCGAGATGAAAGAGATCGGAGTGCCGTCTGACTGTCCTTGCTGCCTCCGAAACACTTTTGCAAGCGTAGAAAACATTTCTGAGCAGATTTAATCATTCCAGGGGACATCTTAAAATTTTACCTTTCGAACTATACGCGATGGTTGCGTAAATATCGAGGAACCTTCAATTGTGGGAGTATAAGAAACTTTTTCGAGCGACTTCAATTGATCCAAGCGACGTGAATGGTCACGGTAAAATTGATAAATCACTGCGGACCGTTTCCAGATTAATTAGGGGGGCACGGAACATATTTTCGAGCAGTCTCGGATCATTTTGAACGACTTCATTCAGCTGTACGAACAAAAGTTTGTTGAATAGTTTCGATGAAATAGACAAATAATGGCGAATTTGGGAAAATAAAAACGGCAACGCGCAGCTTAATTTAGCAACGAACTCTTTTCAAGTCTGCACCGTTAACTAGCGAGACGCGTTCGATCACGAGCATCGAAAGGAAAAGCATTCGAGTGCCAGGGCAAGCCGAGCAAAGCGAGCCTGCGGGGAATAAAATGAAACGAGGAGAGACGGTAAAACGGAAATAAAAGGGGGACAACAAAGCCGACAAATCCGTTCGCGTTTATTCCGGCTGTTGTATGGCACGCCGGTGTATCGGATTTATACCGGATACCAGGAACTTTTACCGAGGACTGTGCCCGCGCTGCACCAGCCGACCGCAATGCATGCATAAAACCCCTCGCGAAGCGCCTAATCGAAATGCGAGGTTCATTTGACCGCGGGCCGTGATCGCACCGATCGACCGGTCATCGAAAAAACTTTTTTACACCGGTTCCTTTTTACTGGACGAGCGCGTTAATAAAGCACTATATGTGTCTGGAAAATTCGAGTAAGAGATATTACTCGCGCGTCCATTCAGCTGCAAATGAAAATGAGTTTTCTCTTCTACTTTCTCCTTCACTTTGTTCGATATTTGATTACTATCGCAGATGATTAATTTTTTATTTAATGCTGTTTCTAAGTGCGACTTTATGAGCATATCTTAATCAGTATAAAATATGGAACAATTCCTTCCTCGATTTCTATGAAAATATTGTACTCCTCTATTTGGCTATCAAATGAAACAATTTTTTATTTTGTGTCTGAACCTTTAAAAAAATTGCATTTCTAAGAAAAGCTTTATTTTCGTATTCTACAACAGTAGATTTACCATAATATTCATGCATCTCTAAAGAAAATTTTGTAAATTTAAAACCAACCTGGAGATAAAAAAGAAGAAGCGACTTTGTCGAATAGTATTGTGTATTTATCTATGATTTCATATTTTATTTATGAAGTTTTCAGTTCATTTTATTCATTTGTCTGTGTATAATCAAATTGCCAAAGTCTTGTTGCTCCATAATACGAGGAGTCTTTTATACGAACATGTTTGTCCGCTAGTTAGTTCATATGGTAAAATAATAAATTAGCCATAAACTTGGCCGATCGTTAGCACTATCGTGTGCATTATGCAGCCTCACTGGCGACTTCTTCCCCTTCCCCGACCACAACCGGATTTCGAGACATCCGAACCGTGGAAAGAATTATCGAGATTATCGGAATCGAGGCGGAACAAGAACAAGCCACGTGTCGTACAAAATGTCTTTCTCGACCGCTTACAACTTAACTGCAGATCCTGACCCGAGCGGAACCTGTTCTCCACGATGCTCGTTACGCAATAATCGTTTTTTAATGATAACCGCACGGTCCAACCCGCGACTGATAAATCACGTCACGATCAAGCGACGTTACCACGAGAATTATTGCTCACTGGCTTTGAAACGCGTCATCTGCCTCTATTGCAGTAAAATATTTTCCCAAATTTAGCACACACAAAATGCTATTTGACATCTCGGGCTAACAACACCTGACAGATGAAAAGTACCAATTCTTCCGTTAAAGACTTCAAAAAATGACAAAAATTTACATCTCCAGTCCACAATGTACTTCACAGTGGTTGAGGAAATTTTTTAACATCGATGAACACAATATACCTCTTCTTGTCATAGAAAAAAAAATAAATTCTATTCAAGTTAAGGCTTCTAAAACATTTTTGAAAAATGTTCCACGGTCTACATTTTAAACAGAAGCTGTTAAAAAATCCTATACTTCCAGTTCCTGCTGGAAACACGATGTATTGGGTTGTACGGAAAGTTGGTGCCGTTTTTCGGTAGGTGGTATTAGCATAGGTCTGAATATGTCAGAATGTTTGAATACAAATGGTATGTGTACATAGTCTAAAAGGTGATATTTCAGGCATTTTTAGAAAAAAGTTTGATTAGGATAGATTAATTTTTGTTAGTTTTATACGCTCTTAAATATGGAAGGAAACAGAGTGCATTATAAGCATTTGATGTTTTCTTTCCAAAAGCTGTTGGAGCTTGGTTGTGATGTGCTACCCCATTCACCCTATTAATCAGACATTACACCCTCAGATTTTCGTCTCTTTAGGCCAATACAAAACTCCCCTAATGACAAAAACTTAAACTCTTTGGTCGAAACAGAAAATCACGTTTAAAAGTTTTTCGCCGAAAAACGCAAGTTGCGTGAAAGATGGAGAAAGATTCTGGAACAAAATGGCATTTACAATATTTCAATAAATCTATATTGAAATTTAAATGTACTGCGTTTGAGTTTTCCTTAAAAATCGACACGAACTTTCCGGACGACCCGATACGTACGTGGTACTGAATTTTCCCGTAAGCGTGGAACGAACAAATTTTATTGTACAGTATTTCCTTATTATTTCGAAAGGAATCAGTTCGTGCACGTAACCCAGCCACATCCAGCATGTCTCCAGCTGTAGAACGAGACACATTCGCCCTCTATTCACCGAGGAAAGCCCGCGCTCTACTAATGGCTCCCCGAGTGGCCCCGGATAGACACGCGGCTCTTTCGCCGCGGCGTCTCGGGGCACGTTTTCAATAATTCATTTTCCGGCGGAACGTACAGGTAATAAAGTGAGTTATATCGAGTCGGTGTAAGTCCTCGACAGCACGCGTGACACTCGTTCACGTGGAATCGCGGCCGTCTCATCCTGGCCCCCCTTTCCGGCCCCCCTGGACGAGGACAGCCTCGCGTTGCTCCTCCTCCCTCGTTACTGTCGTCATCGTTCCAGTTGTCGTCTCCTTTCGTCGGCCGCGGGCGTCCTTATGCGATTCGAGGTACCCGTCACCGGCCTTTGTTATGTATTTATGTGCATATTCGCCTATTTGTCGAGAAATTCCAGCGCCGTGTCGGTTCTAGGCTGCTCACGATCTCGCTCTCCGTACACGGTCCGTGAACGTCGACCCCGAAGAGACGTGGTTTACTCGTTCGTACACCCGCCTCCTTATACGTTCCAACAACGCTGTCGCGGCTCCAGAGAATTCTGCGACTGTCCTCGTGTCTGTTAGATTCGCGTGACTACCCCCCTACCTTCGTAACTGGGACGATCTTTCACACGTTCAGCGATTTCCGAGCCTCTTTGCAACTGGAGCGCTCCGTTTTGCTCAGGAGCAACCCGTCTTCTAGTCTCCATCTTGCGAACTAGAGGATTGGCTGTCGTGTCCCCTCCACGCCCAGAGTGTCACAGTAGGCGTGGCTTTGTGGCCCCGCAGTGCAAAGTCAGGTCTAAGTTCCTTACCTTCTAGAAATCTCAAACAAAAGTATTACTAATTCTTATTAACATATACAGTGTCCCACAATCTCAACATTTGCATATGTTATAAGTGTATAATGATCCGCAGTGCTTGATTGTTTCAGAGATGAGCAACAGCAGCCAAGCTCCGCCCTGTACGAAGAGTGCGAGTAGGTGTGGTTTCGTTGCTCCGAATTTCCGCGGAGCCAGGTCAACGCTCTATAGGGCAAGCTCAGTGGCAAGCCTGATCTAGCATCTCATGGTTCTCCATCCGGGATGCAGTCTCCTCGCCATTGTCCCAACGAAAACGGTGCGCGGATTATCGATTACGCGAGGCTTCTATTAATAACCGGCGGGAACGGGACGATGCAGATCTCAATTGATACGAGACTGCGGGATTCTAACGCACATGGAGCCGCGGTAATGCCGCTACACGGCCGTTTAATTACACGTTCCCGATTAATGCTCCGGATTTCAACTACAGCATTATCTGATACCGAACCGAAAACGAGATTTATGGCGCGGCCACGAAACGAGCCGGCTGGGCTCTGGTTTAATTCAATTTTTGTCGCGGTCTAATTGATTCCTTGCGCGGGACGACAATGGTCAAGACGGATGGACGCTAATCACAGGCGTGATTGTCGTTTTCGAGAAATACTAGGTCAGCATGAGTCAGTTAAACCCAGACTATGACTTTGTGGCGTCCAAAAGACGCGAGAATTCTGCAACGCGTAGAATGTGAATTAATTTTTGGTTATATATTTTTGTGGGACATTCGAGGCGCTGTCCTTTTCTACGTTTGGCGAGGTCGCAAGAAAATAGTAGCCCTACACGATCTATGTCACAGCACGGACCCGAAGATTGGGCTTAGACCAAGAATTTAGTGGAGTTGTCTGTGGGTTTTCCAATTTAAGTTGCTGTTACAGGTCATGTTGTATATCAATTGAGACGTCATTTTAAGGCAAGGGGTTAACGAACCAATTCTTTGTTTGATTGCAGTTTGCAGTGCCGCGGCGATTTTATGTTGACTGTATCTGTACCTGAACAATTTTCATTTCAAGAATTCCCATTTATTCTACACTATTAATTATATTACTGTCGCCGTTGAACAGTTTACTAAAGAATACTGCATTGTTAATGACCAAGTTTGAAAGGCTCACTAGGCGATTGTTGTTGGGTGAAGCGTAAATGGAAATTCAGACAGTATTGGCTCTCTTTGAGCCGCGCCGACGTCGCGATAGCTTTAATTATGCAGGAGCAATCTGCTCGGCTGTTATTCAAGACGCGGTCGGAAAGTTGCCTTACGATATGCATGTGCGTATCTGGAGGATCCTCTCTGTCCCGTTTCCACCCCCGACAGTCCTTGTCCCACCCTTAACTCCGTCTTCCTCGCCGCATCCGGAGTCTCCGGTGATTGCGCGACGGAAGCGTTTCCTTTATTTTCGAAACTTCCTAGCTCTAGATTCTCCCGTTTCCGGCGAGCATTATGATTTCTCGCGAACTTTTTTCCACAGGAGGGGCGGGGGGTGGGAGGAAAACTTATCGAAAAGTGACGCATCCGCGAGATGAACGACCCTCCTCGAACAGCTGCCCGGATCTTGAATCTCGAGTAGCATTCGACAAGATTGGCCAGACGTAACGTCGCACCGTGGGGACAACTGTAAAAGCTCTCCCGGTTACGGTCGTTAGAGATAGTTTTACGACACGGCCGGCCTGATAAGATGTAGTTACTGCATGATGCAGCCTGAATGCGCGAGGATTCCAGAAACAAAGATCAGAACGCACGGAAATGGGGAAATTGATCATGGGAACCTTCCAGTCGATGGACATCGTTTTTTAAAGATGATTTAACAGCTTGTTAACGTCTTAAAAAATTGACTGCAATTTAGTCAAAACTAGAGAGCTACAGCTTATCACTAGACTGTAGATTTTAGGCATTTATGATAAAAATAAGTCGGACACAAAACTGGAAGCTATTTGAAGCATGCAAAGGCAATATTCTATTATTTCCAACTCGTCAAAATTGTTGAAAAAAGAGATGGAACTTGCAATGAACCCTGTAACTTGCAATCAATTCAGACAATTTTTATTTTGCGTACAATTCGCAGTCCAGTAAATATATAAAATAACAAGATCAATTAATAGCAACCCAGACGACTTTTAACCCTTAGCACTCGAATGGCGACTGTAAGCCTCCAAAATATTTTTTACATTATTAAATTCGTTAGTATTTAATAAATTACTAAACACTTCAGTATTGTACGAGTAAATTGCACCACGTATAACATGAAAAAAATATATAGGAGAGAAATATTCTAGGTCGAAAGAAACAGCTTAAAAGAGATTGTAGATTAAAAGAGCTTCGAGTGCAAAGGGTTAACTGTACTAAAAAAATTCATTATACTTCAATAGAGAAATTAGAAATAACGTTACCAAGTGATCTATTACGTGAGTGATTACAGTTTAGATTACCAATTACTATGACTTCTGCATGTGTACAGTTTCCGAAGCCCGAGCAATTTCTTATTGAATCGTTCAGGCTAACGAACCGACAAAGCTGCGCCTCGGATAGAACAGTGAGGTTGCTCGATGAAGACCTCAGAGGATAAATACAAATACGAAGAATTGGAGGGTCTAAAAGTAGGTGGCGAGATACGTATCCGCGAGAGCGTAAGCGCCGCCTTCGCGAGCGCGCAGAGATTAAACCAGTAAAATGCAAGTGCCCATAAAACCGGTAAACGTTGCGCCCTCATCTCCAGGGCGCCGGGACGTCAGTTTAATGACGGGAATAATTTTACTTGTGACCCGACCGGCCGAAGAGCAGCGGCCGGGGAACCGGTTCTGCTACCGCAATACGTCAATAACGCGGCTCTGTTTTGCCGGCGCAAAATCAGGAACAATGCGAAATATGCATGACAATCCTGAAAACAAATGAATCTTCCCCGAGCACCGTCTACAGTCCCAACTTTTCGCGAAAACAACACTAATTTCCTGCTCCCGCGCGCTCGGGTTAAATAAATCCACCCTTTTATTTTATTCTGTAATAGGTTGTCCGTATACTGTCAATCGCACAGTGTGATAGTTTGTAATAATAATATAATATTTCGCTCTTACTGAACAGCACCTTTTTGTGAAAATTATTGAACCAAGAAACTCCGTTTTTCAAAATTGACTCGAAAAATTCGTATTTTGCATAAAAATCCGTAATCCGCTGATTAAATTTTCAAGATAATGTTGCAAGCATTGATCTAAACAGCAGAGAACTTATGGAAGGATTAGGAAATAGGTGACCGTTCTTAAATTGTCTGAAACAATGTCGATTAATTGAAGAGGGTTGAAAGAGGATCAGGGCGTTTGGAGTTTGATGATTGTCGGATTCAATAGATCCATTGCGTGGTTGCAGGTCAAGCAATCGGTGCTACACGTTCTATCCATTTACCATAGAACTGTCCGACCTGGTAATACCTTGCTTGACGACTGAAACGGGGCAGAGTATTGTTGCGAGTAAACTACAGGTGATGTCTGCCTCGTGTGCCACACACCGGGAAACTCGTGCGTGTGCTGAACTGGTTAAAGACCGATAAAGCTGCCCCAGTTTCGTAAGACTATGTCCGTAAACGAGATATCCATGTGCGAAAATGATTTTCTTACGTTCTCCTGAAAACTCGTTTCACTTGATGTGCGGGATGCGCGTTAAAAATAAGGAAGAAAATCTTTAACAATAGTCTGAACCGAGAGAAACCATAGAAAATAATAAATTACATTAGCAAACTTAACCACATTTCAAAATGATAGAAAGATCAATTATTTCAAGATAATGGTCCGAACGATGCACGCGTTTTGTCGGAAAAGGGTGTGAACCCCCAGCAATTCGATTATTTCCCGAGTAATTATGCTCGCCGCGGGAAAAACCGTTCGCGCGTCGGTCGCGGGAGTTTCTCTTGATCTTGCTCGATTCATGCATTAACCAAGAGGGTCTTCTGTAAAATGGAGACCACGGAGGCAGCCTCGAGAGCGAGGCAAGCGGGTTCGGTTAAGTTACAAGTGTAGTGTCACGTCGCGGCGGAGAATATATCCGCGGAGAAGTCGGTTCCGCGAGAAGTCAATTCATGAATCCGCTCGTAAAAGTTCTCGGGAGGGAAGAATGAAAAGATAGACGTTATTGGCTGTCGTATCGCGATGTCGATTGCGAGGGTACGTGCACGGATGTTCGATGGAACAGCCTCGAAAGGATGCACACGTCCGTGAACCTTCAAATATTGAGCAGCAACGGATACCGTCCTGACCGAGCGAAGCGAAGTACGCTTGGTTCCAACGGTTCCGAGGTGAATTAACGACGAAATTTTTCCATTGTCCCGGCCCCGGAGGGTGTTCTCACGGTTGTTCCTTTGATTTCGAGGCGTCGACGCTTGCCTCTGCCCTTGCGTCGGGGTTGCGAAGATGCAGAAAGGGCGAGAGACCTGCCCGCATCGGACGCACGAGCATGAGCTACAGGCAAGAGCGGCTTTTAGAACAATAGCACTTCGTGTCTCGAGTGCGTTACCTATTCTTCTGACCACTAGGATATTATACGTCGAGAGAACGGGCCCTTCCGACCCGTTCCCAGACGCCGCCGACAGGAAAAAGAACTGCGCCCTTCCAACTGCCAACCTTCCGCGATAAAATCGATACAATGTGATAAATTAGTTAAAACTATTCAAACCAATTAACATAAACCACCTAATAATAGAATGCAAAAAATATGAGAATGAAAGGAAAAATGCTAAGTTGCCTAGATCCTTACCCATTCTGTTAAGTTCTAAGAAGTATATCGCCGGTCTTGCCAAGTATATCAAGGATACAAATATGTATAATATATTGTAAGAAAATGTACCGTGGTGCTAATGACCTTTGATGTTGAAGCAACATTAAACAATTAAATTATATATATATATATATTCAAGACGGAAGGAGATTTTATGTGGCTTCTGTTCCTTGAAGTTTTTTTTAGAATTTTGTCAACAGTCTAGTTATCAAATCTGTTGCAAATTTACTACAGGAACGTGGGGGTTGTGATAACATCGAACACCTTGCATGCAAGTGTTGTTTGTTCTTGCTTTTTATAACTGTCATCAAATTATGAAACGATCAAGATTTTCATAATTGGTCAGGGAGAATCTCTGAAGCATTTTCATGGATGCTTCAAAAATTATATTTTTTGTGTGAATTTCAAAGCGAAGGTATATGGGCGTATTAGGTGATCCCAAATGTTTCTTTCAGCAAATGGCGTGGGTAAGTGAGAGAAAGCATGGGAACGATAAAACAGCGAACAGATGTTCGCGTTAAGAGAATATGTTTGTATTGCCCAACAATATCGAGTATGCAGATTGAGAAAGGAACTTTTGGAACAACCTAAGGAAATTTGAAACTCGGGGCTGATGTTTTTATCGAAGCCGGCAGAAAGTTTGCAACATCGAGTCGCCGAGAAACAATGAAAAGCAGACCGGGTCCTTGATCGTATGTGACGCCGTGCATAGGGCCCCAAGAGCCATTCCCCGGACCCTGGGCGATGGTGAGGCCCCGAGGTCAGGGCCTTGCCATGGTATATCGTGAGGACCTCAGCAGGGTGTCCCTGCTTTCCTCCGTATTAATAACATGGCCGGGCCACCGCCAGCTATACATTCAGGAAAATAATCATCATAATCGTGCGTAATACGTCCGGCTGCGGACAAACGGTGCTCGAGAAGAGAAGCATCGACCACGGGATTCGAAAAATCGTTTTCAAACGCGGTTTTCTATCGATCGTTTACAAATAAACCGTACTACGAGACAGCGGATTATTTACACGTCGCGGGACACGCGGTTCAAAGGTCTCGGCTTTTATATTCGCGACTAAAAACGCCCGCCGACTGAAAACAATTCGATTCGACTGAAAGCAACGAAGCGATTTTGTTATCGTGCCCGCGTTCGCGATGGAAACGGGAATTTTCCCGTAAGAATCGAAAAATTAAATACACAAACCAGCGTTTTGTATCAATTATTTATTCAATGTTCGCACACCGAATACGGAAAAGGAACAACATGCTTTTTATGCGATGCCGTGGCTTTTCGAGGAAAATAGAAACACATCGAACGAGGTATTATTTCGGTTAGAATGTTATTTTCAAGCTTACTTTTTCGCAGATATTTCTTTTCGGTTATTCAGTTCACGTGCACGATTTCTTCGAAGCTTTCGTTTCTCTTAATGACCATCATAAGCGAAAAAAAGTTGTCAGTGAATTTCCCGGTCAAATTCAATTTCTTTTTGCAGGTTTCCTCTTGCATCCTGTACATTTAATAGTCAACGTGTAAGAAATAATTAATTCATACTTTACTCCTATCGACGGGACGAATTTCGTTTCCGCGCGTGCATGGTCAGGATCGAGCGACCCGGAAGAAGATGCAGATCGTCGCTACCAATTATACAGATTCTCGGGCCGATGCCGATGATTTGCATGGGCCGGGAACGCGTGGAATTTCGAGAGCAGTCGAGGGAGCGAGAGAGGGGGGTAGAGGGACAGAGAGGGAGAGCACAGTGCAGCGCTCCGATGCAGTGTGCAGTGCAGTGCAACGTCGAGCCCCGGAAGGTAATAACAGGATTCCAGTAAACAGCGAAAAATGATATTTGCTTTTTAATCTAGACCCCGGGCCGTCGCGAGCGCCCCGTCGTCGTTCACGTAGTTCGTTAAGGAACACGTATTGCCGACAGGGCGTATATGCAAATCATGAACGGAATTAATTTTTCGCATTGTGCGCATACAGGGACGGGGGCACGCGAACGCGCACAATACACGGGCTCGAGTGCGCACCGCGGAACGGGGGACAGACGCGAATATTACGAAATGCTAGGGTAAACCGATGCCCGCGACTATGCGTACAATTGATTACGGACGTAGCCGTCATACCGCGCTGAATCCGCGACATTCTCCTCAATCTTGGCTGTGGCTTAGACTGCGTTCCCCGATTCTATCGTCCGGCAATCGATACCACCCTCCAACCCCTCCCAATCGTGACTACTTCACTGACATCGATTTTTAAGTAATCCAAAACTTTTCCGCATCGATAACCAAAGTCTGAACCAAATATTAGGGGGACCCATAAGTAATCAATTATTTTGAAATCTAAAACAAATTTTGTAGTAAATTCCCAAGGACAGTTTGCCATCTTTCCTGCAAATTTTCAATCGCCCCCTTATAGAAATCCAGGGTTCGTCGAGCAAAATATGAAGTGAATGTTTAGAAGAAGAAGTGAATGTTTTATTTCTTAAACAATGCTCCGGAGATCTGAAAAGATGATAGTCAGAGGGAGCACTATCCAGTGAGTACGGGGGGTGTGGTAAAACTTCCCATTGCAATTCTTTGATTTTTTCTTCAACGATTTTCGCTGTATAGGGCCGGGCATTGTCAATTTGCAGTATTACACCTTTTCTGTGGACTAAAGATGCCCCCTTTTTCGAGAGTTCTGAATTCAGCTGTTGTAATTGCTGACAACACAACTCAGCAGCAACTGTTTCTCCATGTTTCAACGACTCAAAGTGAATTATGCCACGACAGTCCCACCAAATGCACAGTAACACTTTTCTAAGTGATAAGCTAGGTTCAGGGGTTGATATTGCGGTTTGATTTGCAGAAAGCCATTGCTTCGATCGCTTTATGTTATCATAAAGAATCCATTTTTCATCTCCGGTAACCATTCTGCTAAGAAATGGATCTCTACGAAATCTGGATAGCAATGAAGTGCAAATTGATCGACGAATGTTCTTGTTGGTCTCAGATAATTGATGCGGTACCCATATTCCTTGCCTATATGCCTTTCCCATTTCGTGTAGGTGCCTTTGTATAGTTGACCATGTGGACCCAAGGCTTCTCGATAATTCTTGCATACTTAATTTTGGATCAGCTTCCACTAGAGATTTTTGGGTGTCATTATCAAATTCAACTGGTCGTCCACTTCGAGGCCTGTCAGAGAGATCATAATCGCCAGCAGCAAACCGTCTCAACCAACGTTGACACTTGTTGACCTTCAATACATCTCCATAAACATCGCAAATTTTCTTTGATGTCACAGTTGTATTAAATCCCACATGAAAATGAAAAAGAATGCAACGACGAATGTGATCCTCGGAAGGTACGGACCCCGCCATTTTATTACAGGGTTGTAAAAAGAAATTATACTTTTTAGAATATTTTCATCACAGGCTGCTTTACCGAAAACTGTAATAGAATACGCGTTTCCTCTTCAACGATCGGTACAGAACTGAAGGCAAAACAAAGTCTTTGCAAATAATTGATTACTACCCATGATAATTGATTGGTACCCCTAATAATTTCCCCAAATTAAATTCTACCGACGTTTTCACTGCCCCTGCGCTCAACCCACCAATTCCTGTCACCAACGCGTACAATTCAACAATGAGAAACGATACGACTCGCGCGGGCATGACTTAATAAATTGTTATCCGTCTATACCGGTTCCAGGCAACAGTATCAACGTCGATCATTAAAAAGTCCGTCGGGAAACGCATAAAAGGGAATTGGTACATAATGATCCGAGGGAGTCTAAGTGCTATCAAGTTGTCAAAAGGCGCCGGGATGCGCGCGCGCGCGCGCGCGAGCATTAAAGAAAACGAACCTCCTCGGCCGGCTCCGAACGGATCGTATATTTCCTGGCGAGGTTTATTCTTCCCGAACAAAGTGTTCGCCGTGCAGGAACGGCAGTTACAAACAGGAGTATGAACACTTGCTATTTAGTGTTCGGTCAGGTGTAAGTGTAAATAATCGTAAATCGTTTCGGCGGAGGGGTCTCGCGTTGTTGTCTCGCGTCGTCGTTTCGGTTTCGAAACCGAGGCGAAGGACGAATGTGAAAGCCGTGCGCGGGGACGGGTTTCGCCGGGGTACAGCGAGGCGGGGGATGATGATGGAAATGATATAAGTTTACATAGAGGTAGGTATGTTAATGCAGGGCATAAATAAGGAGGCACATTCGGTGCCTAATAGGACGCTAATTGTGATTATATACAACACAGCCGCGCGGATGCAGCCTGAATTTTATATACCTATATAACATTTATTGCCGGCCGTCCGACCGGTCCGTTGCGGAGGAACAAAAATCCGCAACGCCCGGGAATTTATAGTAATGAAAGGGTGGAGATTTATCGGGCGTTACTGCTTTACAAATGATCCGATATCCTGGCCCGCTCCGCCGGTACTTATAATGGTTAATTCGTGCAAGCAGGATCTTTCCGATGCTGCGTTCGAGTTTCACCATTACACCGGACGATCCGTGCACCGGGAGATCAAGGTTTCTCCCATTCCCATACGTTCGCCCGAGTCCTGAAACATTTGTTTGCGGTGCTCGCTGTCATAATTAACGCATCGGCTGCCGTGCCCGGTATCCATAAAATTCTACACATACCCGGCGACGACTCCGCTTTCCTATCGCGCTGATCCGCGTGCCCTGCTTGCGCTTCGACCGTAATTTTATCGGAACCGACCTGACTCTACACATCGGTCGAAACGATAATTTCCCGATAATTAACGCTAATACCACCGAGCCTTGTCGATAATGACAATGTGGATTTATGCAGACTTCATACGATTCTTGATTATTACATGTGATAAAATAAATGAGTTCATACAAAAATTTTTCGGTGAAAAATTGTACAATTTTCGATAATTGTGCAAAAGGAAATCAGAAACAAGTCATTTCGAGTCTGCGATTACTGACATTATTTTACGCAATCCTGAGACTGTGACATGTTATATAAATGCTGACTTTCAGGCGAGGAAGATTCGATACAGTAAAAATGAAATAAAAGAAAGAGTGTTTAAATAATTTCTGATATGGGACAGATGGATAGAAAGATCAATTTCCACCTGTAAAATGGTGGTAAAACTTGTACGAATCGATTACAGGCACGATAACAATAGAAGCTCTTTATTAAATTCGTGCTGCGGCTGTGTCGATATTTATTACTCGCAAATAGATACTCTTTACAACGGCGTATCCACGATACAAGGCTCGGGAATGGTTAATGTATAGCTGTGTCCGATAATTCTTTGTACAACACTCCGGCGTTCGTAGCTTAACAATATTCAAACTAATTACCGTTTTGAGTAACGAATTGTTATTGATTTCGAATAAAGCACGTAACAAGCACCGTCGACTATTCAGCCATCCGCGGACGCGCAGATTCAATGGACGATAAACTGTGCCACCGATAAAACTCCGCGGTCCTATCGCCGCGAAATATTAACAGTGTACGCAGTAAAGCTGTATTAATTGATTCACCGTGGCAAGCGATTTACGTTGGCGTTCTTCCCCTTCTTCACGCCGAAAACCCGCAAAATTCCGCATTCCAAGCAATCGTAAACCTGCGTTCTCGCCGAGGCAACAGCAACTTTTCGTCGACACCCATTGTTTCTGTTTCGATTCAGGACGGTAACAATAAAAAAAAAAAAAAAAAAATAGAAGAGAAATGTGCTGGGAACTCAAAAGAACCAAACTGTGAATCGAATCGAATATATCTCCCTTTTTTGTTTTTTGAAAAATGAATATTGTGGGGTACCTTTAATGATTGACAATATTTCCATCGAAATTCTATTTTCTTAGTCTATACTGAACTAATAACTCCTGCAGTCTACTAATGTTTAACCCTTTGTATTATTTCACCATTGGAAACGATTAGTACAAAAAGAAAATCTATATTTACTCTCTGTAGTTACTTTATTGCTTCAATGTTGATAGAAGAAAATAAAAATCGAATTTCGATTTAAAGGAAGTGGATACCATTCGTATTTCAATCTCGGATGGCAGAACTTGGGTCTACTTTGACCCAGAGTCACAAACATTCCAAATCAGTTCTAATTTTCTAAAAACTACTTCAAATACTGATTTATTCAAATTGAGTCCAATGAAAGGATCAACGTCGATTTCAAAGTTGTTCAAAAATATGTAAAAGAAGAGAAGCCATGGGTGCAATAAAATTATTATAATTTTCCGCCTCCTAGACTCTGTTTGAAATTTGTCTGATCCGTCATTATCAGGAGTTAAATCTCCTTCAGTCGTCATTAGCAGCATCGAACGAGCGAGCTTGCACAGTAATTCTATGCTAGCAACGAATGAAGCCTTGAAACGTGAACAGACCTTAAATATTTCTCAGATTTGCTCCCGTATGGACAGAATGTTTGGACAAGTTTGTTGGAAATGTGAAGCGCCGGGGCGAGGACGCAGCTTTCGAGCAGCAAGGGGAACAAAAGCTGTTTGAGAATATCGCGTTCGAGCGATCCGGGCCGGTAATTATTCATGCAGCTACGAGATGGTACAGTTTTAATCGAAACCAACGCAAACAGCCTATTTATTCAAAAGTTGCGGCTCGCGGTCAGACGTATTCGACGTTCGTTGAATAAATGGTCGCGAATAAATTAAAACACGAGTGGTACCGCAGGGTGAAAAGAATAGTGGAGGAAGGGAGAATGGCGTACGACCAAATAACTCTTGGCGGGATGGAAAAAGGAGCGACGGGAACCGGAGTCGGCAGTTTATGCAGCCATTACCACAGGTGAACGCCGCAAGCAATACGTTGGGCTACGCTGATTTAAAAGCGCTCTTAGATTCGGTCTACTCTCTTCTCCTCCTCTCCTCCTCCCCCCGCCTCTCCCCCTTTCTTCGTCGTTCTTCCGCGGTTACAAAAGATCCCAGTATCTCTCCATTTTGCTCAACGGCTCCCTTTGTTCTATCCTCCGTACGAATCCGCTAACGGTTGTTGGAATAAATCTATCGTTTCGCGCACTTATATTTACTCACGGGCTCGTTTATGGTTAACGCCCGACCCTTACCGGCGCGGTGTGTCCCCTCCCGGTGTAAATATCTGTGGCTCGTCCTCTTATATATACCGGTTCCTTGTTAACAAGTTCGTTCATTCCGCAGCATCGTCGAGGAGTATCGGAATGGTCGGCAGTGCCTCCTCCTCTTGTTCCCATTCGCTGATTTCTTTCGTCAAATTGTTTAAAGCCTACCACCGAACGACCACTGGAAACGTGTATCGGAACTAGTCTTTATCGAACACCTTAGCATCGTTAAGTATTCGATACCTCGTTGGATCGCACTGCTGATATCAATTTTTATGAACCATTTCATGTCGGGTTGAATCGAACAACGAGCTACTCGTGTAAGCCCAATCCACGGGTCCGCGCTGTGACTTAGATCGTGTAGCTCCGTCCGGCTTAGATCAAGACTTTACTGTACACTGCTACACACCTCGCTTGTTAGTCTTCAATTTTTAAAGGACTATTATGCAATTGTAGCGCAGTAAAGTGTTAATGGAAACTGAGCATGCATTAACTCTTAACCAGTTAACTGTGTTCGACGAGTATACTCGTCACGAAGAAATGGCAATATTTTGTGTCATGACGAGTATACATTTATTTATTTATTTATATAGGTACACATTTTTCAAAGAGCTCGCAACAGCTAACTGGTTAAGAGAAACAATTCATGCAACGAGCTGAGAATATGGAAACTTATAGGAATTTCTATTAGAAAAATTGTATGCCGTGTTTTTGGAAATTTTTAGGGTACATATTACTGCTCATCTCAGTATGGTAGAGGACATTTTTTACTATAGAAAATATAGTACTTATCGAAATCTGCGGGAACATTGCAACACGTCCCTAGGAGCTCGAGTTATACTTGATTAAAATTACGAGAATGGAACAATTTTGTACTTTTAACGAAAGTGTGGAATGTGGAATAGTATATTTTCAGGTCACGATAAATAATAATAGTATATAAAATAAAAATTAATTTTGTAGAACATTAGGAGCATCAGGGAATCCGCGGATTCATTGAATCTACAATTTTGCAGCGAAGATTCGAAATTAATTAAATTATTACAAGCTCCAACGTACGAAGTAGCATTTCGGTGAAGTTCCTGCAAACTCGGAAACGATTCCGCATTAACCTAGTGCATATTTCAATATTCCAACTTCCCCCCCCAAAGCGAGCGCCCTTTATCATAAAAGAATGCAATCTCCCGGCCGGTGCAACAATGCAATTTGAACCGAGATTTGCGCGTAATCTCGCCGCTTACGTTCTGCGATTGTTGGGGATTAATTGAAACGAATTGCCCGGGTTTTCTTGCGCGCGGGCTATTTTTCGCGGTATATTTTCCACGGTTCATGAACAGAGTTTCCATGAACGATCGAGTGTCGTTGGTTCTCGATAAATCCGCCATAGTGCGCGCCGTACGCGATGCAGATAAGGTTTATTACATTTTAAGGTGAATGCACCGAACGTAAGCAAGAATATCAATTTTCCCGGGGAGAGTTTAAAGGCCAGGCATTCGCAGCGCCTTCGAACTATTTGTATTCGTGCCCATTGCACTTGTATCCGATACAGGGGAACATATTGGATCCTCGGTACCCGGTGACGTCGTCGAATGCTTGTTCTTTATTGGATGTAAGCGCACCGAGCGTAAATAATCTTTTGTGCTCATTTTATTACTGCGCCCGATCCCGTATTTTTACGTTCTATTATCCTCGAGGGCCTATCTACGGGACAAAGGGATTCTACGTCGAGCACTACAGCCAAAAAAGTCAGATCTCGCGTGGACGTCGACCAGAAACTGTATATGCAATTATTACGTGGACCAGCAGCCACATAGGCATTCGTGCAGTTCTTAAATAATTTTAGGGAGTTGGAAATAATGTGACAGTATTTTTACGTTCTTTACATGCATTCACTGCTTTCTTGTAATTATCTCAGCAGCCTTCAAATTCAATGAATTTTCTAAATTTATTCGTCAATGAATAGAATGTATATGCAATTATTATGTGGACACCAGCCACACAGGCATTCGTACAGTTCTTAAATAATTTTAGCGAGTTGGAAATAATGTGACAGTATTTTTACGTTCTTTAAATTTATTTACTGCTTTCTTGTAATTATCTCAGCAGCCTTCAAATTCACAGAAATTTTCTACATTTATTCGACAATGAAAAGAATGTGTACCTTTGCTACTCGATTTATTTTTTCACACGAAACCAATGTAAAATCCTATTTCCAATGTTTTACGTACGAATACTAAGTCGTACATTATAAAATATTAATGTAAAGTACACTTACAAATTTTTCTGAATCTTCTGTTCCGCCGTCGTGTCCACAGAACACTATTATTGACTCACGCGAATACGTCCGAATAATTACACCACAATCACTAAACTCTACACAACACACTTTATAAAATCGTGACAGCGAACGAGACGATGTTACTCCGACCACGATCAAAATAATACTGCGATTTTAATCGCTTCGTTCGTACGGAAGTGTGACGGTTAGGTTATAATCGGCAGGTCAAACGCAGATGGTCTATAAACATTAGATACAAAAACGGGGAGTTCCGGGAAATCGGGTCGGCAATTCAGTCGACAGAATTTGTTTACCTTGTTTTCGTATCCAATGTTGATAGACCCTCGCCCTCTGACCTGCCTCGTATACCCTGACCCTATCACGTCCGTGCGAGCGAAGCGATTAACCCTTTGCACTCGAAGCCATTTTAACTCTAAAACGAAACATTTCTTCCGACCTAGAATATTTCCCTTCTATATGTATTTTTTTATGCTATACATACGAAAATGGTGCAATTTATTCGTACAATATTGAAATGTTTAGTAATTTATTAAATACAAAGAAATTTAATAATGTAAAAGATATTTTGAATAATGACACAGCAATTTCTAGTGGCGCCTAACAGTCGCCATTCGAGTGCTAAGGGTTAAAATCGCAGCATTATTTTAATCGTTCCTTTCAAACTTTTTCTGTTCTCGATGTACAGAAGGTGTAGACGTAAAGAAAAAGTTTAACAATTTTCTTTGTTACAAACAATTTTGCGGAAAGTTTCTTTGACAAACATCCAATCCGGAGGTGTAGATTCACCCCTAGGAAAGAAGATGACCATTACTTTTTATACACCGTGTACACTCTTGTTGATCGATTTATTTCTTTGCGTGAATCGTCCTTCAGACGATAAATAAAAATTCTTTAAGTTTGAAAGGCTTAAACATCGATCATCCGAGAAAATATGTGTATCCTGGTTCACTGATTGATATTTTCTAACCATTCTGCAATTATAGCCGCGTCCAAAGCTAATTAAAAATTTCTTTCGCCAAGAAGAACGCCTCGCCCGTCGATTTATTTTTTCGAGTCGCTCCTCGGAGAAATAAAAACAGGATCCGAAAAATGTCCCCGAGAGAAGATCGAAGAATTACGGTCGACCGTGGACAGATTTAACGCGACAGACAAAGAGGAAGCAGTTAACACGCGATATTCCCTGTTCGTAAATCACCGGGGGCCGATTATGTCAGTCGAGGTGGTTTCTCAAACAAACGGGGAGGAGAGACGTCGCTGTCCGTGGAGAAGGAAAGAAAAGGGAACGAATGGGAAGTGGCGGGGTAGAGAAAGAACTTCTGTGTGTCCCGTGGCGCGATAAAACGCAGCGAAAAGGCGCGCCCGTAAGAAACCCGTGAGGGGGTGGGAGATAGGTGGAAGACATTAATTTCTAAGCTTTATGCGGTTCTTATTAGAATCTCCGTGGAGACGGTGCAGGCGCAGCTGCCCCCAGAAATATGACTCTATTTTTCGTTGGCCGTCGACTTATTTGCACGGGCCGGCGGAAAACCGTCGCCGGGCACGCCGCCGGGCCTTAACAGTTTATCAGTAACATAAAGGAGAACAAAGGTCGATCATAACGTCACCGGCTTTCCCTTTATTCGGGCCGAACGATCTCGATATCTTCTCACAAATACCCTGTCACACGAACAGAGGAAACTTTGCGAAATATGATACACCATTTTGTTTTTCGAACGTCTTACAAGTCAGCTGTAACGAACTGGAGATTCTTATGAGATACAAAAGAGTGAGCACGTTTAAAGAATTTAAAAATACTGTCCTATTACTTTGGACTCATTAAGGTTATTTAAAGAAGCTATCAATGTCTAACTGTCTTGGAATTAACACAATTTTTATTTTACACAAAAATCTGCAAACTAAGCAGATTTATTCTTAATTCAACATTGTCTGTATCAGAAGCCTATTAACCCTTTGCACTCGAAGTTATTTTAACTCCAAAACGAAAATGGTACAATTTACTCGTACAATACTGAAATGTTTTTAGTAGTTTATTAAATACAAACAAATTTAATAAACTACTAAACATTTTGAATGATGATACAGCAAATTTTTAGTGGCGCCTTACAGTCGCCATTCGAGCGCTAAGGGTTAATAGGGTTCTCAATAATTATACTACATAGAAAATTTATTTAAAAATGTCCCTCTGTATAATACTCCTGGAAGAAATGATCAGGTAACGTTACCGAGGATAACTCGTTGGTTCATGAAAGAAATTGTTGCTACTATTAGACAATTTCTTAAGGAATTCTTAGCGAATTCTTAATACGAATTATGCGTGTTCAAAAATTGAGATCATGACTTATCCGAGTGATTGTAATAATTTGATCGGCCGCAATATTTGAACAATGCCGAAGCCCGTTCCATATTAGTCCGCTATTCCACATTTGGCCCCTTTCCCCTAACTTTCGACGGTTACAACGTATTCTCAGCACGGCCCCCCTCAGCCCCCTTCGAGGACGATATAGAGGCGGTGCCGGTAGCATTTTAAAATTCCCTCTGCCGCGTGGCTCCTGTAAAAATGCCAGGATAAAGTGGCACGACTTAATTAAATGCATTAAAGTAGCTTTCTTTTTGTCGCTGGCCCGACCCGACCCGTTTCTTATATTATCACCATATTCGCGAAAGTAATGGTAATTACATACAGGAGTGAAACCGTAAAAAGCGTAATTTTTCACCGGGGAAAAAATGTTTCCCTGATAAAGTGCATCGGCCACCACCACCACCGCTACCACCAACACACCATCCTCGTTGTCATGGATCGTTCGCGATAACCTTCTCCTTTCTTTTTTCCTCTTTCCACGGTGTGTGTGTGCTCCCTTTCCTTTCGCCCCGGTTCGTTCTCGGTGTCGCGCTGCGTCCGAATGAAAATATTTAATATCGAACTCGCAGAACCGGTTGCTTTTTCACCGGGGCTCCCTTTCGCCTCTTTTCTTGCGGCGCTTCATCCCGCGAGGCGTTCTCCACCGTCGTTCTCTTATTTTGTTTCACCTTGTCGCGTTACGAGGACGACGTATCTATGCTTTTACGCTTATCCCCCCCCCCTCTCTCTCTCTTCAAGATATATACCTTTCCCCGTACCATCCCCGCAGCGCTTCCTTATCTCGTTCTGCCAGCGTTTTATCCATACATCGAAGACGTCCTGATATTGGCAGTCAGTCAGGCGAACGGGTCATATGAAATTCTGGGCCGTCGTTTTCTGCAGTAATAGAGTATTTCCATACGAAGGGAGGGGAATTTAATTCAACGGTCCTTTGAATGCCGCGTCTCCGTTGCGTCGCGGATGAAAAGTTCGAGAGCTTCATAAATTCGGTCGCAAGCAACGAGCGCCGCGCCGCCGCGCCGTCACGTTCCGATGAACAATGGCACCGCGGGGACGTTGTCGTCGTCGGACGCCTCCGAAAAATGTATTCAATCGAGCTCCCCGCGTCTCTCGGATCCGCGAAAAAATCGTCGCCGGTGTCCCCGATCGAAAATTGCCGCACACGAATTTCACTCCATCGTAGAAACCGCCGCGAACCTCCGAAAAACGGCATCAAGTTTCTAAAACTTTTGAAAATGCGTTAGTCTCAAGTTGCGAAAATAATATCGTACGTACCTGTAAAACACAAGCAAAATTTTTAATGAATCGGAGAATTTTTTTACAAGTTACGAAAGTCCGCGGGAGGTTAAAAGATTGTCAAATTGAAAATCGGTCTCCTGTTCGAGTGCAGCTTTGCAACGAATGCTACATAATGCTTGTGCCTGATGGTATTTACAATATTATTCCCAAAACCTCAACACGAATATGTTTCCCATTTAACACGTTCGGCGCCGCGTCACCCATATTTGGGTGACGGAATGATTTGTGCAGGTTTTAAAATGAATTTTTACGTTGATATATTCATTGTACTGAACTTGATTAGGATCTGTAACATGCAAGAAAGTTGGAGGATTACTCGGTATCGTACATTTAATTTTTTGCAATTTTTATTTCATTAAATACTTTACTTTGATTTTACGGGAATTTTTGAGGTTTCTAGTTGGGCGTTCAAAGTGTTAATGCTTTCACGACGAGCATTCGAATACTTTCTTGCATCTACGGACGGAGTGACTAGTCTGGCCATTACCAGCACTTTCTACTTGTTAAATCATCGACACCGAGTCGTGTATTTCAAGCGTTGCCGTCTCCGCGGATTTTACACGTCGTTATTGTCGACATTTTAAAATCCACGATTTTATTATGCAACTTGTCTCGCTCTTTAACCTCGGCAAACCGCAAGTCAATTTGCCAGCAACGTTGATCTTGCGGGTAACTGCAAACATTTAATTGAACGACGAGCGTTATGAAGGACGACTCAAGGTCATCGGTGGTCTCACTTGAAGGCGCAGCGGCGCAGGGACGAGTATACGTTTCTCTACGGCTAAATGGAAAAATAGCCCGAGGGGGATTTAACGAACAGCGAATGGTTTTTCACCGATATATCGCAGTTAAGAATTTTTTCGTCACCTTAACGACCGAGATACTGCTTCTTAACGGGTTACGTGACTCGCCCCCGTGCCCGTGCAATTTTTTGCTAGTTTTGTATTCGCAGTCTTTCGTGTTTCATACATATTCAATACGGGAACGGAGGCGAATATAAAATGCAGTTCAGAAATCGTTACCAGCCGGTTCAAATTGCATTTTCGTGTATAATTACATCAGCTGGCTGCCATAATGATAAAGGAGATTGCATTATCGCGGGAGTCCAGGCCAACATTTCCATCGATCAAATTCCTTCCGCCCTGTAAGAGGGAGTGGGGGAGGGAGACAGAGAACGAGGTTATTTAACGGGGAAATGTAATAAATTGTAGAACCTTTCTCCGTCCCGCCGCGAACAGCTAACGACACTCGTCGCATCCAGCAAAGTGCTCGTTCCGAGACTCGATTCACCTTCGGAGGAAGCTCTCGCGAAATAATTTCAAAAGAACGCGAGCAACAGAGAAACGAACCGGTTTTTGCACAGTCGATCGGATGAGAAATTGAAAATTCATTTACCGGACCGACGAATCCCCGGGCAACGATGCCCACTGTCCGATTGTAAACTGTTTCTATCGCCGGCCGAGCTATGACTTAACTATTGGCTCTCGGCCCGTCGACTCGTCGTTTGTCACCGTGATTAATTCGATTCTACTCGATCTCCCTTTCATCGATTTTCTGGCACACTTTCCGCTTGATGTATCTCCCGCAATTAATCATCTCCTCTTACACGAATAAGTGTCCGCTCGGAGGGCCGGTCGAATACTTCCACACTGGTAATCCAGATCGAAGAACTCAATGACCTTTTGACAGAATTTGTTTTAACTGACAATGTCTCGATGTACAGGTGTGAAAACTTCGGGAGATTTTTATTTTCAATCCGATTTCCTAAAAATTAAGTTCTGATGACGCTGAACGCTGGAAGTGGCTTTGAAAAATGGGTCACGGGAGGTATGATGTATAGGAAGGGTTCGCGAAGGGCTCAACCGTCCGAACGGCTGGTCTTAATGCGAAAAGGGTTCCGCTGCAGTTGATTGTCGTTAGTTCGCAGCAGTTCGCCAACATTAATACCGTCGCATCGCGAAATCGAAGACAGCCGGATGGGTCAGTAGCCGGTCTCAGGTCGCACACAAAGGGACACCGTCGGGTTGAAGTTACCAAACAATGGAGCACGCTTCCGCTTAGTATCAGCTAAAGTGAAACAAACTTATAATTAGTTATGGGAGCTTGTACCGAGATTGATGCTACTACTTGCATCTGCAGGTACGAGTTCCGCGAACCACATAATATTCAAGACTTAGAAAGCTTGTTCCCCATAGTAAGTACTCTGTCTTGATTCCTCCACCGTATCTTCGGATCCTGCGAGTACTGGCAACCGACATATTACTTTATTATTAGGTGCCATTCTTCACCGAATCCCCAACTACCAACAGTTCCGTTCGGTGGTTCTGTTTCTTCGAACAAATGCATTCCTGTTACTCAACACTATCACACAAAAAATATGTCTGCGTCTTTACATAGTATTAATGAACATTTCAAGCAAAAATGTACATTTACAACTGTTTCGTATTTGTGTTGATGAACAGGAAGGAATTAATTTGTTTGAAATGCTGTTCAATGCTATATCTGAATTGTATAATATTATTTTTGGAATTTGATGCAGCTATAAATAATTTCATTCGGTGGTTCAGTTTCTTGCGGAAATTAATTCCTTTTGATTCCTTCAGCATAAGCAGAGAAGGTACCGTAAGGGAAGGGATGGAACCAATTCTGACGAATTCAATTATTCTTTAAATCTGATGTTGTGGTTTCTAGACTAATAAAGGAGTATGCTGTGTAATGAATTCTCATTATTTTCGAATCTTCAACTACAAATATTTGATGGTTCAATCCTTTATATATATAAATTATTTCCAGTTCCTTGAGCATAAACAGAGAGCGTCCCGACGATTTTCATCTATTCAATTTCCAAGCTCAAAAAGTCCCGAACAATTTTCCCGCTTGATAAAAATACTCGATCGCACTTCGCCGATATCACCGGTGTATTTTCCACCGAACGGACCTGCCGATCGTTAAGGAAAGTTCACGCAGAAGGAGGGTAAAATCTATTATGTATTTGCCCAGTGGGTCGTGTTATTAAGTGGGTTGAGAAACGCTGGGTACTTATAGAGGATCGGTCACGGGTACGTTAAGTCGAAGGGTGGTGGCGATGGGGTAGTGAAGGAGGTCCATAAAAAAACATACGAGCGAGAGATCGTATGCATTTTTAAGGGCACTAACCCTGTCGATGGTTCTTACCGAGACTTACTGCTCAGACTTCGGTTTTTATAGGCGATCCGGTGCGTCGCGGAAAAAGAGCGCGAGATGCGAGAAAGAAGTTAGGTCACTGGGTCGTATTACACGAAAAACGCGTACCCAGAAATACGACTTCGATTCCCGTGAATTATCCGGGCGTGATCGGCCCGACATCGTTCCGCCGATATCGTCCTTTTACGGTTAATAAAGTGGCGAGTAATTCACCCTGCTCCTCGAATGTGTTCGAACGCCGAGCCTTCAAATTACGAGAGGATCGAATTGCTTTATCGAATGGCAGTTAAATTGTAAAAGTCACCATTTTGCTGCTCGATGACCCTCCTACTATAAAATGATTAAAAAATATTCCGTACCGTATTGGCCATTCTATAATGTTCTATTACGACCGGTACAAACGGTACCTGATAAAAGGGGACGAATCGTTTTCCTAAAATTTAGTCTTCTTGTTTAACTTTGGGCATTTTTCTGCAGAAAAACAAAAAAGAAAAGCTCCAACCCCTTCCCCTATTATAACGAATCAGACTCTTATTAAAAGTGTCAAACAGAATTGCTTAATAATTAATTTAACATCGAAATAGAATTTCATTCTTGCGTTTACAATATTTAGGCATTAATATAGAATATATTAATAATTTCACATTATATAGAAAAACAAAAAATCAGTTAAACGTCTTAGAACACATAGCGAAGAGAAAAGAACTGAGTACGTTGCTCGGACCCATAGTAGTGATTTATTTCTGAATTAATAGGTCACTTAATTAACGGTGCCTGGAAGGGGGAACAAGCTTTAACAGCCATTGTACGTTCCTCCCCTATGTGTTTCGTGGTTTCCTTTTTTTAATGGGAGCGGAGGTTAGTTATTAACGCTAACGGTTTACAGTTCGGTAATCGCTCGTTAAATTTTTCCAATTTCCACTTTGCATAACAATGAGAAAGTAAGTTAACGGAAATCTTCGTTAAGTCTTCCTACGGTGAACAGAGATTACTTTGATAACCACTTCGGTGATTGCTGGGCATTCAACGCGCAGCTAGCGAACTATTAATTAAAAGAGCCTTCGGTAGAAGTTACCAAGGATCCTTTAAGTAATTTCGTAATTCGACCGTTGCGCAAAGTAAGGGGGTCGGTTTCAATATCGTGGTTAAATAGAAATTTCGTTGTTTCCAACTACCCGCTTCGTCTCGGCGATACAATATCGCCGATAGAAGAAAAACTTTCCAGCGAAGACTATAATCGTGCAGGATTTTCTCCGGAGCGGAGAACGATCTCTTAATATTTAAAGAAATGTGCTAATAAAACGTAGAACCGACAGGTGATCTATTCAGGAATTGTTGTCCTTTCGATCTTCAATCGTACAGGGGTGTTCAAACTTTCAATTACATTTTCTTTGACAATTTTAGCGTTTAATCTGACGTTCTTTGTATGCAGACGCGGCAGAAGTCGTCGGAGGGTTGCTCGCGAGCTCGAGACGCAGTCGGGTGAACACGTACACCATTAATTTTTAAAATCGATTTTCTCGAGAGTAGAGTCTGGTTCCGAAAGAGTCTGGTTTCTACATTTTCAATCCACTCTTGCCTCGAAGAGTTGTCTGGTCTCAGTTTGCGTTCCTATTGCTATCGTTGCTCGCATGCCGGATCGCCGAGCATCTATTCAAATCCGTTTTTACCTGTCGCGTGGCAGAACTTCGGAAACGAAAATGTCGTTCTTGCGTTACGAATACACCGTTTACCAAGAAGTCGCGTAAGTAGCACAATCTACGCGTCAGTAGTTGCGAATAATCCAGTGCACGACAAAACTAGTTCACAATTGAATTTCATTCCTAAAAATAACCGATTTAAATTTAGCAGAAAATAATAACACAGTGGCGCGAAAGTAGTTTCGCAGGAAACGGTAAAAATGAATAACAGCGTTTGAACATCGCCTGTGGAAATAAAACATTTTCAATTTACATTCGAAAATATCAGAATAGAATTTGATCCTCTGAAATGATTCGTGTTTTTTCGATCATACTGTTTCTGTTTTACCACTTGCTTACTAGATTCTATCAAATCTGTATGAAATGATCCCTTTTTCATTTGGATATAATAGAATATTAATAATTTCGTTGCACCGTCTGTACATTTTTATAATGTCTTCGAATATAATCAATAGAATATAATCTTAGCTTATAAACTATATTGTAATACTATACTGCAGCTACAGTGTAATGTGTTTGTGAATACACACAAACTGTAATGAAGTTTACAGTACCAAATAATAAAGAAATAGTTTAAAGATTGACAAAATATAGTGTACAACTGTGTAGTGGTATCTCAGTTTTATCCTTGAAAACTACTCACGCTTGATTTAGGGTTGACAAAGAATGATGAAAAATAGTGACGGAATCTGACAAGTGGCAATCTAATTTTATCGTTGAGAACATTCTATGATTGATCTAGATTTGCAAAAACCAAAAAAAAAAAAATACAAAAGAATACTTAGAAATGTGGACCAAATAATTCGATCCCAGCGCATGACCCATTTTCTCTTCTCTGGAATCTAGAAGGGAAGTTTGTCTTGACCTTGGTGTTTCCCGAGCGGCTTGCGACCACCCACTTGATTCGCGAGGCGAGCAGTTTTCCACTTTTCCTTGGGTTTCTCGTTCGTTTCTCATCGCGGCGGGCTGTAGGCACACATGCTAGACGTTAGGAGGTCACGGCCTCTTGACCTAATTAGACGTTTTCCCGGAGGGTGTAGCACGGTTCAAGGATAGTACCGCCGCGCTCGAATGTGTGCTCTTTCTCTCTCCCTCCCTCTCTCTCTCTCTCTCTCTCTCTCTCTCTCTCTCTCTCTCTCTTGGAGCTTTTCATTACTTCGGCGGCGAGATTCGTAGAACTCTCACTAAATATAGCGGTTTATTGCCGCGGTCGTACAGGCGGTAAAATTCGCGGTGGGTGGTGGTGGTTGGTGGTGATGGCGGCGGGGGCGGTGGTTTGCGCTGCTTTCTGGAAGAACGAATGGTTATATAGACGTGCCAGGGGAAGCTGGGATATCTACCGTCTAGCACAGACAGACAGATATAATACGAGAGAGCCGAGGCGGAGGCGATGCGATGCGAACGAACATGCTCGCTCTCTCGTCCTTGGCTTTATCCTCGCCTAGCTCTCGCGAGTTACCCTTTCCTCAGATTTCCATCTCAGCGGTGTTTCATTTCGATAGACAATATAACGGCTGCGGTTTGCCTCATTCGCGTGTACGGATGCACGGGAACAGCCCCGGATGAACGGCGGGAACAGAAGTTCGCGCCGAACCGACGGGGATACGCGTCGGTTTATGTTGTTAGTCTCCCAAGAACCAGTTACTTGCAAATACGATAGGGAAACAAAGTAGAAACGACGAACACGCCGTTTCGCATGATTCGGTCCAAGGAAACTGCCGTCTCTCGCAATCGGACGCTGTTGTCGCTTGCCGTCATCAAATGTCCATACAGAACTCAAGATAAACTAAAACATAGCTACACCATCAATTTTCAGATTCATTTTTTCAGGATGACTAGAACTTCTGTGCCCTTAATCGTTAAAAAGAAAATCTTAATACGATAATCTTAATAGATTTTATCTTAAATCTTAATAGATTTTATCTTAAATCTTAATAGATTTTATCTTAAATCTTAATAGATTTTATCTTAAATCTTAATAGATTTTATCTTAAATCTTAATAGATTTAAGAATAGATTAAGAATTTATCTTAATAGATTTATTCTACATTTACATTCTTATACTCTCTCTATATTTCAAATCTATATTTATCTGTATTTATTTTACTCTAATCTATATTTATTCTATGACATTTTCTTCAACCCCCGTATGGTTGTTCTCGTCGACTACCGGTACAGGGCACACAAAAGACTTTAAAATACGCTATACTATCCTATAGCCCTTCCTATATTTTCTTCACAGCTACGATAATTAAAATCTACATTTATTGCACGTCTGTATTTCAAAATTCCGTGGACTCTTCGAAACAAGGCGGCATTCTAGAAAGTTGTGTGTACCTTCTTCGAAAGAAGAAGACATTACGAAGCATTACATGTTCCGTTCTTCGAATCGTGCCCGTCGACGTTCGTTCCATCAAACTTTCCACCGCGCTCCGTAAGTTAATTTCTTCAATTTCTGGCCGACTGCCGGTTTTTTATTTTTCTTTTTTTTTGGGTAAATGCATATGATGGCGCACATTCCTACAAAGTTAAGCAGATCCACCGGCGTGGTAGCCGGGTCGCCTCGGGCTAAAGGGAACTCGGAATTAAACTTATTTCCATGGATGAGATATTTAAAATACTTCGTAAGTCTATCCGCTCCAGGCCGCTAGCTGAAAAGTTCCCGACACCACATTACGTTACAAAGGTATTACGAGGCGAGAGCGACCTCTGATTACTTTTCCCCGGCGCCGTTTAGCGTTCCGGTATTTATTGGACGTTGGTTTTTCATTCGACGCCTTTTTGCGTTGGGAAAATCATCATCAGTTTCTACGGAGTCGCTCGCTTTTTACGTGAATAATCCCAAAACTAAGAATTCTTTTCCGCTATGATACCCCAAAGATTCAAAGTTGCATTCATATCGGGGGGACAAGCAGGTGACTTTGATTCGCTATCAGATATTTTTCAATTTTTCCATAATTCAATAAATAATATCATCCTCGTAATAATCATAATAATGTTGTCATGGTATCTATAATGGTATTGTTGTAATATGGTAAATATTGCAATCCCAACAACACTTTCGAGGTGGCGCCAGTCGCGCCATTTCTAGGTACGCGACGAGGCCGTGCGGCGTGACGAGCGCGGGTGTAAGTGACCGTTTTAGATATATTGTTCTAACTCTGCCTAGAGAGGTTTTCTAAATGTAAAACATACATGTGTGCTTCAAAGTTATGAAAATAAAATTGTTGTTTATGTTGAAGTACTTCGACATGAAGCTTACCGTCCCTTTTTACGTTCATCCTGTATATCTCAACAGGTATAAACTACAACGCAATTGCTTACAATTTTCGTTATTTCAATTTTACTTGCCTATCGTCACACCATTGTACGTACTCACAGTTGCAAAGTCAAAGGGTTAAATTAAGGAACGAACGGATGAAGGTTTTTCCAGAATGGACACAGCATCGATTGGTGAAGGGAGGTCCGTTGAAAGAAGGAAGAACGGCTAAGCGACGATCATCGTAGCAATTAGGGGTGCGTCATCAAATCGCCAAGGCAGTAAATCGTTTATCCGAGGACGCAATCGGCAAACCCTACATATATGAAGCCGAGGAGCGTGAACGTGGGTGGACGCTGGTCCAGCTGCACTTGGAATAATCAGGTTTCCGTTCGAACTCGATGACCGGGTAAAAGCCTACTTCCCTAGCCCCCGTTGATCGGTCTTAACTTCGTATATCCATCCCAGCGGAAGATGCCCGGTTGTGTATCGACGTCGACGTGTTCGCAGACGTTTCTTCGTCTCTGCCGGAGGGGGATCGGGCACGTAGGAGTAACTCAGAAATCGAATTGCAACCACCGCCGCCGCCGCCGCCAGGTCGGTCGGTGTGGGAATCTCACCGGGCGTAATCTCCGGTTTCATGGAAAACGCAGCGCGCATCGTCGGACGAGGAGGCGCCGCGCCGAAGCGCGCTCTGCGCTCCTGGTAAATTGACTCCGTCGGATAATGAGCCGAGCTGAATAATTTCTCCTCTCTGCGCCGCGTCGCGTAGTCGGGGCGAAAAGGCGGGAACGAATCTGCGCGCCCGGCACGGTAATTGTATCACCGGCGAAGACAGCTCTCTCCGCCTCGCCGTCGGATTGCCGGCTGGTTAACAGGGATGTGGAGCAGCACCCCGTTGCACCCCGGCAGTTTACGCTTTGCCGGAACCCGGCTGATGAATTCGGGGAACCGGCGAATCGACAATCAAAGTTGATGAAAAGTCCGACGAACAATGTTCACATGCCGCGAAGCGGACCGCCGCTTCCTGCGATGCTCCTTCGGCTCGGGGTCAACCACCCCTACGCGAATTCGTACACTTGAACGGATACATTAGGTCGTTGCATGTCGAATGTCCGATTCATAACAGTAACTTGATGCAAAACTTATTGATTAACACCGTAAGTGCCAAAAATCAATCCCAGAATATCTCACAAAATCAGTGTAATTTAATTAACACTAGGTTTACGGGCCACTAAAAGCGATTATTTTACATTACTTCATAAAAATAACAAGAATATGTCTATACAAATATTTAGCCATTTTTTAAGCAGTATGAACACAAAGAGATAGATTTATTGAACAATTCCTCGTGGATACGTCTTTACAATCACAATAACCGTAAATTAAAAATATTAGAAACCGTCATTTTGACGGGTTCTGTAAACCTAGTGTTAATGAAACCGAAACTAGAAATTTAAAATGTACTGTAGGGAATGCTGTCTTAACCCTTCTGAACTCTAAAGATCCTAATAAAATTCGGTTTATCTGGATATGTCACAATAAAAATGAATTTCTAAACCTAGTCAAAAATCACTGTCATATGTGACTGACGTGGCAGTTAACGTGTTAAAGCATGCATTGTTTTAATCGTGATAGTATGCCAAAAAGTGACGAGTAAAGTAATCTTTCTAACGTCTAAAGGTCCAATCGTCTGGTCCAATCTTGAAAAAGTTATTATCTTTTTAAAAGCGTCCGAATATTGCATCTGTGATGCAGACTCAACGTAGTCGACTGCTTCAGGGCAGCTAGATCGAAAAATCTGATCTAAACTACAAACTGACCCACACAATTTGAGCATGGTAAACACCTTGCTCATTCCCTGTGATAATAAAAATGTCAAATGCTGAAAATATATGGTTTTAAGAGGTGAACCTAATGATAGACTAACAAGTGTTCACAATGTCAATTTTTTCAAAACGAATACAATGGTTTATAATATTATGACCTTCATATGACCTTCCCATATAAACATAGTCTGAGGAACATAAACAAATTTTGAACAGTGAATTATCAAGGTAAACATTACCAATAACTGACATCCGCAACGTCATTATTACTGTAAGAATGATCTAATATTATTCTAGCACTATTTGTTGAATATTCACTATTGAGTATTCACTATTTGGTAGTTTTCACTATTTCGTATGGTGTCTGGGAACCTTTTTAGCATTGACAAACGACATATCTGTTCTTATAACAGAAAAATTGACATTTTTATGTCCCATAAATTCTGATCAAACTGAAATTTTTACATTCAAGAATATCTTTGTCGTCTGTTTCGATTGGAATTTACGAGAGTGCTTTTTAAAAATGTCCGTTTAAATGGAACTTATTGAAAAGTTCCATAACTTCTGATTTATGATGACGCAGATGGAACGAATATTGCGCATTGACATAAGTATTGCCAGACAGCCGGTATGTTCATAGCGAGTACCGGTAGCTCGCGGAGACAACACAGACACGGGCGGGCGAGATTGTCGACGCTGGGCTCAAATCAAGACGCTGCCTAATCCAATCAGGGATGGTAATTGCGTGCGTAGCTCGGGGCAGCAAAGCCATCGGAGGGGGTGGCTCTGGCAGACTACATCCCCGCAGAGGGGTGAGTCAGAGTTCACCCCTGACGCGAGCGCCCATTTGCTTGTCTCTCTGCCTACCAGATTCAAACCGTTTCGGCGACGCCAATGGAGACTAGACGCGTCCGCAGCTACCGTGAACGCAAAAGCGTCAAGACGCGTCATTACACCTCACGGAATTCCCGAAAACCAGGGAAACGAGTCTCCTCGGGGCTGAACAGGTTCAATTAACCGTGAGCTTCTTTTCAAACCGTTGCCTCGCCAGTTCTTTTGCTACCAAGCTTCTGCGTCGTTGACGATCTACCGGGAGATCATGCAATTCTACACCCGCTGTCAAAAACTAGTGGACTCCGTTTAGTTTGAAAACTAAATAAAAAAATTATTCACAGATGATATAGTATGTCACAGAAGACTCGATCTTTCTCTGCAATAAACGAACCTGAACACGACACGTGAGCTGGACGATATTCGTTTTCTCGATCTACGGGGAAGTGTTAATGACAAAACGAATAGTTTGTCGCGGGGATATTAAACGATTGGGATCCCGTCTATCTCGCGCGGGCGATCCGGAGGAAAAAAAAAATTGGCTACCAGAAATTGGCCGAGTTGACAATAACACGGAATTGGCGGGGTGCAAATGAAAACCGAGCGACGGCAGGAAAATTGAAACGATAGGTAGTTCTCGCGGCGCAGGTGAAAATTTTAACGCCGTGGAGAATTGAAGGTTATTCGCTGGCAATTTGTAACATACAAAAAAAAAAAAAAAATAAAACACGCCGCGCTTGTTGTCCCGGGGCAATTTTCACCCCTCCGTGGAAATAACCCTCGACGACCCTAACTAGTGTTTGTGGCACCGTGCACGGTGTCTCGATATGGATTGGCAGAGCTGATACCAGAACAACTGTACGATTCGTCCCTCTTCCCAATAATGTCCAATCATACTTTTTAGTCGAGCAAGACGACAGTTGCGACATCAAAATGACACATTAAACATCACGCGGACTTTCAAAGTAAACTTCCAAAGTACTAGAACTCAGTTAATATGTCTGATGATATTTTAATAAATTGGTAATGGGATAGTAAACGTTTATTTCAATCATCGAATTGTTAATTATGGTGATACTATACTTGATCAATTGAAGTAAATCAACGCTGAATCGTTTCTGACACATACTTTCGATTATTTATGCGTTTTACATTTATGATGCTTATAGGAAAAAGGGGATGGAAACTTTTTAATAAAATGCAACTCGGCGAATGAATGCTTCTGCATCTTTAGTGTAATCAAGACGCGGGTCACCGGTGTCCTGGAATCGGGTGAGAAAGGGTTAAGGGTTAATGTATCCCTTGAAATATCACTGTTATTTATATTCTATATTATTTATCACAAGTAGAACGCTTCTTGGGATTTTTTACCTCTATAATCTGATGCTCGTATCATATTTTTATTAAATGAATTTTATTATTACGAATATCTTTTAAAGACCACTCTTTATATTTAAGCTAATTCCTATCGATTTAAAAACATAACGCGGTAAAGCACTTCAATGTTCAACCGAACCTGACGTCGAAAAATGCCCTCGAAGCCGTCAAAAAAAGAATTCTGACAAAACTCATGGTACTCGGCAAACACGCTAAAATGCTTCAGAGATACAACAGTCTATGATCGCATTTCATAGATCCAACAAGGTCAAACATTTTTGCGTTTGATACCGGTCTACCGTGCGGCGATGTGCGCGTATAACAGAAGTTGCCGGCCAGTTAGTTAGCCAGCGAATCAACGGGCTCTCGATCAAGAAAACTATGTTTCGTTCGCAGCTTCCAACCAATTTCCCGCGAAACGTTCGACCGCATTTTGCAACAACGCGCCGCGAAATATTGCTCTCGGCGCGGGCGCGGGCGGCGGCGCCGCGGAACGGTGAAAACGTATCCACGCGTCAACTGCACGAACACTTTTCACACTGCGAGCTGGCGAAGTAGCGCGCGCACGCCGCGAAATAATAACGTTGTCTTAATTAGCCGGATAACTCTCCCACGATTAATCGAGCGGTTTCCATACGATCGGCCAAAGAGCCTGTCCGAAGCACTTACGTTCGCACGACATATCGTTCGCGCTAAGGTAACGGCGCTATAAACAGGATCTGGCACGATCGTTTTCACCGGAGCATAAAGTCGATACGTGTCAAACCGGCAACAGTAATTGCGCCCGTTCCGTAGGTATACACGCCGCAGATCTATACGGCCGCCTGGTGTACGCGCGACTACAAACCTGTACAAGATAACGGCGACGCGTCCCGGCAAGCATCGGCTCACGACACATGTCAACCGAGGCCGGGACATCGGTCGCGGATCCATTTCGCTTTCGGCCACCGTGTAGAATTCTCGCGCTCGATTCGCACGAATTTACATAGAAATGCCGCCGAATGTGTTACAGCGCCGCGCACCCCTCCGTACTATGTCTATCGATCAGCCACGTTGTTAATAAGATCCACGGTCTGATCCATTTTCGAGTCATGTTTGAATCACTTTTCACTCTATCGATCCTCCGCCTGCCTTCGATACGCGTAGAACGCGATTTCAAAGTCTTTTTGACCGAACCTTCAATTTTCCGCACGAAAATATTTCTCCCCGTTCAAATGAAGGCTGACGAATATTCCTGTACTTTTTTGCAACGATCCTCATACTCGCTGCGTTTCTAAAATTCATAAAGTTTTCGACCTTCAGGAAATTCCAGGTTGGCTCTTATTTACAATATTTTTCTAATTCAACAAACAACGAAGGTTGTAGTTAACAAAGGTTGAATCCTATTTTTGACCTTGAAAAAAAGTTCTTAAGGTCTAAATTAAAATAATAATAAGCGTCTCCGTCCTCGGTAAGTTTTTCCTAAAAAACGAAGAAGTTAGCGTAAAATCTGTTAGGTACCCTGCATCACGCCTGCCTTAAGGTACACACAATTATTTTTCTCTTTTGTCTTGCGCACAAAATGGCGGTTCTACGGCAGATCAAGAGCCGGGTAGGCGTGGTCACGAAGTTACCGCCTTCTACGGAGCCATGACAGTGCCGTACAGGGCAAAATAGTGTGCACCGAGATATCTGCATCCTCGAACAGAGTTATCTGACTTCCAATCCATTTGGATCATAATGTACTAACCAACGCGAATCGGTAGGCTATTGATGGATCGAAATTTATAGAACCGTCTTTCCCTATCGTGGGGGATTTATCCTGGCCAGATCATAATTAATAGTTGTGTCTTTTGTATTCACGGTCCGGTTTCGGCGTGCCGGTACAGTGCCGGTGTAACTGTTCCGGATACGCGTACATGTGAATGGAACCAGCCTACGAACACCGAGAACGAGTCGGTGATAAGAGGATCGGTAAGCTCGTCCATGTAAAACAACCACTGGCGCGCCACTCGAGAATCAATGCTGCCGCAGAGTAATAGGGAATGATCTAACTGCATCACTGCCAGGTCATGCCACATTGTTCGTACAGGGCCGATCATCGTAACTCTGGGATTCGGGTACCTATGCCAGACGACGATCGTAATCCTGGCAATCCTCCTTCGCCGTCACCTATATTACGCGTTCTCAAACTCTGGTTTCAAATGGACTATCACTGTGAACCTAATTACCAAGTTCGAAGTTCACCTATTAAAACGGTACTACAAATGCTGATTGAAATTGATCAGTACTTTCCGACGCACTTGTCGCGACAGCTCCGAGTATGCTATTATTCTTTTTGCAATTGTAGGATCTAATAAAAATTTGCCAGATCTATTAATACGTTGTTCGGTTTGATGATGAATGCTGATACAGATCCAGTCTGCCAAAGGAAGGTGTCATTTTGTGGATATCAAAGAAATTATAGCAGAGAAATTATTTATTTATCACGTGGAAGGAATGCTGTTTCCTTTGCAATTGCAGTTTTAGAGTCAAATGAAAATTTGCCTGCTCTACTACCACGTTGTCCAGTTTTGTAATGAATTTCTATGCTGATGAATTCAGTGTGGTAAAAAGGGGTGTCATTCTGTGGATCTTAAGGAATGACAGAAGCATCATTATTTACTCGGCAGAGATAGAAGTTAGAAACAATGCTGATTAAAATTTTTAAACGAATGCATGTTTGTTAACTACATTGGAAACTTGATTCTCATATCACACATAACGGAGAAATCTGTCAACGACATTAATTAATAACCACAGAATGCAATACACTGTGGTAGTACATACTAATTTATTCATTTCCGGAAATACGTTTTTACACACAACCCGTTTAATATAAACGGTGAGCGTTATATTTAAATCTCCGATAAATTGCTTTTGAAATAGTGGATAAATTCGATCTCGCTTTGACATCGAACAAATCTAAAGTGCCATTATACACTTGCCAACATGTGAGCAACATTCCAGACAACGTTGTCCAATTTTCGAGCCACGCGTACGGCCGATAATGGATGATATTCCACTTTTACCCTTATCAAATAGTACTAGGTGTGCGATATATTTTATCGATTTGGTATGTCGAGATTTCAATTGTGTTTTAAGTAGAATACTATCGTCGGAATTCGGGTTAAAATAATATTTTTAAACCGGACAGAAAGCGAATGGAACGGTAATATTATTTTTCACTCTCACGCGTCCCGTATCATCGTATGGATTAACATAAACGGTTCTGAATATTCCTAGCAATTCTCCTTATGTGCAATATAAATATTGCCTTTTAGTTACAAAATAATCTTTCAATTTTCACATTTCTATGCCATATGCACGTTCCACTTGATCTGCTTTTTCTTTCACTTTCTTGTCGGAGGCAAATCATTGTTTTACACTTTATTAAACTTTACAGTACAACAACTAATATTCGTAGTTGTCCAGATTATGGTAATATTCAGTTTTGCGTAGAACAAATGGCCTCGGTTTTTCCTGATTTTCATGCTTCCATATTTTTCAGATCAGCCTGCCCTGGTTAAGAAACGAAACCGAGTCGGGGGACATGGTTCGGTGGCGCAGGACCGGTCGCATAATCGTTCTTCGGTGGACGGTCCGCGAAGGTTAAGAAGCTAAGAGGCTCGCAGCGAGATGATGATCGGGCGGCGCGTCGCAATACTGTTATTGCTCGGGGAAGTTGGTATCTGCTCCGGGAAAGTAGCTGCGAAGAACACCAGTTCCGAATGATTCAGCGTCGGGGAACAATGAAAACTTTGGCTGAAGATAGCGTGCATTAAACGCGAAGAATAATCCGCGGCTGCAACAATGGTGCATCTGTTTACCTGCTACCTAGGGGAATCCGGCGAGCAGGACGTTACCAAGCCGGGAGAAATATCGCGTCCTATATTCCACACGCCTGTCATTCTAACTTCTGCTTCTCCGGTCGTCCTCCGTCCCCCCATTGCCCCCCACCCCCCGCAACCCCCATAGGGCCCGGGGGTTCTTCCGACGCAACCCCATTCCGTATAGTTAATAGCAAGGTAACTCGCGGGTCGATTTACTCGGTGGATGTTCTGGTGCTTGAATAACAACGAGAGACCTCGCGGACCAATGAGAAAGTTCGGCTGTCGGTCGTGCCCAGCATCGCCGATACGGGGAACCCCATATTTTCCCCATGTTCTCGTCGGCGTCGTCACGGATCGACGCCCCGCGACGCCTATCGCTCATACATCCTCGATTACCCAAAATAGATTTCATCAACGGAGCATTTTCCGAGACGGGAAAATAAACCCGGGGGGATCATCGGCGGCGCTCCCGTTGATCATGACGAATCGATGAGACCCGGGCATATGCGCCCGTGTGAACGCGAACACTCATCTCTCCGGCGTGCCTCGATATTAGACCAACGTCCTAACCGATACGCCTAGGCGAACGAGGAGTCATCAAACCGGAAGAGAAATCCCGTGGTACCGTTGATATTCTTCCGCAATTACTTGTTTCACGTACGGTCCGGTTGCCCGTTAAAGGGCGACGAACGAAACGGATGAACATTGTGATCAAGGTATATCTCGGGGGTTGATCGATAGTTTTTTCATTAGTCGCTGGAAGTGGTAGGAATTTCGAGGGAATTTCCTCGGTATTATTTATTTACCTCCTCGCTGTATTTTTTCCTACGATAATTGTACGTATGTTCGAAATTTTCTGAAATTAACTTCTCCACGCGACGAGCGCCATTGTGACGTACAAATTACTTCGGTGAAGCTATTAGTACTCGAAAATGGCAGCAGAGCAACCTATTGTTTTTACGTCTTTCACGTAGTTTTCCGTTACAACATAAATTCCCGGCAAACACGAACTGTTCGAAGCATTGCGCGGCGATGATAGGACTTGAAATCATTGTCGCGAAATTTGTTGTTGGCGGGGCGGCGTCGGCGTGAAAAATAAATTTGCGAAGCCGGACGAGCACGGTGGCAAAAACCAGACGAGTTACGTTCGTTTCGAACGGGAGCGAAATTTATGCGCGGGGGGTGGGTGGGGGTTCAGGAAATAGCGTTCGTTTCCACGTCGATCTATCTTTCGCCGGAGGCGGCCACTTTCATCGCGTTTCGATCAATCATACCCGTTTACAAATAATGATGTTTAGCCCGGGCAACAAAGCAGAAACCGCGGAGGGGCATTGAATTACACTCGAACAGAGCCGTGAACGTGTAATGACACGAGGCGCGGCCCGAGCCCGAGCCCGCCACAGTAAATTATTTCGCAATGCGGCGAGAGCCGTTGTTTTATACCGCGTGCTATTTTGAAATCGAATTTCTCTTTGGCCATTTGTGTCGCCAGGCTACGATAACGTAATTACGATACATAGGACGCCGAGCATCCGGACGGCAAACGCGTTGTTTTTCAATGGCTCTCGCGTTACCCGGCTGGCTCCCACGGCTGAATGATAATTTTCATCCGCATTTGTTAATTGAATTAATGTAAACGCGTCGATCCGACCTCCGTCACTGTCGTTATTTAAGCTTAACGCGTGCCGCGTAAAATAACCGGCCGGTTTCCGTTCGTAGAATTGTTCCCCCAAAACTGATATTCCATTGTGTTGTCGTCCGAGCTAACGTTTTGCCTATGAACGCCGGCCGACACAACTGTATAAAATGGAGAATGCGTCGAATCGCTCATTTCCCGTCCCCCCTGCCCCCCCCGCGCGCCCGCGGTCCTGAAAAATCAGCTACAATGCAGATTGTCATTGTAATCAGAAAGTCGATGCGTGTTTCGCGTGTAACCAAAGCTAATGCTCGTGATGCGTGATCGAAATTTCGCTGTCGCTTCAACGGCGTAATAAAGACTTCGTGCTCGCATGAACTGTTTCTATACTGTGCCCAATGTAACGCGGAATTTCTATCAATCATCATCATTCCTATCATTTCCCTCTTCGTCATCCAAACGGGAAAGAGGAGGCCGTAATTGCCTGATTAAGGACAGGTCACGCTAAAAACACCAATCAATAGGATAATCACAAAGACCTGCTATACTCTTCGACTGCGTTTCTCGTGATTAACAAATATTGGAACCGTTTGCTCCAAACTTTAACCGTACGTCAAAAAATAATCGTTTTCTCGTTCGGTGTACAAACGGGGCAGTAGTACCAAAAATTCCAGGGATTTTTTGGGTTGAATATTTGGATTCGAACAGTTGGCAGTCGTTCTAGAAATAATATTCTTTTGTTGACTTCAGGTGAAACGACAATTATATACGTATAAAATGGAATGCAATTGATATTTGTCTCACATAAACTAAAAGACTGATATTATCGCAGTTTCGATAGTATCGAAGCAGTTTCGTGAAACGTCTTCGTCCACGGACGACACGACCTGTATTTTCAAGCAAATGCAATTGAAAAATTCAAATAACACGATAGAATAATTCCGCATATTTTTCTACAAGAGACAATGAAATGTCTCATTTAGTATCGACGAAAGTGTAACAAAGTCAACAATACCATATCGTTTTTCTGTCGCGATCACGTTCGCGGATTCGAATAAATCACGTCTCGAAAGATTACATTAGCTTCGCTTGTTAATTGCCGGGTCTGTTTGCACCACGACGGGACTCATTACGTAGCAGCTAGCATTCCCGTTCCCGGTTGCTGTGTCATGCAACTTGTTGGACCGTTGCCTCTCCGCGCGATGCAACGCGCTGGCTCTCTATGTTTCCATAATACTATTAATTATCAATTATGATGAACGTTTATTCCACGACGGTCCGAGCGGAGATCGCGGGTGCATCGTCCGTTATTTTTTCTCTACCATCGAGCTAGGTCCCTGAAGCGCTGTCTATCACCGCGGGTGACGTGGTTCACCGCGTAAGCTCGTCGCGCGTCTAATAAAGCCCCACGTATGCATACCTCATACGTATCAGCATGCAGATTATCGGTGACCATTTTGTCCGGACCATCGAATTGCGCGCTCTCTGTCGAATTTCATCCGAATCCGAGAATGATTCAGTGACTACGTAAGAAGAATTAAAAAAATTATACAGTGATTTCTCTATATATGTCGCCAAGGCCTGGATGATAAACGTCGCAGAACTATCCCCACTACCGCGGGGGATACCCCGTGAGGGGTCTCGGACGCCGAGGAGTCTAAACATAGTACAGGTCGGATAAAACGTTCAGCGTGGATCAAAGGATAGTATCTCCTGGACGATATATGTCCCTGGCAAGACCCGGGTTGTTGACATATATCGAGAAAACACTGTATCGAGAGTTCACTGTACCTACTAGATCCTCGGAATATCTGTAGAATTTAAATCTGACGACCAGAGGCAACAGTCAGCGTCTTCAAAGCATTCCCGCGATTTCGTGTCTGAAGGAAACTCGAATCCGACGATTTTCCGGCGATCGATTCCTTGCGTCTTTGCAAATTGGCCGGACTGCGGTGCGGCGCAGGAAAGCATGCTAATTTTTCGCCGGCGAACGTCCGGATTCCGGTCACGTATTTCACCACGGTTGCGCACCGCTAACGAATCGAAAACTGGTAATTAAAGTTACCGTGACTTCTGATCGCGCGATCCCGAACGAAGTCGGTCGTCTCGGTCGACATATTCGTTAAGGTGCGCTGTCCTATACTCATACATACGAAAATAATCGTTTCAATGCTCGAATCTAATTGCGGGCCACTTCTGCTCTTTATTGCTTGTCCATTAACCCATTTAGACCCACCGCGCCATATACGGTGCAGTCCATTAAAAAATATTTACAGACCTACTCGCTCGAGTTTCATATTAACGATTTAGCTCGGCATCAAGTAGAAGGTATAAGAATTTATCTTTTACGGTATTTTTTTTTTTTTTGACAGTTTATAAACATCTTCGTGTGTATTTATAATAATTCTAGATAAATTGAAAAATTACTTTGACACGTCGTCGGGTGCATTAACCCCTCAAATTTCTTAATAAAACTCGTTTGATTCAATTTTTAAAAAACAATTTTACTGTAAGCCATTGCATCTAAGGTTTATCTTTGATGAACGAAGTCCGGCTGTAAAAATAAATTGGCACAGCAACGTATGGCGATACGTATAGGCAAAACGACATCGTCTCCAGCCTTCACCGACAGCTGGACGTCCCCAGCGACGTCCGCGATTTTCCCGTCCGGAACGAGGCCACGAAACCGGATGTCGTTCGTTTAGCCGGCCAAGCGCTCGCGCGCGAAAAGATTCGCGTTCGCCCGAGCGAGTGGTGTCGTTACGGCCTTGATCGCGCTTGGCTCTCGAGGACCTTGACTCGCAATGGGCGAGCTATCTCGGCTGAAAAACTTCTAATAACCCGTGGGCACGCGGAACGCGGGCTATCACGCGTGGAAACGCGGTACCGCTGGTTTCTCATTAGCGCGTGATTATCCATAAGGGTTCATTAAGCATTCCCGTCCGTTCCGCTGGACGTTTCCGATTGTAAATTCGCCGGGGCCGAGGCGCGCTGGAAACCGTCTTGATCCGCGCGGAGAATGTACCACTAATTGTGCAACAGTCCCGCATTCAAACGGGGCAGATATTAGGCCTGGAAACGTTCGGGAGAGGCTCGCGCGCGAGAAACGTCCGAGGCGGGAACGCGTCTTTACGTTTACCGCTTAATTGCCGGAGTGGAACCGAGGGAATTCAATCTGTTTCTTGCGCCGGTTTGCGTCGATGTTTTTCGGCGTCGCTCGTTTTCTTGCCCCCGCGATCCACCGACACTTAAAAACGCTGAACTTGCTTTATTCCGTGCTGAATTATTCAGAGCCTTACCCTCGCCTCTCGGCTCTGCCCGCCGTCCTCGTCGTTATTCGACCGATTCCGGCCAGAAATTAAACCTCGCGTCGATTTGCTAGGCATCCCGGCTGATCGTGTGCATGAATAACTCGGGCAACGAGATTCGTCGACAGGACTCGCACTCGGCCAGGCAACCGTACTCCCGAAGCATCGTTATGTTTCAACCGCAATTTTGATTGCGGACGTTCCAAGATTCTTCGGATAATGTGCACTTCCAGGTAAAAACATTTCCGATAGTATGTCACGCGCGCGGTGCTATTAAAACGAGACCACTGTCCACGGGTAACAGATAAAAGTTTAGTGGCCCGCGGGCCGCTTCTGTACGCTTTTGTTATCAGTCCGTCAAGTTTTATTGAGCTGTGGGTATTTTAACGTGTGCCGTGAACAATTTAGTGGAAGTAGGAATAATGGGATTTTTTAAATAATTTTGTACAATTATATAACGCGAGACCTAACCCAAGACCTAAAATTGTTAGGTTTCTTTTTATTCGGAGTGAGTGTCAAACAAAATCGTGCGAGAAGATAGTTATTTCGGACCGTTTACTTATAAGGAACGGCCATTGCGGTGAAAATTGTAGTGTAATTGCAATGGACAAACACTTTTACGATAAAAACGCGCGCAAGATAAAAGGAAGAAGCGTGCGCTCGAAGATCAGAAGATGAAGTAGCTGCCGCCGCCGTCGAGGCGATCGGGGGAAGTGCAGCAAGGGCTATAAAAACGGGCAACAAAAAAGGCGGGCGGTCGGCTAAATTGCCAGTGACGAGGGGAAATATCTAATTGATATCGCTAATTATTACTCGACAAAGCTGCGATCGGGGGCGTGGCCGCGTTTCTGGCTACCAGAGGTTGCGCCCCGGCAAAGCGTGGCCGCGTCAAATTGCCTCTGCACTTACTGAAAGCCATACTTAAGCCCATTCGCGATACGAAACACGACGAGTCCTGCCGGCCTGGTCTTACAGTGGTCCGTGTCGAACAATTTAATGATATTTTACTGGTTAATCAATTTTTCATATCGATAACCACTCTGTATTGCTTCCTGGATTTCTACCAATCCCGAAAGTGATTGAATTACTCAATTTTAATCGAAAATGTAATTAAAACAAATACTTAAAGGTGAACACTTTGAAGGTACCAGTTTTTGTCTAAGAAATTGCTCTGCTTCTTCCTGATGTCAAAGTTATTTAATGATTTTTGTACCCGTTTTTCTTTCATGAAGAGTATCTTTCATCTGAGAAATTGCTTTTCTTTTCATTAATGGATCCTGATGGAATTAGTTAATATTGCCTGTCCACCTTATTTGTTAAATGAAGACGTCGTGGACGTTCTAACGAATGTAGAAATATTTTTATTTGGGTATTTCGATACAGTTATAAACTAAACGGCCTTCATACGTGGAGTCAACGTATGAATGAATGTCGGAAACTGCAGAAGTTTATCTTGTTTATTTTGTTCCTCAATAGAATTTGTCAGCATTCTAGGTTAGAACCTCCCCTTAGATTACGAATTACTGTCCATAATTTATTAAAAAATAATGGACTGATGAGACTCAATTGGACCATGTTTTTCCACAACGAACAAGGAATCTGTGCAATAGTTTTACAAATTGAAGTGTTTTCAGTACACTTTCCCCTGGATAATTTTAAAATTCAATCTCGACGCTTCTCATACATCAAGGGTAACGTTCAAAATCTTCGAGCAGGACCACTTCGGTAAAGGGTAAGCGTCCATGAAAGCAAAAAGAGAACCGCATAAGTGAGAAAAGGGACAGGTTAGAAAAGGGAGTGGGAAGACTTGAAACCCGAAGAAACGGCCTGCGGATCTGCTTTTGTACTCGCGGCTCATTAAAGGGTCACGTGTTCGAACCGGAACCTCGCCCTTTAAGTCTAATTGTTACTTAGTTTTAATTGCTGCCGGCTGTGTTTTGCATAAGTGGCCTTCGGAGCCTTTCTCCTCCACTCTCTCTCTCTCTCCCTCCCTCCCTCTCTCTCTCTCTCTCGGTCTCTCTCTTTGTCTCTCGTTCTCTCTTCAACTCTTCCTCTCTCCCTGTGCCACCCCGTTTGTTTTTGCCGCGACGGCCGCGAAGAAAGAGCACCAAGAACCTGAATCTTCGCGCCTGCCTCGCGTGGACGTGGATTAAATTGAATTAATTTCGGCCTCTCTCGGTCCGTGCCGCTCGGCCCCGGGCCAAATAATTAATTACCGTCTTACATGACGTCTGATAAGTAAATCTTTTTAAGTAGAGGATTTGCGCGCGATCGGCCGACGATTACCCGACTTGTCGTTGCACCCCGAAGTGATACATGTTATTCGCATTTGTCACTCGCGGAACTTATTTCGACCGAATCAGTTCGGATCGGAATTTATGGATTTCCGTTGGTCATGTTCAACAATAGGACATGCAGGAATATGATTTTTCATAAACCAAATATGCCTGCATTTTTTCAGAGCAATGCGTGTCGAATCGTAAATCCTTTCTTTCAAAAAGGCAATTAATGAAAAATTTTCAATGCGTTTGATTGCCGCTCTTTACACGAATTTTCAACTTTGTAATGGAGTCTTGAAGTTTCAATGTGTTCAGTGTTAGTTCCAGGGAATCAAACATTGAAGGAACTGTGTTAACATTTATCAACATGTCGATCGTCGATCCTGCAAGTATGATTCCATAATGCTAAAGTAATTTCTTTGGTGAAACAAACAGGGAAAAATTAAAATTGACAATGTTATATTACTAGATAAAAATAAGTAGGTGAAATGTAAAATATTGAAACTATTCGAAATACTTCAAAGATTTCAATGTATTATGTTCATCTTACAAGAATGATTAGAGAAAGAAACGAATTTCCAACTAACTCCTGTTTGTTGGAATCGAGCTAGACAATTTTTATTTTGCACAAAGATATGCAGTTTACTAATTATTCTCTTAGCCCTCTTATACTCAAAATTAATGTAGCAGAGCGAAAATTAATGTTGTAAATCCAGACAAGTCGTAATTCGGGTGTTATAATTTGATTGCCGGTAATAGAAAAATGGCGGATCAATGAGCGCGTTTCATGGTGTGCGGATCGATCGAGTACTTATATCGGGAATCGTTGGGAATACCTTCGAGGACATTAACGGAAACTTCGGCGAGCTAGGATGCGAAATGACAGACGGCGTTCCCCGGAATAAATTTTTCATTTGGCCGTCGCTATTACCCTCTTCCGTTTTCGAAATCATAAATATTCGCGGGCATCCCGTCTGCTACTGTGAATTTGTACTTGTTCGCGGGCGCTATCTGCTAATCGATAGATTTGAAAGTCATGGCGCGGCGGCCATTTGAATTTCAGATTCGAGATCGGGAGCAATATGACAACCTTAGTGGTAGTTTAGCCTGAAACGTTCCTTTAAGTCGCGAAAGGTGGAGGAACGGAATAGGAAGAGACCGGCGCGGCGGCGGCGGCGGCTGAAGCAGAATGTTGTCGCAGATTAATACAGTCTTTTTTCAAGGGACGGTCAGCAAAAAGGAGACTGATAGAGCTCATACATCATACGGCGCGGCGCTTCCATTTAATGACTCCGGAAAGCTCGTGGCCGAAGCCGGCTTCAACCCTCCGTAAAACCATGATAACTTCGATGCAACACGACCATTACTTATGTTTTTTAACGTTTATTTCGTTTCCCACCGTAATTTCGCGTAACATCTTATTGTTTATCGCCTTCTCGTTATTGAAAGACTCGTTTTTCAACTCGAATCGTGTTTTGTGCCTCTCGTGCCGAGCAAAAGCAGAACTCTAATACCACAACCCCGCATTAAACGTAATCAATATACGCTGGTTTATAGTAATTTACAAACTTGAACTCATTTGAATATTTTACAATTTGCGATTTCAATAATTGTGAAAAAAATCGGGGACATATCACTTTAACCTGTCTGGCAGCTCTAGCGTTAATAGAAGAGAACATAATTTTTATAATACAAAAAAGGAAAATCTTGAACGTGACTATTTTACATATACGGTTTTCATACTTCAATGAACAGAAGAATTCGTACCGAAAAATTCACCTAAACGGCATCGGTGATTCTAAATTTTTTAATTTAATATAATTTAATTTAACTTAATTCAATTGACAATGATGCGTGGTTGCATTGACATGAGAACGTGAGCTATTTTGAATGTAATAGTGGATTCGTGTTTCACTCGTGTATCCGGTTTTGGATCGAATGTTCTGTTTTCTGGGATTGAGGTCTCGGAATATTTGCAAGAAGACCGATCGATCGTGAACTATAATTGCACGTTGACCCGAATCAAGGAAACGTCCAGCCAAAAAGTATCGTTGAAATCAAGAAGCGGGCTTTGATTAAGACCGGTAGACCAAGATGGAGGGAGAAACAGAGCGAGCGGGGACGGGGCTAGATTGGGCGCACAAAAGAAGGATTTTGCATGTCTGATTACTTACGGCAAAGAGTCTTTGTGATCCGAAAGTTCCTCCGCTGAAAAACCATTGACGTTCCGGAATGGTTTTACCGGTCGATCGGCGAATCCCATTTCTTCTCCGCCTTTTTCTCGAACCTTTCACCATCGAAAAATCAGCGGCGGGAGAAAGAGGAATCGCCTACATATATATCGCGCACTTGCGACGAAAGTGGTGCCATCCAGAAAACAATGATTTTCCAACACACTGTTCTTTCTATTTTTAATAAATTTAACAGTATCGATATTCCTAAATTTTCCTAATCATTTTGCTGTCGTACATTTCGCTTATTCATTGTCGTAATACTTGTATAAAATTCATAGTTTATTAAACACAATGAGATGATTCTTCTGGAGAATATTCACTAATAAAACGACTCGAGCTCGGTGGAGCTATTACCCGTCCCCTCAAAAGATGCAGTTGTCAGTAATACTGCGCGTGCAATGAAACAATGCAGCCGCCGCATTCTGTGTTCGGCCCGAGGGCACCATTTGCATAACGAACCTGTACAAATTTCAAAATTGTAATTTCACTGGTCGCCTGTAACGTTGTAAAATTACTTAGGGTAGACCGCGGCAAATCTGACCATTCTCTGTGCAGCAGTAAAAAAAAAAGATAACAGCAAAAATTTAGAAAGGAAATATTTCATTATAAAGTCACTGGTAACAGATTTAGCTTGAATATTAATGATAAATTGTAAGAGAAAACTTAAAGAATCTTTTTCTTGCAAACAAAAATCAATGCAGCAAGAAATTCTCTCATTTAAGGGAATTTAAACAATTTTAAATAAAGAAAAAGAGTCGTCTGTTTGCTATTATACACGACTCAACATTAAGTAAAATCATAGAGACAACTTATGATGTAATAATAAGAAATAGATACGTTTGGACTTGTTTGGAGTTGTCGAGCTTGCCTTTTATTTAAAATGCTGCTCATCGCAGTAAATATTTCCATTTATTAATAGACTAAAATAATCGGCAAATTATTGAAGTAATACAGGTCTAGGAGAGAGGGACGACACGATACGAACAATTAAAATATTCGACGATACAGGAAACCAGAATCAAGTCTATATTTTGATCCGATCGATCGCGATCCACCCTGTCCGCGAATTCCGCAGAGAAAATCATTAATTTCGGTTCAGAGAAAATAAATACACGTATGTATCGCGGCGGCGCGCGTGAAGGGCCGTGAAAAAGGCGTCAGCCGTGAGAGGGCGCATCAGTGGGACCCATGAAATAATAATGGTATGTATAAAGTGTAATTTAGCTAAACGTATGCAGCGTTGTATTGAAGCTCGGCTTCGAAGCCAGGGCTGTGCCTAGCCGCGGTACTTTCGCGTGGCTCTCGCTCGGCTCGCGCGTGTCCTCCTCCTTTGCGATCTTCCTCCGCGGTCTCGCAACCTTCCTGCACAATAATTTCCGTCGAACAATGGGCAGTTAGTAGGTGGTGCCGGTTTCTAACGAGATTAGTCGCCACCGCGTAATTGAGCGATTGCTCAGTCGAACGCGGATAAAAGTCGCTATCCGCCGGCGTATCGGCTGGGCCCGAGCATCGGCTCACCTCCGCAAGACACAGGCCCCGATACACGGACCCGCGAACAATAGACGGGGCTGCATAATCCTATCATAAATTCCATTATCTAGCGAGACGCTATTTGTCACGCTACCCCGAATCCGACGATTGCCACCATTGGCAACCGGCGCGGGCACCTTTTCTGCGTTCGTTCGACGGCCATCTTGAGCGAGGCATATTCTCTTCATACTTGGCAGCTCGGCTTCAAGATTTAATAACATTCTATTGTTCAGTTTTGCTCAAATTTGAAGTAAAAATTAGAGGATTTTTGCAAATTTTGTATTCCCATTTAAAATAGTATAGAGAGAATAAAATAACATAGAGATTTATAATAATAGAGTCTCTGTCTGTACAGTAGTAGAACCGTAAGATGTTACACTGAACTGTGGCGAGGAAATAGACTTGTGAGGCTTAATTTGGAAAATCAGAGACTTTTTGAATTGCACATGTTACAAGTTGTAATAAGTTATAATTTATAAGTGACTCTGGTTTCTTGTAACATCGGCAGAAATCTTTTGTTTTGCATAGAGATCTGCTATTCGCGATATTGAGCAAGTAATAAATAAAAATTCAATGTTTAACGAACGAAATGACCAGAATGTGGATTTTATGCATTTATACGAAGCACGAGTAGGTGAGATACGAAAAAATGTAAACATCAGAACAATTTAAAGATACTGCCATACTATCTTCAATCCATTTTTCTTCTCGTACAATAACGAGTCATACTCGTGACTTTTTAATATAAACATTATTTTCTTTCTTTCATTTCGAAACAAAACTCTACGATTTTCGTAGTCCATATTTAAACATGAAAGTAAATGAAATCTTACGAAATTATTGAAAACAAAGAAGTTACAATTATTGTAGCTGCGAAGAAAATTGTACGGGAAGGTGTTGAGAAAGGATTTCTATTGATCTGCTACAATTTCTTGCAATTGAGGTAGCAAAATTTTGATTTCACACAGAGATCCAGAGTCCAGAAATGACTCTGTTGTCGTGGTAATGGAGTATAGAGTATTTAGTAGGGATTTTGCGCGTGTGGGTGCTCGAAGGAGCGAAAAGGGTGGCGCACGCGATTCGAAATTCATCGGGAGCGACGGTGCCCCGCGAGAAGTGACATTTTCGATGGTCCGATGGGCCCATCCCTGAGTTATGCCACGAGATGGATAGCCTGGGGCCCGCGGTGAGTAAATTACAAGGTAAGACGGAACGCCGACTGCCTCCCCGCACCTCCGGCCCTCGGTCCTTCTCCTTTTGGTTCGCGCTCTCTTGGCCGGTCGTTCTATCCTCCTCCCTCTTGCCTGATTCCTTGGAAGGGCACCTACTCCTCTACCTCCATCGAGCCGGCTGACTGGCAAGGGGCCTCACGGTCCCGAACATCCCACGAGCATCCGACACTTTGGACCCTGCTATGATACACCTTTGGCGTGGCTACCGTACTGCGAGATACTCGCTGGCTTCTTTCCTCATCCTTTCACCTCCTCACCCTCCTCCTTTCCGACCCGTCTCTTCCTTCTGCATTCTACCTTCCTCATCGTATCAATTTTTTCTGCCTTTTCTCTTTTTTTCTTCGGCTTTTATTATCCCCCTTCTCCCGACGATCACTCCGTCCTGCTCCTCAGCTTCTCCTTTCTCCCTCTCCCTCTCTCTCTTCTCTCTCTTCTCTCTCTCTCTCTCTCTCTCTCTCTCTCTCTCTCTCTCTCTCTCTCTCTCTGTGTGTGTGTGTGTCCCTCTCCTCTTCCCTTTCGCTCCATTTTTTCGCCGTTCCCGTCGTTTAAATCTCCCGATCCTCCGACTCGCTACCCTTCTCCTTCTAATTCGTCCTTTTTTTTCAGGGGGGATTCTATTATCGTTATCGGCCGACAGGAGATACCGTTTTTATCGTCGAACGCGATACCCGTAATGGAGCCGCGATCACGAAATTGCGCTCCCAGTTGTTGGTACAAACGAATTATTCATTTCGGCGGGGGCGGGACCGGATGGCGTACTTTGGCAATTGTTTTTGCGATTCGGGGAATTTCGTTCGTCCTTTTTACCGGATGATATGTCACAGCTGCACGTTGGCGGTTAATGCTGACTCAATTCTCGTGTCGGTTACCTCGTGACTTTCTTGGCCGATCTGTGATATCCTTGAAATCCAAGACATGGATATTCAAGCTTCAAGAAATCGATATTCGTTCATAGACCCGTTGTTCGTTCATCCTGTGCTAGACTTCTAACACGAGCTATAAATGTGTTGCTAGAATCGTGTTCTGGAATGAAAGAAATTAAACACAGTAGTACCTCGATTATCCGAACTGAACAGGGAACCGCGACTGTTCGAATGTTAGGAAATTACTAACTCGATTACAATAGTGTACGAATTAATCTGAACACATCAATATTTTCAGTGTCTTCTTAGTTTTTTAAAGTTGGCAACATGACTATGCCAGCGGCCATTTTGTCGTACGTTTGATGAACTAGTCTGTGCTGACCTGTCGTTAGTGGATAAGTCTGTAACAAATTATATGACTTGTAATCCTAACCCTAAGCCTAACGACACGTCAATACCTCTCAACAGGTCAGCACAGACTAGTTCATCAAACGTACAACAAGATGGCCGCTACCATAGTCATGTTGCCATCTTTAAAAAACTAATAAGACATGAAAAGTGCACATGATGGCGTGTTCACATTAATTCGCACACTACTGTATAATCATAGATTCCACTTTTATTAATTTGTACAATAAATAATGTTGCATATGGGTCGCCTTAAATAGAGCTATAGTTATATTTAGAGCATGCTGGGATACCAAAGACTTCGAATACTAATTTCAACGAACATGCAGCTTCATTCACTGGACAGGTCACCCTTATGTCTCATCCACGTGAAGAATAGTATTGCATGCAGTATTGCAAAACGTATATTCGTAACTCTCAATCATCGATACTACATAAAACAATAAGAAGAATTCAGTGCAGCAAGGTTATCATTTATGGACTGTTCCAATGTAAAACCTTTAATCTGTGAAATCGTAAGTGGTTGTATCAATTCGATCACCTACGGTGTAATCGATTTGATAGTACTCTATACCGTAACACATGGTTCTGTCATGCTTATTAGCCAAAAAATATAGAACTGTCTGAAACTTTCCCTTTCGTGTCATCGATCGAATCTCGACACCGAATTTTCCGTCGTTCCGATAATAATTCGATTAGAGTGGCTCGGAACGAAAGCGTTTGACGCTGACTCGACAGCTCCGATAACTTCTAGCGTAACTATGCCCGCGCGGGGGCAGCGAGATGAAGACATCAGCCATAACGTTGTCGAATCGTGTAATGCCGGTATTAGAACCGGGCGAATCGAGGACAGATGTCACGCATCCCCTCCCCCCACCCCCCTGGAACGGTGCATACGATTTTCCACGCATGTGTCGCCGCAGATTTGCCTCGGATGCCGGCGCGGCGGTCGCATATGTTGTCAATATCGGGGCCCGCGATGGTCATTAATTATTCGGTGATTTTTTCACGAATCTCCGGGACGGTCATCTCGAATATCAGGGCTCGGATGATACCCCGAACCGAAGCGACGATCGATCGAAAACGTGTTAGCTACGTGCGTCGAGTCGTCGAGCGCAATCAAGAATTATTCGATGCAGTTTAATCCCGATAGACGTTTAATAGGCCGGAAGGTAAATCGGTTCTGTTTTTTCAGCTGATTCGATCCGCCTGTATCATGCGGAATGACCGAAAAAAGGAAAGAAACCGTATCAGACATAAGAATTACACGTCCCCCCTTGCTCTCCGCCGTCCCGTCCGCGATGCGAAAGTAATGGAAAAAACTCGCGCAAGGGGCTAATTTAAACGGGAACATTGTTTCAATCGACGATGCGAACGTTGCCCGGCTCGCTTTTTATGAGCCAATTGAAAATTCATTATCAGCGGTTATTAAAAGTTCATCGAAATCCGATGTACTCGCATCGGCCCCGTTCCCCATTAACTTTCCCATTTGCCGATCGCCGGCCGATACGATGAAAAAATTGCCGGTACTATCGTTGCACAGCGCGGAATATAATCGAGAAATATTATGAAATAAAATAGAACTCGGCGGCGGATGCCATGCCGGAGCGCGCGCGGTGTCTCGGTTTTCGGTTCCACTTTGCCTGCGCCGCTCTCGTGTGTCTGACCTCGTTTTACCCGCCTCGACCGGGGTCTATAAATAAACGAGTTTCTTAATTAACCAAATTATACGCGGCTGCATCAAAATTTCACATTACCAGTTAAGGGTTAATTGCATTCGCGCTAGTCAACCGCTCCGCCACGCTAAGCCCTTTACGCCACTCAACTACGCGCCAGAAACGAGATTTCCATTGTCGCAGTTTCCACGTACGGATTCGCGCGCACGCACCTTCCCGTTCCTGTCTCCTGCTATTGTGATTCCCGAGCAAGACTCCGAGAAATACTGTTTCAAATGCTGCTACAAATAAATTCACAGTGAAAGGATCAGCGAAGCACAGCGTTCTCGATATTTGATCATTCTTCGGGGTCAAGCTTCTGCTTCGACCGTTTTAAATTGCGAAGAAAAATCGGGATCGATTTACCTGAGCTCATTTAGAACTCAAATATAGCGTTCTTGACGTGCACTTTTCATAAATATTTCTGTATTTGAACAAGCGAGTCAAGTAAGACTTTGTCGGGATTTAAAAGCCCTTTGCAAAGCTCGACGATTTTTTCCCGCGTCTCGATAGGAAGTTTCGAGTCTCCATTTTCCAATGATTCCGTAAAATTCGGTGTACGACATTTCTGCTGTTCGCCCTGCGATAAAATGGAAAGCTCTTCTGCAACGAGGGACCATTGACAGAGTCTCAAAGCCCCGGGAATGATTCATAAAGGCGATGCTGAACGTCGGTGCACGCCGGGCCGTTGCTATTGGAATTTGTGACCTTCGGCGGTGCGAGGTGCAGCCTGTAATGCAGCGCACTGCGCCCACTGGTGGGCGTCGAAATACGTGGCCGTCTGCGTCGGTGAAGTTTGAGCAAATAAATTCATTCGCGCGCCGATACACGTACTCCGTAATTCGAGCCTGAATTATTTTAACCGGCCTAATGTATATTCAACGTGACGGGGCACTCGTTTCCCTTCGTTACCCGTCGGACCCGCTGTAATCCGAATGGCCGTCATACCGGAATCCTCGCGCTTTCGAATCAAACGTTGCTGGAGACCAGCGACGAACGCGAATTTTGAAAGAAATCGGTGACCCCGGGGTCGTTTGCGCGGGACCCGCGCTCCTACTTATACCGAAATGGCAAATAATTTCCGTCGGGGCTGTGAGGAACGGCCGGGCCCGCTGGCTCATTAGCCTTCCTATTTATTCATTCTCAAACGATTTCCCGTGTTGTCCCCCGAAACGGAAACGTCCTTCGGCGAGCACCCTTATCGCGGTTCCTTCCTCTCCTCGTAAACCAGAGGAGAAGAAACGCGAGCGTCTTCGGCTTTTTCGAGCAGATGAGGCTCTGACCCGCGGGAAATGCACGGGAGAACGAACGTGGCGCAAATTTTGGCTACACAAGGCCTGTACACTCCGCGACAAATGTGTCAATTTTCTGAAATCAGAGAAATCTATTAGGTTCGCAAGAAAGTAATTTCGGTTTTCACTAATAGATGGCTTTATGTTTTGTTTGATTGATTTCTGTTAACGTTGCGTTTGTTTTTCTTCTGACGTTTCATAACTGCATCTTTTAGGTTACTTTTGATGCAAATTACACGTAATTTTGATTAAAATTGTTAGTTCTGTGTCAATTTGAACATGGAGTGCAAAAACGAACATTATAGGCACATATTGCTTTTTTATTTCCGTAGAGGTAAAAAAGCTGCCGAGGCTCACAAAGAGATATATGTGAAGTTTATGGTGTGGATTGCTTAACAGAACGCACGTGCCAGAATTGGTTTAAAAAATTCCGTTCTGGAAATTTCTCACTTAAAGACGACCAACATTCTGGTCGACCATCTGAAGTTGATGATGACCAAATGAAAGCCATTATTGAATCGGATCGTCATATAACTGTCCGAGAGATTGCAGACAGGTTAAATGTCTCGCATACACCTATAGAATATCGTTTAAAAAGTCTCGGAATCGTTAAGAAGCTCGATATTTGGGTTCCACACGAATTGAAAGAAATTCACTTAACGCAACGCATCAACATATGCGATATGCATCTCAAACGAAATGAAATCGACCCTTTTCTGAAGCGAATCATCACTGGTGATGAGAAATGGGTTGTTTGCAATAACACAACTCGAAAACGATCATGGTCCAAGCTTGATGAATCAGCCCAAACCACGCCGAAAGCTGAATTGCACCAAAAGAAGATCATGTTGTCAATTTGGTGGGAGTACAAAGATATTGTGTATGTTGAGCTGCTCCCAAGGAACCAAACCATCAATTCAGATGTTTATTATCGACAACTATCAAAACTGGACATAGCAATAGAAGAAAAACGGCCACAATTGGCAAATCGCAAAGGAATCGTGTTCCACCATGATAACGCTAGGCCTCACACATCTTTGGTAACACGTGAAAAGTTATTGGAGCTTGGTTGGGAAGTGATGTCACATCCACCATATAGCCTTGACATTCCACCACCAGATTATCATTTATTCCGAAGTTTACAAAACTCTTTGAATGGTAAAACTTTCACTAATGATGATGGGTCTGAAATCGCACTTGGATCAGTTTTTCACCGAAAAGGATCAGAAGTTTTATGAGCGCGGAATTATGAAGCTACCAGAAACATGGCAAAAGATCATAGAACAAAATGGAAAATATTTTATTGATTAAAATTCATAGCTTTGATAAAAAAATTGGATTTTATTTCACCTAAAAATACCGAAATTACTTTCTTGCCAACCTAATATCTTGCAAAAGGAATTCGCCCCTAACATGTTGCGACAAACACAATTTCGTATTTTAGGCAGCGGAAGTCAAATTAAGTAGCGATATGCAGGCACCCGAAATTTCGGGTTCGGGTCGGGTCGGGACCCGGAAAGTTTGCAATGCTCGGGTACCCGAAGCTGCAGTCGAGTGGAGTCAAGCTTGACGATCCCAAAAATTTGTAATCGCACGATTACAATCTGATTTTGCATTTGAGCTTTCCGGATAGCCGAATATTGCAAACTCTGAGGCTCGGGTACCCTTTTAAAATTAATACTATCCTTCTTTACAATTACACCGAATAGCATGATATCTGGAAACCTAGGAGCTTCATCGTGACAACATTTCTTTATATCTCGCGTTGCTATAAGTCGCATTTGACAAAATGTTGTAACTGTAAGGGCAGGTAGCGGACGTGTTAACGCGCATATAAAGTTATTCTACACTTCAAGGGACGACATTTACTACTGCGCCATTATTTATGGCTGTGGGGGTATAAGATGCAGCGAATATGTAAAATATATGCAAGATGTATGCAAAGTATATGCGCTTCGAATACGGAATACACGCGCTTTACCAAGGAAGAACACGCTCGCACAATTGTATTTCATTAGCGAATTTAATAGTGTATTTCGTCGCGTAATGCGCATTATCATACTGCGTACACACGAGAAGGCCGATATATTCACTGGACTCGGCTGCATTCGAACGAAATAAAAATGTCATAATATTCGTCGCTTGAAATCACTCGAGACTATTATTTATCCATTCCCGGTGGGCAGGAACGAAAATTCGTTAACAGGTGTAAGATCGATCGCCGGCTCTCGAACATCTCCGCGCAATCTTTTCTTGCCTAATATTTTCATAAGCTTCGGAGTACACGGCGTAAGGAATCTACGAATTCCAATAAAGTCTCTCGCGAGGATATTTACACAGCGTGCTCCGGCAGGAATTCGTTGGTCGATTTGCATTACAGGAAAGCAGGTTGTTCCTTCGACATTTTTTTCTCGGAAGCGTTAACACCGAAGAAATGTTAAGAGGGAAGAAGGGCGGAGGGTGTGAGGGGGGAAAAAGTGCGAGAGAGGGCGGGGACGGTTCATTTCGATTGAATATCGTTGGAATGCTCGAGTAAACTTTGTGAAGTACGTGCGGCAACAGCCCAGCTCGCGGTGACGTTTATACACGGCTGAAGAAGGGACAGAAGAGGTACAAGGGGAATCGAGCAACGTCAGCATGATCGTGTATGGTGACGATGCACGTTCCGTTTGCCGGTTGTGTACGGATACACAAGAAAAGTGGGATCATTTTTCTAATTCGGTAAAGCCGATGACATCGACGGAATTGGCCGGGAGAGAGAGAGAGAGAGAGAGAGATAGAAACAGAGAGCGAAGGAGAAATGGCCGCTCGTGCGACCACATTTTCGGTTGCATTTCCCTCTTTTTCGATCCGTCACTGTCCAATCACTTAAAGTAACGAACCCGTACAATTTGTACCTCGAGGAATATTGTTAACGCGGTGACGGACGTCTCGACGTCCACGGAATTACACGCTTTCCTGTTTTTCTACGGTTCTTTTTTCATGCGGAGTCATCCACTTCGAAAGTAGCAGGTGCCCCGTCAGGAAATATTGTTTCAGGAAAATTGATATGCTCGGAAATCGGCTAAGGGGTCATTCCGGCCGAACTAAGCGAAGCCAATTATTTTTAACGGCGATAAAAAGTCGTTCCAATTTTTGCTTTACGTGTCAGCATCTTTCTCTTCGTTCGGATTGAAACGTTCCCTGAAAATTAACTCGTTATTTCTTTCGTAGTTACCACAATCAGGACTACATTGCTGTCAATCGTGTTCTATACGAAAAATATTTATCTTCATTCTATTCTTACATTCCGTTTAATACCTAAATATTGATTACAAAAATTTGTGTTTCACAATGACCGGTTCCAGATTTTTTGTTTCACAATTTCGTGGGAAATGTGATTAAATAAATATATTTAGTGAGGCATGTATTATGATACGTACCGCACAAAATCCAGATAAATTCAATCTCGACATTTTTATAAAACAACACGTATCAGTCAATTTTAAGGCTAGGTTGGTTTAGTGTCAATAACAATAGATATTTAACACGTTGACTGCCCTGTCACCCATATGTGCGTGACGGAATGATTTGTCCAGGTTTTAAAATGAATTTTTACGTTAATATATTCATTGTACCAAATTTAATGAGGATCTTTAAAATGCAAGAAAGTTGGAGCACTACTCAATATCGTACATTTAATTTTTTTCAATTTTTATTGTATTAAATAACTTACTTCGATTTTATCGAATCTTTGAGGTTTCTGGTTTGGCAGTCAAAGTGTTAATAGGAGTTCTTGTTCGAAGTCTTCATGACTTCGTAATTTGTTTACTTGCCATAGTATGATTAATACTATTTTTGCCTTGAGAAGTGACATTCGCGTGTAAAATGCTAAATTATTTAAGAACAGTCTTTCGCGATGACGATTGAATTAAATTGGATTTTTACTTCGGAATCCTGAAGAGTACCGTGGCAGTCAGCGTGTTAATGGAATTTCGATACCGTAATTCTGTGCGATGATTAGCCAGATTTGATTTCAAGAAAGAATGGCGATGTTTTCGGATTTCGTGGAATTTGGTGAGCATGGTTGCAGCACCGGCAAGAAATATTTAATAACCGGCGAAGGACGCAGGATAGCCGAAGGGCGGGTTACGAATCGACGGTTTCAATTACGTGACATCACTTTGTACCCCGGCGTCTGCCGTAACGTTCCTTCTGACAGGCTGCCCTTTGTCGGGATGAAAAAGAAACGCGGCCTCGCGTGAAGCGGAAGGATGCAGACTGGTCAACGTCGGTCTCTTCATCCGACTAGTCGCTCAAAACTTAGCCGAGTAGAACAGACACGAATAACTCTCTACGCAATTAATATTCCGCGTGGAAACGCTCATTTAAATACTTTACCCAACCTCCACATTTCAGACCCCTTCGCGCGCTATTCGTTAAATGTTTAACCGTATTCCCTGCACCACTAGATATCCTACACCAGTACTACGAAGTACTTTTGCATTAATTAGCGCATTAATTTTACATTAACTAGCACATCAAGCACATAAATTGTACAAATGGGTCATCTGTTGGTATACAGTCGTTACCAAAAAGTAGTTGTTTATTCTGACCCGCTTGTTCATACTGTTTCTTCTCGCTCTTTTTTGCTTTAAAAGAAAGGTATAATCTACTGCTTGATTTCTATCTAATTAGTCGTGTTTTCCTCGCACCTGTCCATAGTTCTGACAGAGAATACCGGCTCAGTCATCAACCTGTTTGTCGACTTGACACGCGTTATCTCCAGTTGATCTGAAGGCATAAATCAGCGAAGATAGAATCGACTATACAATTTTAGAATGTTTACTGTAACCTGCAGTCAGTCATTAGAGTAGCTACGCCCATGTAGACATAGTTCTGTTATATCTCCAAGCAGATAACGATCTCGCATATGCTCTTTACGTGATAACTCAACTATTTTCTGTTTCAGATGAAACATTTTTCACTTCTTTATGATTGTGGTGTAATGTGATGTATTAGTTGGAATCATGAAAACATGAAGTCTTTTTATGTAATCATTTTTGTGGAGGGTAACGTGAAACATTTTACTCCTCGATTTTAAAACTCTATCGATCAATATATCTCGAATACACGATTATTCATAAAGAAGAGAGATCTAGTGATTAGTCATTTTTCTTAATTTTCTACAATCCATAGAATTCTTCCCAGAAGATTTTTTGGGTTTGGTCTTTCAAAAATGTGCAAATTCGCATGACCTGCGAAACGATGCAACAGTTATGTCTGCGGATTTTATGCATTTATGACAAAAATGGGTGGGCGTATTTTAAAACAGTAAAATCAGTAGAAAAATTTAAAAATACTGTCACATTATTTTCAAGCTATCAAACATATTAAGAAAGAAAATATGTTGTACTCCAGTCAGTTGCAATTCAGGTGGAAAATTTTCATTTTGCATAAAGATCGGGAGTCCAGTTACGCGTGTTCGCTCATTTAGTACCTCATCCCATTTCACAGTTCCATGAACGCAAGTGTTTGGGAATCGCTTTTCCATCGTTCGACGGTGAACGGTCGATTTATACGTGCGTTTACGATAAGAGAAAGAAGGGGAGGCTAGGCTAAACACATAGTTGGGCCCTGATAAACGTTCGGAGGGGGATTATTGCGGGAGGGGCTTTGCCAATAAAATAGTTGTTCCACGGTGAATGAATGGCCTTGGACCGCAAAGTTAACTACCGGCTGGAGTGTCCCCCGTACGGAAACTATCAGCGAACAATTTTCGAGCCGCTAAGCAATGGTACCCGCGGGAGGCGAACAAGGACGAAGGACACCGTTCTCGAGAGGAGAAGGTCGGCCTGTTGGCTTCGAAGTGGCTAGACAAGCCGAAAGAGAAAGGAAGAGCAAGGGAAATCGGTTGACGTTCGAAGGGGGAGGGGGGTCTGGGGTGAAGGGGGATAGAGGGAAACGCGGGGAAGGGCCAGGAGGGTTGCGCGAGACCTATTATCGGGAAATTAAAGGCAGTAACTCATCTTGGGACGACTTCTATTAGACTTTCCCTGGCCTGGCCGGTCGATATTACTTTCGATATGAACGAGCCACTAAATTAATATCCACAATGCACTGGCAATTATGAACGGCCCTTATACTCCGTCTACCATTTCCCCTAGGCCGCCTTTGTCGAGGGTGAATGGCTGGCGTCGCGTAAATAGCTCGAGCATCTGCGATATTCGGGGTGAACGTGAAGACTGTTTGCCTGGAATGCTGCGTGGGCGCACCGCGAGTACTATACTTCTTTGTTTCTCACTTTTACCATTCGCTTGGCCTGCGAGTTCGTGTGATTTTGTTAAATAAAACAGGGAATCGGGTTTTCTTTTATGGGGTAATTATTTCAGTAGCCAGTCAACCCTTGTGTAGCCAACCGGCTATTATAATATTCCGCTAAAAATATTAAAAAAACTGTTCTGAGTGTCATAAAAATGCTTCTATCAGAAATTTTCGAATGAACTTCTTTATCGGAGCACGTATTGTAATAAGGATTATATGGTCTAAATAAATTTTACGACATTACAAAGCTATAGTCGCGTCGAATTAAATTCGACAGAGTTGAATTTTTCCAGAAGACTGACAAGAAGTTTGATAACGAAAAATTAATTTTTGGAATATACTTTCAAATGGTACTGACGTTCTTTGAATCGGCAAAAGTTTTAGACTTAGAAGAAACGATGATAGACTGATCTTTGCAGTAGAAGTAGAAGTTTGTGCAATAATAAAGATCCGTGGAAGGAAGAAGTTTGAGGGAGCATCTAGTGATACATTCTGCATGACCTACGATGCTCGATAGTGGTCTGCGCTAGGGGTATCACCGAGCCATTAGTACAAGGACATAAATATGCCAGGGTCGTTCCCTGTACATCATTCCCGAGGCAGGGTAGGACATTAACGACACCCTTCGCGACCGCTGATGAAACATACGTGTGCGGCTCCCAAAGCAACCGGAAATGCTCTGGCCACGGATCAGTCAAAGTGTCCTGCATTGCAACTAGGGCCTTCGCTCGCCTTAAATCTCATTAGATACTCCAGACTCCCTGACAATCTCAAAAACACAGCAGTTACTTGTATATTATAAATAAATTAACATCCCCACGGCTTTAATCGACCCTCGCTACAATTAGAAACATCGAGTGCGGGAATAGTAATAATTCGGTCGATCTTAGCGAACCTCACGGCTTAATGTTTAGCAGTTTGAATATTATTTTCCAAAAAATTAGAAATATAGCGTGTCGATACTTTTTGTAGCCATAACTCCCGGGGCAAACTGAGAAGAATCGTTAAACTTGAAGCGGGAACTTGAAGTTGATGTAGATTTCACGATGCCTGGATGCATGCAACATGTTCGTAGGTATGCAGGGAGTATTAAAGTGTTCGTGGACAAGGGTCGCGGTCCATCGATCCCTCTCGTCGATGTTCGAGAGCGTAAATCGCCGTCGCGGGCAGTCGATATCGGCGAGTTAGCCCGAAAACGTGTCGCGTTCGTGCCGGCAAACTGTATAATTTTCAATTTCTAGCCTGTGCACGCGATACTGTAGGAAGTTGCGCGTCGCAACACCGACGCCGGGCGACGCTCGGCGACGCGACGTCACCGGCAACTCGTTACCGCGTCGCCGAGCTCGGGTAGCTTCCGGAACTTCGGCGTGATAAAAGGACCGTACGGAGAAAGGGCTGCAGGAGCGACGGTTGCCGGCGTTTCCATACAGAACCAGGCGCTTAGAGTCCCCGGTGCTCTCCTCGCACACACATTCGAAGATACAGGGTTCGGCGTCGCTCGAGACGGGGAGAGAGAGAGAGAGAGAGAGAGAGAGGGGAAGAGAGAGCGTTGTGCAAACGCGCGAACGTGCAAACGCAAACCCGGCGAAAACGTACAGTTTCGCGCCGTTGTAATGATTTTCGGGGTGGCGTGGATGTGCCAACCGGAGGAGGGCGCACGTGTGAGTGCGTTAAAACGATTAGGAAGGTGAGCTAACATCGTTGCGTTCTCTCCCGAAACGTGTAGAGTGACTGACTCGAGTCGTGGCGCGGGAGAGGAGAGACAGAGAGAGGAACCGGTAAACGAAGTGGGTGGAAGTCAGCGGAGACAAAGAGGAAACCGGGTTAAAGGGAACAGAGGGATAGAAGAACCGAGAAATGGGAGAAGGGCGGAGGGAGAGAGGGAACGTGCTCGCGGGGGTGGAGGGAGAGCATGATGAAACGCCCCGGCAACTCGACGGAACTGAATTACGCGTAATTGGCCTAGCCCCGGCAAGTTTAAAATATATTTTTCGGTGATGCGATTCCAACGGTGTTTCCGACACGGCCATTAGTCCGACTTGTCTAATTGTTCGTTGCATTATACGGTCTCGCGCATCGCGACAAGCGTAGGTGGCGACGTCGCCAATCCCATTTCGGTAATCCGACTGTGCCTTGTTTACTCGAACTCTATGGGCGACCCGGCCCGACCCGACCCGACCCGGCCCGCCAACCGAAACCGACACGACAGCCCACGGAAACTCTGCTCGGAATTAAAACGCCGCGACGAGCTCTTCACCGAACGAGTTGCGCCAGGAATCCTGAAAAAGTATGGTAATCGTGTTACGCGATTCACGGCGCGCCAGCCATCTTTGCCGCGCACGAATCACGACGAACGCGAACGAATTTTCGGCAAGCGAGACGTTTAACCCTTCGCTACGATGCACAGCCGTGTATTTGCACCGGCAAACCCGGCCAAAGTCGATTTCCAAAATTTTCCGCAAACCGACAAATTTTTCTTACACGACCTAGACGAACGCAGTCGCTGCAAAAAGAATTGGCACACTGAATCCTCGATTTTTGAAAAATTGCTGATTCTTAAAGATGGATCGTGCAACAATAAATCTGGGCAGAGTTTAAAACGAGAGGTCCCTATTTTCAAATTTTATCATTAATTTTTTTTTCTAAGATATTTTTGACGAGAAATATAGGACACGTCTTTTCGCGGAGATGCTGCGAATTGAAACGTCTCGAAAAATGTTGGGAAATTTTTTTCGCGAATGAATCTACCACTGATTCGAAGATTGAAGCTTCCTCTTTAGAACGACCTTTTGAAACTTAATGTACGATTTTTTTTAAGCTATTTTATAAGAAAGAAACGACGATCAAGTTCTTTTGTGCAAAACCCTTATATTAATGTAAAGTTGGTAGTACACCTTTCATTCAAAGCTCGATGAAATGAAGACAAAAAATCGTACGTGAAGTTTCAAGAAATTGTTGTAAAGCTTCAGTTTTAAAATTTCAATTGTTAAAAAATAACGAATCAAAGATTACTGATGATACCGAATACGATAACTTTGATCTATCTTTAAACTATGAAATAGTAAAAATGTCTCGTTTGTGTCACCAATTTCCCAAAAATATGCTCGAATATCGCACAGTTTATAAAACAATAAATTGTAATGAATATGCATTTTCGGAGTACAAGTTCCGTTCAAAAGGAGCCTGCGACAAAAGAATGTTTGTTAATCAAAAACGCGATTGAAGAGGTTCGTTTGATCGAAAATCTTAATTACAGCGATGGCAAAAAGCGCACTGATTAACCGTGTCGCTTTGTACCGGAACAACATTGCTGCGGCTTTATGCGTCCTCCACGTGAAATCGATTAACGTGTTCAAGCATTCCCTTTGCATCCTTTGCAAGTCGTGTTTTGTAAAACAATTTTTTTCCTCGGGTGAATACGGTGGCCGGTGGATATACCTTGCAGAGAAATATCGAGGCGCGTGTCGCTCCCTCTTTTTAGTTCGCCTACGCTCCCGTCAACCCTTCCGTTGCACCACTTCCCTGTCACTGCCGTTCTCTCGTCTCCCCAACCCTCTTCTGCCCTCTCTCTCGTACGCGTAACTCTCTTTCTCTCTCGTTAATTGCCCCAATTAAATCTTTGTTACAAGCAATTTGAGCCCGACGATTTTTGGGTGGCAGGGGGGCCGTGAGGGTGCCTTCGATACCGGGTAGACGGCGTTGTCTTCTTCAGGGGGATCGGTCGGTATTCCTGGAATTAAAGGGTGACCCATGGCAACCTGCAACACACACCTATGGGGACCATTACGGCCAAACTGTTTCCACGTTCCCCTTTCTCGCGTGTCAAAGTAGCGGACTCGAGACAACTAAAGTAATAAGTAATTAAATCTGTTACCGCGGTCCATCAGAAATTACGCACCCGACCCTCTTGCAACACAAAATTGTGACTGACCTCATGTAACACGGTTTACATGGAGCACCGCTGAACCTTCTGCGGTTTGCGACATTTTCGCCGTCCCAGCTGCTCGCAATTTCTTTCTACTCAGCAGTACCGACTTTTACAACTGTACAATCAAAACTGCACAGGGCCCTACAAATGGTAAAATATATACAAAATAAGGCAGTCTTTAGAAAAACGTTCTGAATAAGAATCTTAGGACTATAATAATCCTGTAAAATGGTCATATTCGTTTGACCGGATATTATCTGTTTTTAATGGAATACTTTAAGAATATTTTATAAATATTGGAACATTTTTTGGTGGATTCCTTTTCTGTAAAAAGTAATTAGTTTTTCTTTAATACTAGGTTTACGGAGCATTAAAAGTGAGTATTTTACATTACCTTATAAAAATAAGAAGAATGTGCCTATCCAAGTTTTCAGCCATTTTTTAAATAATATATACCTAACGAAATAAGTTTGTTGAGTAATTGCACGTAGATGGATCTTCAGAATCTCAATAATCGTAAATTAAAAATATTAGAACCCGTCATTTTGACGGGTCTCGTAAACCTAGCGTTAACGAAGCTCTACAGGTCTCTGAAAGTGGGCCCAAGAACTATTGCAATCACTCATCATCCACACAACTGATTAAAACGATCAATGTAGTGACGTCGTTCATTAAATTTTTAGAAAGCGTTAACTATCGCATGTTTCAAGCGTCGTGCAAGCCGCATCGAACCTATCTGAGCGGAGATATAGGTATATAGGGTTCCCAATAGATTTACAGTACAGTGCGAGACACTCTGTAAGGGTGGAAGTCTCGGTGAAGGGCCCTCCACTTTGCCGAAAAGGAAAGGACTTGAAACGCGTTATTTGAAAAGGGACGTCCGTACGCAAGGGTCGGGAGACGAGCCGGAGAAGTGACCCTCCATGTATTATTCCCTTCGAACGTCATTTCAAAAACGGCTTATCCGCCGCGAGACTATTAATGTCAAGCCTACTCCTCGTCGACGCATAAACGGAGGGAAGGAACCGAGAAGAACGACGCCGACGTCGGCCGAGAATAACGCCGACGTCGATCTGATTTGTCCACGGCGCTCCTTGATTCAACGCGACCTCGGATTTAAATCCTTTTGACGAGTCCTCCGTAATCAAGCTGACATCGGTATTACCGCGAGAAATCTCAGACGGGAACGATAACATTCTGGAAATTGTCAACGCGGTGGGATCCGCGTTTGTCTGCGTTAAGTGTCCGAAACGGACATCGAATAACAATGCTTTCATTTTCTTACCGATTTCGACACGTTCGACACATTTTCTATGCAGCGAAAAGTCACGGAAATGAAGATTTTAAACAGAGTCTACTAAATAAGAATGTTGTTCATTTCTCCCAAATTGAAATAAAATTCTGTTCCTCTGTTCTGGATCTACAAAGAAAGTAAGTGTACGTGTACAATAAATATAAATTTCTTTCGTTTTGATATAACTTCCAAAGTGAATTTTGTATGTAAGACATTCAATTCATCTAATGCAGTAATGAAAAGCAATTTTTCTTTTGCTACATCTAGAAAAATGAATAGTGGCTGATCAGTACAATTGAGGCTGGGAAAACAATTGAACAGGATTTTCAATGTGCTGAGACTTTGGATTTGTTGGTAACGGAGGGATACAATGAACGTGTAATTGGTTTACGAACATTCATTCCGGAAACCTTACACAGGGTTAAGTTTGAAGTACAAAGGTCTAGGGGTTAGGGACTTCCACCTGGCCACCAGGGTTACCTTCGAAGGGCCACCGAAGCCTTCGAGCTAGCCCTCGAAGGGCTAACACGATCCTCAGTGTTTCCCTCGGAGGAGCTCCGAACAGCTGAGACCGTAAATGGTGCGCAAGAGTGACCGGAAACAGGGGTCAAAAGAGGTGGGGATCATGGAAGATGGTCAGGAGCTCCATCGAACCTAGGACCTCTATTTCTCCAGAATCCCCGAGAGATCTTGCGAACCCCGTCCACGACGGGACCGACAATTTTCGACTCTGTGGCTCTATTTGTATCTGTCGAACATAAATAAATGATACCATTCCTTCGTAACCCGTTCGTGGGACCGAGCTGTATCTATTCTTGGCGCACCAGACATTTATTGACATCAATCTAGGTAATTTTGAACAAGAACTTTCCAACAGGAAGCCTCCAATGGTAATTTTGTGCATTAAGAATTTGTTGGTAGTTTTGGACGTTGAGATGTCAATTTTTCAATCATCTAGATGCGGCAAATGGTTTCCGAAATAAAACTGTGGAAATACGGACTTTGGTCACTTTGAAATTCAAAGGTCTATGTTTTGTAAATGAAGCGCGCGAAATGATGACTCAAACTACCCTTAATTTAATGTATACTATGAAATGCATAGTCATTTATTTCCTTTTACTATGTATTATGCTGTTGAACACGTTGTTTCACTGAAGAGGTAGCCCACCTGCAATCCTTTCTCCACATGGAAATTTCAAAAAATTCCAAAGGCAAAAAATTCCAATATTTTATAAACAAATTTGTAAACATTGAAGTGATGACTTAAACCCTCTCTAATTTCACGTATACTACACCATAAGCACATATTTCACATTGTACACCACATGTATCCCAAAGAAATTAATAATGTAACTATTACTAGTGATGTACCACGTGGTGGCACGGTTTAGAAAAATTATAAAATTCAAACGTGTGCATTTTACGAACAGATCCGAAATCAGAGAAATGATGACTTAAACCCCTACTATTTTCACGTATACTATGCTATAAAAACCAAGTTGCAACCTTATATCGTTCGTATACTAAGGAAACCATTGATACTAGTTCCCCTAGTGATCTACCACGTGGAGGCTCAGTTTAGAAAAATTAGAAAATTCACAGGCCTGCATTTAGCAAACAAATTCGAAGCGAACAGAACGATGACTTAGACACTCCCCAAATTCGAAGACACTTCACTATTTTATACCTGGTTTCGACAACGGAACACAAGAAGCAGCCAGCTCAACATCCGCGGAACAACAACGATTGAAGAGGCCTGGGGGCCGGAATAAACGAAGACGTTTTATTCCCGCGTAAAAATGCAGGCCATTGAAGAAAATCGTATTCTACGGGCAGCAATCAACTTTTATACGACACGCGGCCTGATGATCGTCGAAAAATGCGCACCGGAGCGAATAGCCAATAGACCAGACGTTGCGAATAAATGGCCACCGCGAAGCATGGCCGGTCGGGGAGAAAGGGGATTCGAAGTTGCGAGTAACGAATCGCTGACGAAACGATCGGGACACGAAATAAACTGATGCGACAGAGGTCGTCGGAGGATTACTTCCCCTCTTTCTGCGTCCCCTCCCACCAACCGAGGGTTGGACTTCATAAACGTTTTCATAAATTTCCGGTTACCTGGCGCGGCATTGCCGGCCAGGCGTAAAGTTCGTCGGGCTATTTTCCTGAGGGCAGTTATGCGTTATCCGGCAGATTGTCTGCGTCGTTTGAACGTTTCCATCGTGGGCATGGGGCGCAGACGAGAGAGAACGAATAAAAACGCGTCGCCTGCCGGTATCGAAAAATCGTTAGGAGGCGTACCCGAGCGAAGATATACGTCGGGGATTCCCTCGGTCGTGTGCTCTCCCGATCGCATTTCAATTATTCTTCGTTACAGATCTCGCACCTACGAGATCGCCGCTCGTTCCACTCATTTGCCAGCGATCCTCGCGTTAGGCCGATCCAAGATGGCCGCCGGAAGTCGTGCTTCCTCCATCGTGGCCCCCGCGAAAGACCGACAGCTGATCGAAGCGAATATGGCACGGCGAAGCTAACACTTTGGCTACCATGTATGTCTGATCGTTTTATCAAACTCAAAAACAAATTTTTATTGTAATATATTAAGTAAGGCAAACTTTGTTATGATCTACAAGGTATAAGATTACGAAAATAATTGTTAGAATAAACCTTGTCTTTTCTATTCCTGCATTAAATAAGTTCTGGTTGTGTGTGACTTCGTGGGCACAAGTGTGTAGCAGTTAAAGAAAATTTATTTAACGTTACACGAAATTGTGCGATGCAATAAATGTGCTCTGAGCTTTCCCATGAATCCAGCAAAATTGTCCGTACACCAGTGTGTGCTGTTATACTGCAAGACAAATGAAAACGTAAAATATCTTTAGCGCTAGAACAACTGAGCATTAAAAGTGACTGGTTTATCTTCTCTTATATTAATAGTATTTATTTTAATACGTGCCCAAGCAAATGATCTAACTCGAACAACAAGCTAGAGAGTATTTCAGCAAAAGTTGACAGAGTGTTCATGGAGCTGGCATTGTAACTTGAAGAATAGAGTGCCATTGAAGGGTTAAGCATCTCTGTTCCCGATAGCACCGTATGACTCACTGTTGTATAGTAGGCACGTGTTCAGCGATTTAATGGCTCCGACTAGCCACCTAATTTTTCCTCCGCCACAACAAGTAGCCTACCGACACACGTGTAAATATATCAGACCGTAAAGTCAGCTATAAACGCGTTTAGTTCGGGATAGACCGTGGTCGTTTCACGATACCGTATTTCACCAGCCCACTTCGAGGGTCGAGTCAAAGTTGTCGTCATACAAATCACAGACTTTGCTTTCATCGCGGGAGCTTTATGCACGCGGCCCGCGGGATCGTGAATATCGATGGGAACGAGGCCGCGCGACGATAAAAGATGCGTCTCTCGGTGGTTGGCGTCGCGAAGACAAGGGATTCGGAATGCCGAGACGCCTACCGACGCGAGCTGCATCTCTGACAGCCTCCCGAACATTTTATTGTAGCAATCGTAAAATAAGTCACCGATCACCTGCGGCCGGTTAACCGAATTTATGGCGCGACGGTCTCGCATCGGCTGGGACTCCGAGGACGGGCACTTGCGACAAAAGGAATCGCACGAATATTTATACAATTTTTCATATTCGCCAGTCGAGAATAAAAAGAAACTTTATTCAATTCCATCGTTCACCGAAGCTAGCACTGCAATGAACCTGTTCTGTCAACCAACTACAAGTTTCTTAATTGAATTATGGTAGAAATTGAATTTTTCGTTCACCCTCTTTATTTACAAGACTGTCATCTCCATTTTTAGAGATTTTCTACCAGCGACAAATAGCGCGTTCATTCACTTATTCTGATCAAACTTTGCACGATGCTGTCGTCAATACGTTTATTTTTCCACTCATATGAAAACTTGATAAAACTTTTTATATTCGAAAGTAAAATTAGATATCTAAATAAAAGCTGAAGATACGACCCTAAAGCTTCGTACCTCGGATTATAATAAACTTGTAATAGTATTTCTTGTGCTCGGAAACTTACGATCTCTGAACAATACCAAGAACTGATTATTATCTTATAATTTTGCTTTTAGTGGTTCTGTTGCCGTCTGTTCGTACCGCGAAGAATTCTTTCAGACAAATATTTTGCTAATTTCGATCCAAGTGTCCCTCGCAGCCAGACAGTCTCGGGGTCCAGCAGGATCGGCGGCGCGACAAATCTTATTTTTACTTCCGGCAAACGGGGGCGTAAAGCCGGAGCCGACAGGGACGTCGGAGCGGCAGGAAGAGCGCTTACGGTTTTGTTAATTAAATTTCGGGATTAATCCCGGTCGTCGGGACGCCACCGGCGAGGTAATACTTTCTCTTTATCCTGTAGCAGCGAGGAGCCGAGGACGCCGACGCGACGCGACGCGCGACGTCTCCGGCACGTGCGACTGCTCGATTTCCACGGGCCTGGACAAAGGAAACGTCTTTAACCGTCAGCTTGAACCTTGCGACACCCTAATCGCGACTGTTTCGCCGCAGTTTATTGTCGCTGGCCGGGCACAATTGTCAACGAGCACGATATTACAAATAGCCGAATGTCTGTGTCATCTTTCGGTGAAGGTTCCGCTTAACGAAATTCCATATCAGTGAAAGCGATGACCCAAACTCATCCTAATTTTACATATACTAGGTTATGCACGCGCAGTTCGAACCTTACACTACACGCATTCCAAAGGAATCATTAATATCGGATTTCTTTAAAAATTTACCACGTGGAGGTTAGGTTCGCAAAAATGGGAAGTTCCAAAGGCCTGTACTTTACAAACACATATGAAACCAGCGGAACGATCACTTAAACCCCACCTATTTTCACATATACTGTACCACACAAATCAAATCGCAGCTTCATATTATGCACACACCAAGGGAACTAGTGATATTTACAACGATCTAGCACGTGGAGATTCGACTGGGAAAAAGACCAATTCAGAATCGTCTACCTCATAAACAAATTCGAAACCAACAAACTGATGACTTAAACTCGCCCTAAATTTCCCTACACTTCAAGGCTTACAGTCGTTTATTTCCCTCCACTGTGTAGCTTCTCGTCTTGGAGACACTATCACTGATTCACCGACGAACTCGAAGGAATGCGGAGGTTACTAAAAAGTTGATCGAAATGCAAAGGAGGTAGGGACGAGGCGAATCACGGTCACGAGGTGATCCGCGATGAAATACAGACGTCGTTCCAAGACAGGGATCGGTTTGGGATCGCGCGTGGTTGAAATTCCCGGGACACGTCCAAAAATACGACAGCGCGGGTAACATTTAATCGCGAGGCTGACGTGTCGTTCGCGTTATTATCTTCGCGCGGGGACTACATACGTCGGTGGCGCGTATAAACGAGCGTCGACCCGATATTAATGGCGGCAAGTTCGCGCGCTGACGTTTACCGTCTTCCTCCGCTCGGTTCTCGGAAGTTATGAACTTTTCAGGAATTATGAATCCAGGAACATGGCCGGCTGATTTTACACCGCGGCAGGACTCGCGCTGCCCGTGGACAGGAACCGCGAGCGACCTCGCTTCCTGTCTCGTGGCAAACTTTCGAAACGCACAAAGGGGGCAAGTGCGCGCAGCGTTGGATTTCGCAGCGGAAGTCCACGTTTCGAGCTAACGTCTTTAATGGAAAAAGAAACTGTCACCCTGAGCGTGGGCGGTGAATTAATCACACGCTATATCGGCGGAGATTTGCATTTTGATGAGACCATTGTACCACCGGGGAGCTGATAGACAAGGTTTTTGGTATTGATTAGGTTTTGACAGGCTTGCTCGAACAGAAGTAGTTTTAGACGTAGGGATACACCCTCTTTCGAACACTCCCACGTTCACACAATTTAACCCTTGGCACTCGAATGGCGACTGTAAGGCGCCACTAAAAATTGCTGTATCATTATTCAAAATATTTTTTACATTATTAACCCTTTGCACTCGAAGCTTGTTTTGACTTCAAAACGAAACATTTCTTCTGACCTAGAACATTGCCCTTCTATATATATTTTTTCATGTTATACATACGAAAATGGTGCAATTTACTCGTACAATACCAAAATGTTTAGTAATTTATTAGATACAAACGAATTTAACAATGTGAAAAATATTTTTAATAATGATACAGCAATTCTTAGTGGCGCCTCGGAGTCGCCACTCGGGTCCTAATATGGTTAAATGAGTTTATACCGAATAAATGACTAAACACTTCGGTATTGTACGAGCAAATTGCAACATTTTCGTATGTACAACACGACAAGAAATATATAGAAGGGATATATTCTAGGTCGGAGGAATTATTTAGCTGGATAACACAATTTATCCCGAACCGGCGTGCGGAATAAACGAGATAAGAAATACTCTTTCGAGAACGACACAGATTTTTCTGTCGTTGAGTGGATCGAACGAGTGGATTAGCTCGGTAGATAACTTTTTGCAAGGCCAAGGGGCGCAGGGACAATCGGACTGGCACCACGGTTGCTTCTCGTTGCCGTTCATCTTCGTGCGAACGGCCGTAAAGCATTTGACGCGTTCTAGAGCTAGCCGCGAGCGGTTTCCAAGGGGAGAAAAAAAAAGGAGCGGATAGAGTCGCGAGGCGATGCATCGTCCAGTTGGTGGAGGGAATGGCAGACTATCCGCGTTTGAAATACGGTTGAGTCGCAGATATAAAGCATGTCGCGGGAACGGAGGCTTTACAGCGCACTAAAACCACGGGATCGAGGATGACCCGCCGGATAAAGATTCGGTCGTCGCGTCGGAGACACCGTCGAAAACGAAGATAACCCGTCGCGCCGTTTCGTCCTCGAGCCACGGTCCCGGCGATTGTTTGACGTACGTGATATCATTTCTCGCGGAACGCCCACGGCGGACAAGATATCTTGGATTCCGACCCTGTTTTGTATGGTTGGACATCAGTGCACACAGTTCAAGACGTACGCCGGGTCAAACGATACCCATTGACAAGTAAAATTACGGTGATTACATCTTCCCTGTCATTAATAATTTTTTGGAAGAGTTATTAACACTAGATTTACGGGACCCGTCAAAATGACGGATTCTAATATTTTTAATTTACGAATATTGAGATTGTAAAGACGCATCCATGAGGAATTATTTAACAAATTGATTTCTTTGGATATATATTGTTAAAAAGATGGCCATAAATTTTGAGAGATACAATCATGTTATTTTTGTAAAGTAATGTAAAATAGTCATTTTTAGTGCTCCGTAAACCTAGTGTTAACATACGGGTTGAAGCTACAAGAAAGTTTAGTGAGACAAATTTGCACGGTTTTCAGACTGCTATACAGTGTATGTAAAATATTTTTTGTTGCTCACGCCTTTTCCGAGTTATGAAGGTCACCATGAAGAAGTACACTGGATTGTAAGTATTTCTGAATTTGATTTGGAATGTCAAAAAGGTTGAGAAAGTATATCAATTTGATATGTACATGTACGCTGTTTACTCATTTATAACAAAAAAGAGAATTTTATTACGATTTGCAAAGATCGAACGACATCTACGTTTGAAGAAAGTCAACCGGTACACGTCCAGTTTTCTCATATCAGTTTATCTTTTCTTGGATTTCAGATTATTCGTATGTTACGGTATTGTTTTACAACCATGTTTTAAAAGGGTGTTTTAAAAGCACGTTTTCGACCAAAATGGAGAACAATATAGGTTATCACAGTCGAAACCGATTTAACAATATCTTTTAGAAAGATGAAACTCCTTTCAAAACTGATTTCAACGTCTAAGAAAATTCTTCATGCTGAAAATAAAGTAGCAACATCGTTCGAGTTCGTTAACGCGAACGTCGTTTACTATTTAGTGAATGTCCGAACGGAAACAAAAAGGCGATAGTAATGAGCCCTCGATTGGTTAGTAAATGTGTTTCACATTTATTTATACATTCAATTGTTGGAAAGCTATTTTGCCCATCAATTCGGTCGGTGGCAAATAACGACCGATAGCAAATGGCGCGATTGAGCAAGCGATTGCCCGAGAATTAATAAAACATTAACAAAAAGCTAGTCGTCCGTCGGCGTCAGACGAGCGTATCACGGTAAAAGCTTTCGGGACGATCTAATATTATCGTTTTATCGCGGTTATGGTATGAGATATCGTTGCACGGTTAGAACTGGTTGCTTCTTTTTACGTTCGAAATTTCTATCCGTCGGACCGGGCCCCGAGAATGAGCTTTTTCCCGCGGCGGGCAATATATCGCGAGAGAAAATTAGCGATCATCGATTTACGGTAGCCTCCAGTTTTTTATCGGCCCCGAGTGTTTTCCGACGAATAAAATGGCGGTGAGGTCGTAAACGAACATCGAAGGGACAGGAAGAACGATGCCACTTCGCTGGAACAGCCGTTAAGGTTAAGTCGAGTTATCGTCGTGGATTTACTGCAATGGATCGGCGTTAATATATCGTTTTACAGGCTCGCATGCAATCTATTTACGATGAAATAACTACCGCCGCGACGCCGAATGGAATCGTGCTATCGTAAAATTTCGATCGAGCTGCTCGGGGAACGGGAACAACTGCGACCAGGAGCTTTTACAGGCTCGACGAGAAACGACGGGAAAGAAACGGACGCGCGAGCATGTGTCGCGAGTATCGCGGACACGCGTTCTTTCGATACACACTCCTCGACAAAACGACAGCACGTATGCGTTCCACCTAATTTCTCGAAGCACACCGTATCGTAATCGTTACTATGCAAACAGGAGGAACCTGTTAGTTTCCTAGTAAGAAAATTACGACAATAACAATCTGCCCCGAAAGTTTGTTTCGCTTTCACAATGCAAATTAAAGGGAATCTCTTAAGAAAACGAAAAGCTTGATTCACACTCGGTGTACGGAGCACCAACAGTGGCCAGTATGGATTATTTTATAAAAATATCAAGGGTACATTCAGCCAGATTTTTAGCAGCTTTTACCATAGTATATGTTCCAAGGAATAAATGTGTCAAATAAATTTCCTATAAATGCATTTTTACAATCGCAATAATTGTAAATTGAAGAGTGTAGAACCCGTCGTTTAAAAATCGTAAATCTAGTGTTAGGCAAGAGGAAGCGTAGAAAATCATAAAATATTCAGGACCAGATGATCGCGTTGTATATGCTATTTAACAATATTCAACGTACTCGTTGCGAAACAAGCTTTCGGGACAACCTAGTAACTGTTGTTCAAAATTCTAAGATGCTGTGATCTTGTTTGAGCCAACTCAAAAAATGTGGTCATCAAATTACCCCTGACCACCCTCACAATATAATAGTTTCTGATCGGGACGATAGTCAACGTGTTAACTTTTTGCTCCCAAGGCAGATTTCTTTGTTTTCTCGAGAAGTTCATTACCCGTCTTAAATATGGAGCGGTCTCATCGGTCGAAGAAAAAGAAATCTGCCAGCTATTCCTGCGCGACTCAGAGATGGAAATGGCGTCCAGTGCAAGGCAGGGGAGGTGGTCGAGAGACGCATTATTACCATAAAATAATGAAAAGGGATCCGGGTGCATTACGGGCCGCAGTCCATTACGTGGGGTGGCCGTGATCTTTCTCTGTAGTCCGGGGTACGCATGCCTCACTGGACCGATAGATAGTCCTGCAGTGACGGAGCAGGGCCGATCTCGTCCTTTCCTGAAGGGCGATTCTCGATAGCGGTTCCCTTTCAAGGGAATATTGCCTCTGATCGATACACGCGTTGCTGCACACCAGCAAAACACTTCGTATCGCTTTTCCTAATCTTTGCGGGAATTGCAGACTCCGTTGTTATCTACGCACCAGTTCCTAAATTTTTTGGGTCTACATCCGCCTTAACACTAGGTTCACGGGCCACTAAATAAGCCTGTTCTACATTACTTTATAAAAATAATGGAAATGTATCCATGAACATTTTTAGCCATTTCTTTTACAATATAAACCCCAGGAAATACATTTTCTGAATAATTTCTCATTCGCGCATCTTTACGATTTCGATGCATTAACAGAGTTACAATTCATTTAAGATTTGTGAGCAAGTCGGTTAATATAAATATTAAATGCTCTTATAACATCACGCAGATATAGGTACTCTCGATTATAATTTATATTTACTTTAAAGTCATTTCGTCATTTCTGTGTAATTTTAATTTACTTCACATTCGGATTCTCCGTAATTAGAAGTACGAAACTAAATCCAATTTTTAATGATGATAACCACCATAATTTTGAAAGTAACAAATAATTTCTACATTGTTAGATATGTAGCAGCATACCTTCGAAGTTTTAATAAAATACGACACACAGTTTCTCTAAGAACAATTCCCAAAGATTGCCATATTTTTATATCGTTACATGACGTGGTCCTTTCAAGAAGAGGACAAGCTAGATTTCCATTAACACTTCGTCTACAGCAAAGTAATAGTTCCTGCAAACTCGAAGATCAAAGACCGAGATAAATGGCTACTTACGCATCAAAGTTGAAAAGTAAAAAATACAAGCGTCCAGTTTCTCCGGGAAAAAAAACCGTCCCTGTAAATTGCTTTATTTTCAGGGAATTAGAGGTGTCCCCCATAATAACCCGTATCGGCGAAGGAAGCGGGAACAGCCGAGGGGATTAGGCGTGATTTGCAAGTTGTTTTAATTACCGAGTCCCAGCATCCGGCCACTCCGCGAACTGACGCGCTCCGTAACAAGCTTCGAACTCGTTAAACGGCGCTGGGGCTCGTAAATTGTTATTCACAGTCTTCGTATGGACGGGCGAACGCGTCATAATTATAATTCGTACGGGCTCCATTAGCCGCGGTATTATTTTCTCGCGACGGTTCTTCGTAGTCCGCGGGACCGTAGCCCCGGATTTACGCGGCGATATCTCGCGATCGAACGAACACGGGGAGAGAATTTATCGGGGAGCGTTTCGAGTCGCGGCGTTATAAATCTGCGCGTCGATCTGCTCTTAAGCCGTCGGATCGTTTGATGGATCGTTCGCAGCGTCCCCGTTTAAATACCGTTCAAACAGACGGTGCCTCTCGATTTCCCGGTTGCCCCTTTTCACCCCCGTTTTTCTTGATTCGCTGCCGATTGATTCCCGATGCGCGAACAACCGAGCGAGATCGAGAGAACTCGTGTCCGCGATACTTGCGACACATTATCATACACACTTTTCCTCGCCTCAACACCTCGACAGGAAACACACGGATGCCATATTTTATTTATTTACCCCTGGCAAAACTCAGTCCGTCGAACAAAATCATTAACGCTAAACCTACCACGGTCAAAATGACCGGTTTTATAGTTTACAATTATTGAAACTATAGAAATTCATTTATGGAGAATATATTTCCTTGTCCAAGCATTTATTATATTTCAAATCATGGGAAATATTAATAAATTCTGGATTACCATTTTTATAATGCAATATTTACTAAATACTGTCAATGCTTGGTAGGTTTAGTGTTTTATAGTTTACAATTATTGAAACTATAAAAATTCACTTACGGAAAATAGAATAAATTTACTTGTCCAGGCATTTATTATATTTAAAGTCACGGACAATCTCAATAAATTCAGGGTTGCCACTTTTATAAGGCAATTTTTACTAAATACTGTCAATGCTTGGTAGGTTTAGTGTTTTATAGTTTACAATTATTCAAACTGTAAAAATTCACTTATGGAAAATAGTAGAATAAATTTCCTTGTCCAAGCATTTATTATATTTAAAATCACGGAAAATCTTAATAAATTCAGGGTTGCCATTTTAATGAGGCAATATTTACTAAATACTGTTAATGCTTGCTAGGTTTAGTGTTAAAGGAAAAATTGGTGAAAATTTCCATTTCTCCTTGGCAAGGAGAAATTGATTAAGAAAGGAAGTTATACTACGAGGTCGAACCGAGCTTGGTATAGCAAGGTGCAAAGATGGCGGGAGCACGTCTCAGCCGAGCGCTCGAAGGCAATTTGACGGGCCGATCAATCAATAAGCGTAGGAATATCGGCCGAATCAAAAGTAGCTGGGCAATCCCCAGCGGAAAAGAGAAAAGGAATTCGTACGTGAGTACATTTCTGACCGCTCTAGGCGACTGCCAGAGAAGTGTGCCCATCGTCCTTTACCAATAGGGAACGTGAGCCTCGTTTTAAGTTCTGGTCCTGCCAAATCCCGAACAGATTTGGGGTCTAGCCACTCTGCCCGGCCATTCGTCTTCCTCTTTTATCAGTATGTGACGCACGATGACCCTCCGCGTTCCCCGTCAACCTTCTCGCAAAAAGCCCGGGCGATCTCGGCACGCGCAGATTCTTTTCAATCCCCATAAACAGCTCTCTTAGACTCCTCATCGTCAGAATTAATCGTACGCGTGAAAATGGTTTTCTATATTCAATTCCCGATTTTCCACCTTCAAAACAATCTGATTTCTACACTCTGAGACCCTCTGTATCGTTCACAATCAAATTTTTCTTTATCAATCCTCTCCATCGCATTCCAAAATACAGAGGTCTGATTCCTCGCTGTTTTGTGCTCCTGAAAAATCGGAAAAAATTCCGAGATACTTATCGCAGCCTCCAAGCTAGTATGCAAGTGGTATTTTAACCAAATGTCCAAACTTTTCTATAATAATAGTAAAAATCCGTTCCGGGAATGGCCCGGAACTCGGCGACCCCTGTGTTACAACTATGAAAGATGAAGATTGAAAATAGAAAAATAGAAAATGTTAATTTTCGGGTGTGGGTGACGAGGAGCTGGACAAAACCGGAGATCAAGAAGATCGGCCTCGGTCGTTAAACCCTTCGGTCCGAATCAGTCGGTACGCCATCCGGTTCGTTCACGCTTTTCAATTTCTGAGAGCGTGTCGCAGCCGTGGCGGCGGGAACATTGTAACACATGTATACGCAAATAAAAGGTGTTCCTGTCGCGCACGGTGCAAGGGGACAGCCCCGAGCGCAGAGGATCGCCGCGGAAACACGCGGAATCGGCTGTGTTACGTGGCCGTGACACGTCGCGCGCGATGTTGCGACGTCCAGAACGGACGTGTAGGAAACCCGGGGAACACAATCCACGCACGCGAAAGGGGCCCCAACACTTGTCGTCGTCGTCTTCGTCGTCGCCGTCGTCGTCGGGGCCCCAGGTACCGGGGACCAGTAGCGAAGGAACGGGGTCTCTCTTCTCTCTCTTGGGACTCGCGTTAGGAGCAGGTCCCGAGCCGTTCGAGCATGAAGAACTCACTGAACCATATTTAGCGGCATCGGGTTGTATTAACGCTCGTCGGGGGACCAGGCTCGATAAGACACGACGTGTTAAAAGTTTCGAGTGATACATCTACACGACGCGCGTATAATACGAGGTTGCGCGCGAATAAATAAAGATGATGTGCGAACGAGGACCGACTCGTGGCCCGAAGAGCCCTCCTCCTCCTCCTCCTCCTCTTCTGCTACACCTGCACGGTAGCAAGCGTGTGGGAATTTTGTGGGCGGAATGCGGCCGACGAGGATCATCGAGAACCCTCCGCCACGGATTTCCGAATAATGTTATCGGCGGCCGACACCGGAGTTTGTCCAGTTACTAATTCGCTTGTTTGCGTTCGCCCTCTGAGCCACTTCAAAAATAATTGCGCCCTGAAGAGTGTGCTACGGTCAATCGTTGCTACTCTGTCTGACAAAAAGATAGTCTTGCAGTTTTTAATAGGGGTGTGCGGGTACCCGATATTTCGGGTACCCGAGCCTCGGGTCAAGTCGGGCAATGATCGGGTCGGGTCGGGTCGGGATCCCGAAAGTTTGCAATCTTCGGGTACCCGAAGTTAAAGTTGACACCCCTAGCACACCCCTAGTTTTTAATATTCAAATATACATACAATATTTATTTTACATTAACTAACAAATACTTTTTTCAAATATGCAGGAAATATCTACATAATGAGATGTCTATGTCTCTCTATGTCTCTATCTATGTCTCTTGGCATTCCTGCCATTCAAGTATCCAGCGAACGATTGTTTTCTGACGCTGGAAATATTGTCACAGCCACGACAACAAAACTTGTATCGGAAAAAGTAGAGCAATTATGCTTCCTACACGCGAATTTGAAATAAAATACTGTTATTTCACATAATGTATCCGAAATCATTCTGAACCTGCCAGTGAAAAGAAAAGATTGAACTGAAAAATCATAAAACAGCATTATACTTACATATATAAATACAACTTTGACTTCGGGTACCCGAAGATTGCAATCTTTCGGGACCCCGACTCGACCCGACCCGACTGCCATTTCGGGTACCCGAAGTTTATAAACTTTCGGGATCCCGACCCGAACCCGAACAAATTTCCCGACCCGACCCGAACCCGAAATTTCGGGTACCCGCACACCCCTAGTTTTTAACACTATTCCTACCGGGACCGGTCAAATGACCGTTTTTAAAATGTCGATTAGAATTTCTTATATACAACGTAATTGAATCGCCTTTAAACTTCACGACTTTTCCTAAAATATGCGTATAATACATTTTTCAATATTCACTTCTTTTTTTATTCTTTATTTTCTGAGAAAAATTTGTAGTCTGTCTTACCTGCCGCGACCGGTCATTTGACCGGTAGAACGATTTATATCTTTTTGTAATAGTATTCTTTCAAAGACTCAATTCAAAAACTGTAAAGTCGTTACAAACGAAATGTAAGGCAGTTGTGGTATGATTTTAGCCGAAAAGTGCCATCCACGGACTGCTTTACGGCACTTCAAAGTGTTAACAGTTCTCGCTCGCCTATCGGCCTCGCGGTGTTTATTTGCCTGATTGGTATCCGAAGCGGTCCAGAACCTCGGATTTTCTTACACCGTCTTATCTACTATGACTGTAAAATAAATAAAATCATAGCCGAAGGAGATGTCTAGACGTCTTCTCACGAATTCAAATCGGTAAAGTCTTGTGAGCTGAACAGAGAGCATCAAAACGTGAAAGTTACAAGGAGCATATTCGGCAGTCTTTTACTATTTTGTATTTTTATTCTATTATTATTCTACTTTTATTTTATATTGTATTACGTGTTATAAGTGTCATTTTCAAAAAAGTGAACAAACCAACAATACTTCGTAGTAAGTTTCACATTTTATCTTTTGTTCATTTTTTTATCCATCTTGATTTACATTTTTATATTTTTATTTTTATTTTATCCCTTGAATATTCATTCCCAAAATGTCAAGACGTTCGACATTTTTGATATTGAAAATGACAATACGGAAAATTATGATCTATTTGAGAACGACTCGAACACCGATGAGGACGAAGAGAATGTTTCGAACGTACGTAGAGGACGAAAGAGAAGGAGATTTTTAGTTTCTTCCGATAGTGAGAATGAGGAAGAGGTAATCGAAACTGCTGTAGACGGAACTGTTTGGCAAGAAGTAAAAGGAGGGTCTAATCCTGGAAGAGCACCTATTCATAATATTTTTAGGGGAACATCAGGCCCAACAGGGTATAGTAAACGAAATATTATGCGGTGAAAACGAATAAAATATACATTATATACTCCTAAATAAAACAAACTATATTTTTATACTGTCAAATTGGCTATTATCTTCATTCTATATTAAAAAATATAAGTTATGCTAAAGACCGGTCATTTGACCGGTCGCGGTAGAAATAGGTATACATGAAGTGTCGGTAGGAATAGTGTTAAAGTTTTGTGGCTAATACATTTTTCATGTTATTACTAGTTTTTGGCAAGCCCCATTTTGGCAAAACGTAAATTTTGTAGGACACAAACTGGATAAAATGATAGCACAAAATCTACGCCTCTCAGTGGTGGCTGCTGAATAACAAGTATAGAGCATGGAATATAGTTAATAAAATGTATAATAACATTTTCTGATTTTACATTTGTTAAAAACGATACTAAAAACAGACCGCGAAGAGTGACTATACATTCATGAAATATTTACCATATCGGGACTATAAAATGTGCGATGCTCAGTGGCACAAATATCAAAAGTCGCAAACTTCATAATGAATGTTTTGCGTAACAAACTGGAGGACCCTCGCAAGAAGGAACGCTTTATCGAATGATCGTGATAAGACCATTTTTTGGTAGAAGTATCAGGTTTCAGATTGTGCAATTATAGCAATTACGAAGCTGCTTTTGCAAGGAATTACCGAATGGGTTTGTTGAAGTGTTCGTCGAGGCTGACAAGCGCCATTCATCGAGCAGCCCTCTTTCGTCGGCGTAATCAGAAATAAACAGCGCCGGCTCCCTTCGGACAGAAATAGATTGCAGGGGTGAGCCGTGAATTATTCAAAACGTCTTCCTAACCAACCGAACGACAACATCGATTGAACTCGAAACACCGACTTGGCTCCCTGGTCGGTCGTTTCTGACCTAGCGACTCGATTAGAGTTGATTTTTAATTGTTCGATGCAGGGTTCAGCACACATCTTCTCGGTTGAGGTTCAAAGAAAGGGAGAAAAATAATCAGTATTTCGAGGATGAGTATATTGCCTGAAGAAAATCGCTTTCAATTAACTTTTGCGATTCTGGTAACAATTCTATTTTCGTAGGAAATTACGTCCTCCTTGAATCTAGCTTTGAGACTATCTAGCTTCATCGACCAATCGCGATGCAAACACAATTGGAAACTAACACACCATTTTCTCCTAAATTCTTATGATTTCCCCTGTTTCTTCGGGTTCCTCCAGCTCCGTCGAAAAGGGTCAGAGGTGCTCGACAGCCATTTTCGATCAGCTCGCGCGAGACACGTCGGCAGGAGTGTCTCGATTTTCATGTGAAGAGTCGAGGAGGGCCTGGAAGAGAGGACAGGCCGTACAATTTCGTGGCCGACACGACCACGGGTACACTTGGGCAGAGTCTTCGGCCTCGAATTCTGTAGACGCGTGGTCGGTCCACGCACATCCACCAGTCGGATCATTCGGACTTAGCATATCAAAGCCCTTATCGACTTAGGCGGCCGACTCGAGTACGGTAACCCTCCTCCGGGGACGAGGACCCGATATCCCTTTGGAAACGCCTCGGGAAATGTGAAATTCAGAAAATACATGCGACCATGCCCCGGGTAGTCCTGACCGGTCAAGCGAACCGTAAATATGCGGTCGTGTAGCCGACAAATCACGATCCACCACCCACGCACTCGTGCACGCAGCCCGCTGACTATACGTGACCATCGAAAGTGGGAAATAGTGATCTTCGGGATGGACACGGTCAGCGATAAATCGGATGTGTGACCGTTTTATTAAAAAGCGGGAATCCTCCCTTGACCTCCTCATCCCTCAGGCATAGAACGGCTGCTGCTCTTCTGGAAAAGATGTCTCGAAACTAGTCAATGAATTTTTATTTGTCAGTAACTGTTAAGTTTGATTTTGTACAGTTTTATTTTAATTTTACACAGTATTTGTGACAGCCACTGACACTTAGAAAATCTTGCTCGGTTCAATTGAACGTAGACTTCCAAAAATTTCAATTCAAGAAACAAGTCAGACAATATGGACAAGTCAAATTTGAAACAATAGAAGAATTAATAGAATTTAGTAATATTGTATGTCACGTCAAATTCTTCAAGATTAGTAACTCAAATGTCGGTGAAATGAAATATGGCGACAAATAGAGACTCAACCGATATATTTAATCACTGAGTGGATTTGCAAAGTGAAATTTAAAACTGCAACACCTCGCTATAGTTGTTTACTGTCCAATTGCCAAATGGAAACAAATTCTGTCTTGCAATGTCATTCACACTTTGTAATAATTAACTAGATCCGAAAATGATTAGATTTACACGCATCGAGCAGTTATTGTAGTCTCCTTAAGGGTTGCAAAAAGGGGAAAAAATTCTATTCTACTTCTGTTCCCTGCAACTGGTACAGACAATCATGAATATCCCACCGAGGTTCGTTCGGTCGGTAACGGAAAATCTACTTTGAACTTTGTTGAACGAATTTTCTCTTTTCAAAGTGTATTTTATTAATTATAATTCTGCAGCTCGCGAAACTTATTGTGACTCGGATGAGCAACTCTTGACAATGTAATTAACAATCGTCGGAAAAGAAGAGACAGGAAACATCGGTGGACGAGTTTCAATTCCGACAGAATTCCTTCCAACTTTTTAATCATCGACGTATTGACCAACCTTTACAATGAGTCCAATATTTGAAAGTGGAGGTTGAAAGGGTTAACTTTGTGATAGGCACTGCTTCAGGTGTAGGTCATAGAATATTTTTTAAAAAATCTTCACCCTTAAGCTCTCATCTTGAAGTGTTTGCAGCTCATTGCAACGTTGACCGATTTCTACAAAACGCATCTTGTAAATTACCGTTATAGGTTCAGATGAAAAAGTTGAAAAATCATAATTTCTTCATTTTTTTGTGATTCCAACCAATTGTAATGTAAAGAAATGTTTATTTGCTCATTCTCTAGCAAACTAGTCGGTCTAACATCTAAAAAAAATTCAAGTCATTAGGGCCAATTTTAAAAAAGTTATACGATTTTTAAGAGTGTCCACTTAATATTGTCCCCGACTGTAGATATATTATTCACTTTCCAAAATTATGGTACAAAGAAATTCCCAAGTAGCTGTTGTCTCTTGCGGCAGACGTAAAACATTTTTATTTTGCATAGAGATTCGCAATGCAGCGGTAAGAAATGTGTCACTCACGGGATGACCTAATAGAATAGAACCGGGGGCGTAATCCTTTAGCACAACTTCTCGCCGATCAATAGCGGTGAGGCACGATAAATGCAGCGAGGGCCTTGCAATATAACCCGGAGGTACACAGCGCGCGTCAACTTCGCCGCAATCTGCATAACCGTGAGCTCATTACCTTTTAATTACCAGCCCCGGCAGCCGCGATGATTTTCATTGCCACTGAAACTCATCTAGCGGCGCGGTTCTCTCACAATGGAAGGGACTTTTCCTCGACAATGTTACACGCCCATTAATTTCGATGGTAACTCTGCCGCTCCGCGGCAACGATGGCAGAACGGCGGTGGTGGTGGTGGTGGTGGTAGTGGTGGTGGTTCCCGGTGAAACGATAATTCTCCCCGGCGGTGCGCTCACTATGAAGAACCAAAGCAACGGGTATTGTAAGTACGTTCAAATACGGCGTGTACACGCGAAATATCAATAAAGGGAATACCTAATTGTATTTGGTTACGAAAACACCGGCCCCGCTGTTGTTCGGGTCGCGAACGATTTCCACTTCCGACCAAACGTTTTGCGTGGCCGCGCTCCCGTCCAGTAATTATTCAATAAAGACACTATCCTCTATCCTTGAGGAGCGAGTGGGAATAACTAATTCACGGTTCATTGCGCTTTTGGAAGTCTTACACTACCTACAGCGTTGCAGTCAGTCACGAGACCGAGGAAAGCGATTTTTGGGAATTTTTTAAGAAGAAAGACTTTATTCAAAAACGATTTCCACAATTTAACCCTTTGCACTCGAGTGGTGACTCT